>NW_024735561.1:0-20028 GCF_018991925.1 Homarus americanus | reverse complement strand
ACATACCAAGATATGTGAACACGCCTGACGCCAAGACTCTATTACCATTCATTGTACCATTTATTCACATGTCTGTATTACTACATATTATTATAGCATGTCTGATGTCTATGCTTATGTCTAATGCCTATGTTCATTTACTATGTCCCGATGTACTATGTCTGTACCGCGCTAGTCGAGTAATTAGAAGACCTCATTTATTGTCCTAGTAATGTCTAGCAACTCTCCTTGCCTAGCTAGCTAATTTCCCTCAGATCGGCCCCGGCCTACCTACGGTCCGGGGTTCCTAGTAATCGCTCCTGTATCGGTTGGCTATCACGCCCAGTCTTGTACACTTATTGAATATATCTACTGCTCGTGCCCTGGAGTTTCAAGAACCTTGTCTAGGATTACATCCACCACACCACATGGCGCAGTTTGAGTAGCTCCAACACGACATTATCTCAAATATTAAATCTTTGTTTCCCAGCCACTCATCATTTCGCCAGAAAATGCGCCTCACGGTACTGGATTTAAAGTGCTTTGTGACCTTGTGAAGTGCCCTAAGTGAAGTGCAGTGCCTTTCATGTCTCTTTGCTATGTTTCTGCGGCCCTACAGGTAGCAGACACGCCTTCAGCCCAGTTTCCAAGACAGCACTTCCGGCATACATCCTCCGTCTACGCCGGCCCGCAAGCCACTGACTCCCCTCCACTGAGTCATCACCAGCATCTCGCCCGGGCGCGCGGAGGAATACACCGCCGCCAGCCGCCTCCTCTCACTTCACAAATATTACAGTCAGTACTCTTTTATTTGCCCACCGGTCCCTACACTTAAGCAAATCCATTGACGAAAACATAGCACTTCACCTTATTCTCCTTGTCTTTCCCATCGCAACAATACCAAACACGAGATGTCTGACCACGACGATTTGCTGGGAAATTTATATGAGGATTATGAGGAAGACGACGCCTCACAGACCCTCCCACCCCCCCTCACGCCTCATACGCCGGGCGCGCCAAATTCAAAGGATGGGAGCCAGGATATACGTCAGTTAATCCACTTCCTACAAGTTTCTCAAGAGAAGGAAGCCCAAAGACGTCAATTAGAGGAGGAAAAACGACGTCAAGAGGAATTGTCAAGACAGTCAGAGGAATCAGCTTACCGCCTCCAACTTCAACAACAACACCAAGCTGATAACCGCAAATTCCTGGACCTATTGGAATTGCTGGCAACGAGGACGACTTCACCAGCTGCCACAACCAACTCGCCAGCTTCAGCCTCTTCATCTATCCTTCAGACAACGCCTCCTCACACGTCACCTATCTCCCCTAGGTATGCCTCAGTGTCTTCTCAACCACCCGTTCCAGTCTCAACTCTCGTCGACATCTCTGTGCCTCCTCCACCGCCTGCCGTCTCGAGTACACCCCTGCACAGCAAGTCTTCAGTTCCCAGTCCCCCACCTCTTCAATCTGATGCAACATATCAAGTATACCGTCAATGGCGACGTCGTTTCGAAGACTTTGCTGTTATGTCTGACCTCTACCGAATGCCCCCTCATAAACAACTCATCCAATTAAGATCGTGCATTTCCCTCGATGTTCAACGCCTCCTAGAGCACACGCTGGCCACCCCCCCTGACTCCCCCAGGTCAGTGACAGAGGTTTTAAACGCCTTGCAGAGTCATTTCCGTGGCCTCCGCAATGAAGCTTTGCGTCGTAGGGAACTGCTATCCTGCAAACAAGCTTCTGGGGAATCATTCTCAGACTTCTATGCACGACTTAAGGACCTAGCAACCGAGGTGGACCTATGTACAGGCGATCCTGTAACCTGTGCTGAGATCCAGCTCAAGATGATCTTGCTGATGGGTGTACGTGACGAGGACCTGCTTCAGAAACTCCTCACCCTCGACGCCGCCTCTTCCCTCACCGACTTCGTCACCTGTTGCAGGTCGTATGAGGCCACAAGAGAGGCTGCCTCAGCTATACACTCATCGCCATCTCAAGTCCACGCCGTCTCCACCTACAAGAGGAATCAACGCCAGATGCAGACGGCGTCCTCTCCACAGCCCCCGTCACAGTCACCAGTGTTTTCTCCCGAATCCTGCAGAAGCTGTCAGCGCCAGCACGGTCCAGGAAAGTGCCCTGCGGCTGATAGTACATGTCGAAACTGCGGGTTTCAAGGCCATTGGCCCCGCACACCTCGATGTCCTGCCAACAAGGTCTCATGCAATGCTTGCAACAAGCAAGGACACTTCGCCAAGTGTTGCAGGTCCACCAAGAAGCCTCCATCTCCAGGTCAAAACGTCTCTTTACAGCCCGACAGAACGTCCACACCACCGTCTCCCAAGAACAACAAAGGATGCCGACGCGTGGATGATGCCTCGAGTGACAGGTCCCCCAAGCCCGTCAATGTTCGTCTGTCCTACGGTACCAACTCTTCCAACCTCCTGATGATACCTGACACGGGCGCGGACATCACGGTGATTGGACCAACACACCTGGACGCCCTCAACATTCCCAGGAGTAGCCTGTCACCCACAGCCATGAACGACGTGCTCACAGCGGACGGGTCCCCGATGGCTCCACCTTTGGGTTGCTTCAAGGCAACACTACAGCTCGGTCCCAAGTCTTGCCTTGCCACAGTCCACGTCCATGAGGGCATCCAAACCCCTCTCTTGTCATATGGCCATTGTCAGGACTTGGCCATCGTCTCATCCGAGTTCCCAAAGCCCATCCTCGCCGTGACACACCTCAACAGGTGTGCAGAGATACCTGTTTCAGCCATGACCACACCTGCTGCCGCCCGGGAGTTCTTTTTTCGTCAGTTCAGCGACGTCCTTGTCTCCAAGCCCGACCTCCAGAAGACGCCGCTCAAGAAGATGACAGGCCCCCGATGAGAATCCACCTCAAGCCTGGCGCGACGCCTTTCGCCATCCACACACCCAGGCCTATCCCCTTTGCCATACGGGACAAGGTGAAGGCGGAGCTCGATTCTCTGGTGCAGCAGGGGATCATCAGACACGCCGGTGAGGAGCCCTCCGAGTGGTGCCACCCTATGGTCTTGGCACCCAAGCCTGTAGGTGTTCGCATCACAGTGGACCTCACCCATCTCAACTCGCAGGTCTCCCGTCCCGCCCATCCATCGCCTACGCCCATCCAAGCAGTCCGCAGCGTCACCCCGTCTGCAAAGTTCTTTACCACGGCGGATGCACTACATGGGTACTGGCAAGTCGACCTGGCGGAAGAAGATCGCCACCTCACTACATTCATCACGCCCTACGGCCGCTTCCAACACTGCCGCGGACCCATGGGCTTCGCAGCAACGGGGGATGCGTACTGCCTCCGTGGGGATATGGCTCTGCAGGGTGTCACCAACTGCGTGAAGGTCGTAGATGACATCCTGCTCTTCGACGATGATCTCCCGGCCCACTTGAACCGAGTTCATCTGATGCTCACAAGATGTCGTGCCCATGGTATCACCCTGAACAAAGATAAATTTGTGGTCGCCGCCCCCCAAGTTAACTACTGCGGCTACAACATCTCGCCAGAGGGGATCTCAGCTGATGAGGAGAAGGTCAAGGCCATCAGGGACTTCCCTACTCCAGCGAACCTGACCGACCTTCGCTCATTTATGGGCCTGGTAAATCAGCTGGCCGACTTCTCCCCTAAAATCGCCACATCAGCCCAACCTCTACGCCCCCTCATGAGCCCCAAGCGCTCCTTCCTCTGGACTCCTGACCACGACCTAGCGTTCAGGAATGTTAAGAAGACGTTGCTGTCACCACCAGTCCTGGCACCCTTCGACCCGTCCTTACCAGTGGTCCTCCAGACCGACGCCTCCCGTCTATACGGCCTCGGATATGCCCTCCTTCAAGACCACGGCCAGGGTAGACTGTGCTTAGTTCAGTGTGGCTCCAGGTTTTTGACGGACACGGAGACCAGATACGCCACCATTGAACTAGAGATGCTGGCAGTCGCCTGGGCTATGGCCAAGTGCCGCCTTTACCTGTTCGGCCTTGGGCATTTCACCCTCATGACGGACCATCGCCCGCTCATACCCATTCTTAATCACTACCCGTTGGACGCCATCGAAAATCCTCGCCTCCAACGTCTCAAAGAGAAGACCGCCCCTTACGTCTTTACAGCTGTGTGGCGCGCCGGGAAGCTTCTGTGCATACCAGACGCCCTCTCCCGAGCCCCTGTTAGTCGCCCCACACCTGAAGATGAAGTCGACTGTACCACGGCCGCTGCTCACGTTCGGTCTTTAGTGACACACACAGCCACTTCTCTTGCTGACAAGACGACGACGACGCCCTCCATCGAAGACGATAGGACTCTCCAGGAGCTTCGCATCGCCGCCGCTCAAGACCCGGCATACGTCCAACTCCTCGACTACGTCTCCGCTGGATTCCCCACCAACCGCTACGACATTCACGCCTCCGCCCTCCCCTTCTGGAAGCTAAGGGATAGCCTCTATGCGGACGGAGAGCTGGTGTTGTACGGCCCCAGGATCGTCGTTCCGCTGCCCTCCGCCGGCGCACCTTATCCCGCCTCCATGACAGCCACCGCGGCGTTGAAGCCACCAGGCGCAGAGCCCGTCAGACCGTCTTCTGGCCTGGTATTGACGCCGATATTAAGAGCACGGTTGAGGCCTGTGAGCCTTGCCAGCAACTCCAGCCCAGCCAGCAACAAGAGCCGTACCTGTGCAATGACCTCCCAAAGCGGCCCTTTGAGTCCGTGTCCGCCGACTTCTTTAATGTGGCCGGAAAGTCTTTCCTGGTGGTCGCCGACAGGCTCTCTGGATGGCCCGTGGTAGTTCCCTGTGGTCGGGACACCACCTCTTCCAGGGTCATCCGGATGTTTTGTTGCTTCTTCCGGGAAGTCGGAGTGCCTCTCCGCCTCCGAACCGACGGTGGGCCCCCGTTCAATAGCCACGAGTTCAAGAGCTTCGCCGAACGCTGGGGCGTCCACCACATCGTCACCTCCCCTCATTACCCGCAGGCGAATGGCCACGCCGAGGCAGCGGTAAAGTCCGTAAAATACCTCATCCTCAAGACAGCACCGACGGGGAACCTGGACTGCGAGGAGTTCGACAGGGGCCTACTGGAACTCCGTAACACCCCTACCCCTGCCGGACGCTCTCCTGCCCAGGTGTTGTATGGCCGCCCCCTTCGTACTTGTGTGCCTGCCCACCCCCAGTCCTTCTTAGATGAATGGCAGATCAAGGCGGACGAGTGTGACCGCCGTGAGGCTGCCCGGATGGCCCAAGTGACAAGCCACTATGACGCCCAAGCCCGCCCCCTTCCCAGGTTGGCCGTCGGCCAGCAAGTACGAATCCAGGACCCGACGTCACACCGCTGGGACAAGGTCGGGGTCGTCATGGGCCGTGGCGAGCCTCGTTCGTACCAAGTCCGCCTCCCCAGTGGTCGTGTGTGGTGGCGAAACAGACGCCACCTCCGCCCAGTGCCACCCTCTAGTGACGAACCTTCCTCCCCGTCCCCTGTGTCCCCTTGCCCAGACCAGGAACGAAGGTCGTCAGTTGATCCTCCCATTGTCCCTCGCCGCTCCCCCCGACTCATGGAAAAAGAGTCCGTAGCAGCTCGAGATTGCACTACGAGCGTAAAGGGGGAGGGAGGTGTATAGATATGTACATACCAAGATATGTGAACACGCCTGACGCCAAGACTCTATTACCATTCATTGTACCATTTATTCACATGTCTGTATTACTACATATTATTATAGCATGTCTGATGTCTATGCTTATGTCTAATGCCTATGTTCATTTACTATGTCCCGATGTACTATGTCTGTACCGCGCTAGTCGAGTAATTAGAAGACCTCATTTATTGTCCTAGTAATGTCTAGCAACTCTCCTTGCCTAGCTAGCTAATTTCCCTCAGATCGGCCCCGGCCTACCTACGGTCCGGGGTTCCTAGTAATCGCTCCTGTATCGGTTGGCTATCACGCCCAGTCTTGTACACTTATTGAATATATCTACTGCTCGTGCCCTGGAGTTTCAAGAACCTTGTCTAGGATTGTCTATATATATTTCATTGGCCCAGTAAAGCCGGGACTACCATATTAACACACTCCCCTGGGTTGAGCCACGGTCTTATAATTGTGACGGGGCCTCAGGACACTAAAAAAACATTCTAGACTCTGCCCATAAGCTTCACTTTGTTCAACGGAGTTTGTATTTTGAACCTCAATAGGGACCAAACGTGCGCTTAGGTGTGATCAGAACAACGTTTAAATCTTAACTTCGAAACCCGAGGATCCATATATTTTTCATTAGCCCAATAAAGCACGCGGACTTCTACATATAATCAACATCTCACCCCACCAGGCTTTGAACCCACGATCTTATAATTGTGACCGGGGAATGCTACCTCTGGGCCACCAGGACAATAAAAGCAGTCTTAGACTCTGCTATATTTTACACAAAGCCTGTTCAACGAGCTTGTGGCGCCCAGAACCTCTAATGGGGACCACCCGTGCCGCTTAGGTGATCAGAACAACGTTTTACCAAATGCGGCTTCGAAACATGAGGATCCATATATATTTCATTAGCCCAATAAAGCACGCGGACTT
This sequence comes from Homarus americanus, assembly GCF_018991925.1. NCBI lineage: Eukaryota > Metazoa > Arthropoda > Malacostraca > Decapoda > Nephropidae > Homarus > Homarus americanus. The sequence goes on along the minus strand of NW_024735561.1, from coordinate 13,455 downwards.
CTACATATAATCAACACCTCACCCCACCAGGATTTGAAACCACGATCTTCTAACTGTGACGGGCGAATGCTACCTCTGGGCCACCAGGACAATAAAAGCAGTCCTAGATTCTGCTATATTTCACACAAAGCCTGTTCAACGAGATTATGGCGCCGTGAACCTCTAATGGGGACCACCCGTGCCGCTTAGATGATCAGAGCAACGTTTTACCAAATGCAGCTTCGAATCACGAGGATCCATATATATTTCATTAGCCCAATAAAGCACGCGGACTTCTTCATATAATCAACACCTCACCCCACCAGGATTCGAACCCACGATCTTCTAATTGTGACCGGGGAACGCTACCTTTGGCCCACCAGGACACTAAAAGCATTCCTGGACTCTGCTATATTTCACACAAAGCCTGTTCAACGAGCTTATGGCGCCGTGAACCTCTAATGGGGACCCCCCGTGCCGCTTAGGTGATCAGAGCAACGTTTTACCAAATGCGGCTTGGAAACACGAGGATCCATATATATTTCATTAGCCCAATAAATCACTCGGACTTCTACATATAATCAACACCTCACCCTACCAGGATTCAAACCAATGATATTATAATTGTGACCGGGGTATGCTACCTCTGGGCCACCAGGACAATACAAGCAGTCCTAGACTCTACTATATTTCACACAAAGCCTGTTCAACGAGCTTATGGCGCCGTGAACCTTTAATGGGGACCACCCGTGCCGTTAGGTGATCAGAGCAACGTTTTACCAAATGCGGCTTCAAAACCCGAGGATCCATATATTTTTCATTAGCCCAATAAAGCACGCGGACTTCTACATATAATCAACATCTCACCCCACCAGGATTTGAACCCACGATCTTATAATTCTGACCGGGTAATGCTACCTCTGGGCCACCAGGACAATAAAAGCAGTCCAAGACTCTGCTATATTTCACACAAAGCCTGTTCAACGAGCTTATGGCGCCGTGAACCTCTAATGGGGACCACCCGTGCCGCTTAGGTGATCAGAGCAACGTTTTACCAAATGCGGCTTCGAAACACGAGGATCCATATATATTTCATTAGCCCAATAAAGCACGCGGACTTCTTCATATAATCAACACCTCACCCCACCAGGATTCGAACCCACAATCTTCTAATTGTGACTGGGGAACGCTACTTCTGGCCCTGGGACACTGGCATTCCTGAACTCCTTATTCTTCCAAAGCCTGTTCAACGAGTTTATGGCGCCGTTAACCTCTAATGGGGACCACCCATGCCGCTTAGGTGATCAGAGCAACGTTTTCCCAAATGTGGCTTCGAAACCCGAGGATCCATATATATTTCATTAGGCCATTAAAGCACGCGGACTTCTACATATAATCAACACCTCATCCCACCAGGATTTGAACCCACGGTCTTATAATTGTGACCGGGGGACGCTACCTCTGGGCCACCAGAAAACTAAAAGCATTCCTAGACTCTGCTATATTTCACACAAAGCCTGTTCAACGAGCTTATGGCGCCGTGAACCTCTAATGGGGACCACCCGTGCCGCTTAGGTGATCAGAGCAATGTTTTTGCAAATAAAAGCTTGAAACCCGGGATCCGCCTGCTGTGGCCAATAAAAGCCGCAGCGGACTTCACCATATAATCAACACCTCACACAGGATTTGAACCACGATCTTATAATTGTGGAAGGAATGCACCTCTGGGCCACCAGGACAAAAATAAGCAGTCCTAGACTCTGCTATATTTCACACAAAGCCTGTTCAAGGCTTATGGCACCGTGAACCTCTAATAGGAACCACCGTGCCGCTTAGGTGATCAGAGCAACATTTTTTACCAAATGCGGCTTGAAACCACGAGGATCCATATATATTTCATTAGACCATTAAACCACGTAGGACTTCTACATATAATCAGCACCTCACACAGGATTTGAACCCCACAATCTTATAATTTAGCGACAGGGGGCCTTACCTCTCTGGGCCACCAGGACAATAAAAAGCAGTCCTAGACTCTGCTATATTTCCACAAAGCCTTGTTCCGCGAGCTTATGGCGCCGTGAACCTCTAATAGGGACCACCCGTGCCGCTTAGGTGATCAGAGCAACGTTTTACCAAATCTGGCTTCGAAACACGATGATCCATATATATTTCATTAGCCCAATAAAGCACGCAGACTTCTACATATAATCAACACCTCACCCCACCAGGTTTTGAACCCACGATCTTATAATTGTGACCGGGGAATGCTACCTCTGGGCCACTAGGACAATAAAAGCAGTCCTAGACTCAGCTATATTTCACACAAAGCCTGTTCAACGAGCTTATGGCGCCGTGAACCTCTAATGGGGACCACCATGCCGCTTAGGTGATCAGGTAACGTTTTTGCAAATCGCGACTGAAACACGGATCCCTATATATTTCATTAGCCCAATAAAGCATGCGGACTTCTTCATATAATCAACACCTCACCCCACCAGGATTCGAACCCACGATCTTCTAATTGTGACCGGGGAACGTTACCTCTGGGCCACCAGGACACTAAAAGCAGTCCTAGACTCTGCTATATTTCACACAAAGCCTGTTCAACGAGCTTTTGGCGCCGTGAACCTCTAATGGGGACCACCCGTGCCGCTTAGGCAATCAGAGCAACGTTTTTCCAAATGCGGCTTCGAAAAACGAGGATCCATATATATTTCATTAGCCCAATAATCATGCGGACTTCTACATATAATCAACACCTCACCCCACCAGGATTTGAACCCACGGTCTTATAATTGTGACCGGGGGACGCTACCTCTGGGACCACCAGGACACTAAAAGCATTCCTAGACTCTGCTATATTTCACACAAAGCCTGTTCAACGAGCTTATGGCGCCGTGAACCTCTAATGGGGACCAAACGTGCCGCTTAGGTGATCAGAGCAACGTTTTACCAAATGCGGTTCGAAACCCGAGGATCCATATATTTTTCATTAGCCCAATAAAGCACGCGGACATCTACATATAATCAACATCTCACCTCGCCAGGATTTTGACCCACGATCTTATAATTGTGACCGGGGAATGCTACCTCTGGGCCACCAGGACAATAAAAGCAGTCCTAGACTCTGCTATATTTCACACAAAGCCTGTTCAACGAGCTTGTGGCGCCCAGAACCTCTAATGGGGACCACCCGTGCCGCTTAGGTGATCAGAACAACGTTTTACCAAATGCGGCTTCGAAACACGAGGATCCATATATATTTCATTAGCCCAATAAAGCACGCGGACTTCTACATATAATCAACACCTCACCCCACCAGGATTTGAACCCACGATCTTCTAACTGTGACGGGCGAATGCTACCTCTGGGCCACCAGGACAATAAAAGCAGTCCTAGATTCTGCTATATTTCTCACAAAGCCTGTTCAACGAGATTATGGCGCCGTGAACCTCTAATGGGGACCACCCGTGCCGCTTAGGTGATCAGAGCAACGTTTTACCAAATGCGGCTTCGAATCACGAGGATCCATATATATTTCATTAGCCCAATAAAGCAGGCGGACTTCTACATATAATCAACACCTCACCCCACCAGAATTTGAACCCACAATCTTATAATTGTGACCGGGGGACGCTACCTCTGGGCCACCAGGACAATAAAAGCAGTCCTAGACTCTGCTATATTTCACACAAAGCCTGTTCAACGAGCTTATGGCGCCGTGAACCTCTAATGGGGACCCCCCGTGCCGCTTAGGTGATCAGAGCAATGTTTTATCAAATGTGGCTTCGAAACAAGAGGATCCATATATATTTCATTAGACCATTAAAGCACGCGGACTTCTACATATAATCAACACCTCACCCCACCAGGATTTGAACCAACGATCTTATAATTGTGACCGGGGAACGCTACCGCTGGGCCACCAGGACAATAAAAGCAGTCCTAGACTCTGCTATATTTCACACAAAGCCTGTTCAATGAGCTTATGGCGCCGTGAACCTCTAATGGGGACCACCCATGCCGTTTAGGTGATTAGAGCAACGTTTTACCAAATGCGGCTTCGAAACACGAGGATCCATATATATTTCATTAGCCCAATAAAGCACGCTCACTTCTTCATATAATCAACAACACACCCCACCAGGATTCGAACCCAAGATCTTCTAGTTGCGACCGCGGAACGCTGCCTCTGGGCCACCAGGACACTAAGAGCAGTCCTAGACTCTGCTATATTACACACAAAGCCTGTTCAACGAGCTTATGGCGCCATGAACCTCTAATGGGGGCCACCCGTGCCGCTTAGGTGATCAGACCAACGTTTTACCAAATGCGGCTTCGAAACAAGAAGGATCCATATATATTTCATTCGCCCAATGAAGCACGCGGACTTCTACATATAATCAACACCTCACCCCACCAGGGTTCAAACCCACGATCTTATAATTGTGACCGGGGTATGCTACCTCTGGGCCACCACGACAATAAAAGCAGTTCAAGACTCTACTATATTTCACACAAAGCCTGTTCAACGACCTTATGGCGCCATGAACCTCTAATGGGGACCACCCGTGCCGCTTAGGTGATCGGAGCAACGTTTTACCAAATCCGGCTTCGAAACACGAGGATCCATATATATTTCATTAGCCCAATAAAGCACGCTTTCTTCTACATATAATCAACACCTCACCCCACCAGGATTTGAACCCACGATCTTATAATTGTGACCGGGGAACGCTACCTCTGGGCCACTAGGACAATAAAAGCAGTGCTAGACTCTACTATATTTCACACAAAGCCTGTTCAACGAGCTTATGGCGCTATGAACCATTATAGGGGACCACCCGTGCCGCTTAGGTGATCAGAGCAACGTTTAACCAAATGCGGCTTCGAAACCCGAGGATCCATAAATATTTCATTAGCCCAATAAAGCACGCAGACTTCTACATATAATCAAAGCCTCACCCCACTAGGATTTGAAGCCACGATCTTATAATTGTGACCGGGGAACGCTACCTCTGGGCCACCAGGACAATAAAAGCAGTCCTAGACTCTACTATATTTCACACAAGCCTGTTCAACGATCTTATGGCGCCATGAACCTCTAATGGGGACCACCCGGGCCGCTTAGGTAATCAGAGCACCGTTTTACCAAATCCGGTTTCGAAACACGAGGATCCATATATATTTCATTAGCCCAATAAAGCACGCGGACTTTTACATATAATCAACACCTCACCCTACCAGGATTTGAACCCACGATCTTATAATTGTGACCAGGAAACGCTACCTCTGGGCCACTAGGACAATAAAAGCAGTCCTAGACTCTGCTATATTTCACACAAAGCCTGTTCAACGAGCTTATGGGCCGTGAACCTCTAATGGGGACCACCCGTGCCACTTAGGTGATCAGAGCAACGTTTTACCGAATGCGGCTTCGAAACACGAGGATCCATATATATTTCATTAGCACAATATAGCACGCAGACTTCTACATATAATCAACACCTCACCCCACCTGGATTTGAACCCACGATCTTATAATTGTGACCGGGGGACGCTACCTCTGGGCCACCAGGACAATAAAAGCATTCCTAGACTCTGCTATATTTCACACAAAGCCTGTTCAACTTGCTTATGGCACCGTGAACCTATAATGGGGACCACCCGTGCCGCTTAGGTGATCAGAGCAACGTTTTACCAAATGCGGCTTGGAAACACGAGGATCCATATATATTTCATTAGCCCAATAAATCACTCGGACTTCTACATATAATCAACACCTCACCCTACCAGGATTCAAACCAATGATATTATTATTGTGACCGGGGTATGCTACCTCTGGGCCACCAGGACAATAAAAGCAGTCCTAGACTGAACTATATTTCACACAAAGCCTGTTCAACGACCTTATGGCGCCATGAACCTCTAATAGGGACCACCGTGCCGCTTGAGTGATCAGGGCAACGTTTTGCAAATCTGGCTTCGAAACGAGGATCCTATATATATTTCATTAACCTTAATAAAGCGCGCGGACTTCTACATATAATCAACACCTCCACCCCCCACCAGGATTTGAACCCACAATCTTATAATTGTAGCGGGCGGGGCCTTCTCTGGGCCACCAGAGCAATAAAGCAGTCCTAGACTCTGCTATATTTCACACAAAGCCTGTTCAGCAGCAGGCTTATGGTATGTGAACCTGTAATGAGGGACCACCGTTAACAGCTGGTGATCAGACCAACTTATTTTTACCAAATGCGGCTTGAAACAAGAAGGATCCATATATATTTCATTAGCCCAATAAAACGCAGCGTGCTTCTACATTTAATCAACACCTCACCCCACCAGGATTTGAACCCACGATCTCATAATTGTGACCGGGGAACGCTACCTCTGGGCCACCAGGACAATAAAAGCAGTCCTAGACTCTGCAATATTTCACACAAAGCCTGTTCAACGAGCTTATGGCGCTGTGAACCTCTGATGGGGACCACCCATGCCGCTTAGGTGATCGGAGCAACGTTTTACCAAATGCGGCTTCGAAGCACGAGTATCCATATATATTTCATTAGCCCAATAAAGCACGCGGACTTCTTCATATAATCAACACCTCACCCCACCAGGATTCGAACCCACGATCTTCTAATTATGACCGGGGAACGCTACCTCTGGTTCACCAGGAGACTAAAAGCATTCCTAGACTCTCCTATATTTCACACAAAGTCTGTTCAACGAGCTTATGGCGCCGTGAACCTTTAATGGGGACCACCCGTGCCGCTTAGGTGATCAGAGATACGTTTTACCAAAAGCGGCTTCGAAACCCGAGGATCCATATATTTTTCATTAGCCCAATAAAGCACGCGGACTTCTACATATAATCAACATCTCACCCCACCAGGATTTGAACCCACGATCTTATAATTGTGACCGGGAAATGCTACCTCTGGGCCACCAGGACAATAAAAGCAGTCCTAAACTCTGCTATATTTCACACAAAGCCTGTTCAACGAGCTTATGGCGCCGTGAACCTCTGATGGGGACCACCCGTGCCGCTTAGGTGATCAGAGCAACGTTTTACCAAAAGCGGCTTCGAAACCCGAGGATCCATATATTTTTCATTAGCCCAATAAAGCACGCGGACTTCTACATATAATCAACATCTCACCCCACTAGGATTTGAACCCACGATCTTATAATTGTGACCGGGGAATGCAACCTCTGGGCCACCAGGACAATAAAAGCAGTCTTAGACTCTTCTATATTTCACACAAAGCCTGTTCAACGAGCTTGTGGCGCCCAGAACCTCTAATGGGGACCACCCGTGCCGCTTAGGTGATCAGAATAAACTTTTTACCAAATGCGGCTTCGAAACACGAGGATCCATATATATTTCATTAGCCCAATAAAGCACGCGGACTTCTACATATAATCAACACCTCATCCCACCAGGATTTGAACCCACGATCTTCTAACTGTGACGGGCGAATGCTACCTCTGGGCCACCAGGACAATAAAAGCAGTCCTAGATTCTGCTATATTTCACACAAAGCCTGTTCAACGAGCTTATGGCGCCGTGAACCTCTAATGGGGACCACCCGTGCCACTTAGGTGATCAGAGCAATGTTTTACCGAATGCGGCTTCGAAACACGAGGATCCATATATATTTCATTAGCCCAATATAGCATGCGGACTTCTACATATAATCAACACCTCACCCCACCAGGATTTGAACCCACGATCTTATAATCAGACCGGGGGACTACCCCTGGGCCACCAGGACAATAAAAGCAGTCCTAGACACTGCTATATTTCATACAAAGCCTGTTCAAAGAGCTTATGGCGCCGTGAACCTCTCATGGGGACCACCCGTGCCGCTTAGGTGATCAGAGCAACGTTTTACCAAATGCTGCTTCGAAACACGAGGATCCATATATATTTAATTAGCCCAATAAATCATGCGGACTTCTACATATAATCAACACCTCACCCCACCAGGATTTAAACCCACGTTATTATAATTGTGACCGGGGAACGCTACCTCTGGGCCACCAGGATAATAAAAGCAGTCCTAGACTCTACTATTTTACACAAAGCCTGTCTAACGACCTATGGCGCCCCATGAACTCCAATGGGGGACCCACCAGTGTCATTTAGGGTGATCAGGGCAACGTTTTTACCAAATCTGGCTTCAAACACGAGATCCAGAGCAGGCTCTATTAGCCCAATAAAGCACGCGGACCTCTTCATATAATCAACACCTCACCCCACGAGGATTCGAACCAACGATCTTCTAATTGTGACCGGGGAACGCTACCTCTGGGCCACCAGGACAATAAAGCAGTCCTAGACTTTGCTATATTTCACACAAAGCCTGTTCAACGAGCTTATGGCGCCGTGAACCTCGATGGGGACCACCCATGCCGCTTAGGTGATCAGAGCAACGTTTTACCAAATGCGGCTTCGAAACACGAGGATCCATATATATTTCATTAGCCCAATAAAGCACGCGGACTTCTTCATATAATCAACACCTCACCCCACCAGGATTCGAACCCACGATCTTCTAATTATGACCGGGGAACGCTACCTCTGGCTCACTAGGAGACTAAAAGCAGTCCTAGACTCTCCTATATTTCACACAAAGCCTGTTCAACGAGCTTATGGCGCCGTGAACCTTTAATGGGGACCACCCGTGCCGCTTAGGTGATCAGAGCAACGTTTTACCAAAAGCAGCTTCGAAACCCGAGGATCCATATATTTTTCTATTTTGTTCCAACAAAGCAACGGACTCTCTGCCAGATGTAAATCAACACCTCACCCCACCAGGATTCAAACCCATGATCTTATAATTGTGACCGGGAAACGCTACCTCTGGGCCACCAGGACACAGAAAGCAGTCCTAGAACGCTGTTATATTTCACACAAAGCCTGTTGAACGAGCTTATGGCGCCCTGAACCTCTAATGGGGACCACCCGTGCCGCTTAGGTGATCAGAGCAACGTTTACCAAATGTGGCTTTGAAACCCGAGGATCCATATATATTTCATTAGCCCAATAAAGCACGTGGACTTCTACATTTAATCAACACCTCACCCCACCAGGATTTGAACCCACGATCTTATAATTGTTACCGGGGAACGCTACCATTGGGCCACCAGGACAATAAAAGCAGTCCTAGACTCTCCTATATTTCACACAAAGCCTGTTCAACGAGCTTATGGCGCCGTGAACCTCTGATGGGGACCACCCATGCCGCTTAGGTGATCGGAGCAACGTTTTACCAAATGCGGCTTCGAAGCACGAGGATCCATATATATTTCATTAGCCTAATAAAGCACTCGGACTTCTACATATAATCAACACCTCACCCCACCAGGATTCAAACCCACGATCTTATAATTGTGACCGGGATATGCTACCTCTGGGCCACCAGGACAATAAAAGCAGTCCTAGACTCTACTATATTTCACACAAAGCCTGTTCAACGACCTTATGGTGCCATGAACCTTTAATGGGGACAACCCGTGCCGCTTAGGTGATCAGAGTAACGTTTTTCCAAATCCGGCTTCGACACACGTGGATCCATATATATTTCATTAGCCCAATAAAGCACGCGGACTTCTACATATAATCAACATCTCACCCCACCAGGATTTGAACCCACGATCTTATAATTGTGACCGTGGAATGCTACCTCTGGGACACTAGGACAATAAAAGCAGTCCTAGACTCTGCTATATTTCACACAAAGCCTGTTCAACGAGCTTATGGCGCCGTGAACCACTATAGGGGACCACCCGTGCCGCTTAGGTGATCAGAGCAACGTTTACCCAAATGCGGCTTCAAAACCCGAGGATCCATATTTATTTCATTAGCTCAATAACGCACGCAGACTTCTACATATAATCAACGCCTCACCCCACCAGGATTTGAAGCCACGATCTTATAATTATGACCGGGGAACGCTACCTCTGGGCCACCAGGACAATAAAAGCAGTCCTAGACTCTACTATATTTCACACAAGCCTGTTCAACGATCTTATGGCGCCATGAACCTCTAATGGGGACCACCCGGGCCGCTTAGGTAATCAGAGCACCGTTTTACCAAATCCGGTTTCGAAACACGAGGATCCATATATATTTCATTAGCCCAATATAGCATGCGGACTTCTACATATAATCAACACCTCACCCCACCAGGATTTGAACCCACGATCTTATAATTGTGACCGGGGGACGCTACCTCTGGGCCACCAGGACAATAAAAGCATTCCTAGACTCTGCTATATTTCACACAAAGCCTGTTCAACTTGCTTATGGCACCGTGAACCTCTAATGGGGACCACCCGTGCCGCTTAGGTGATTAGAGCAACGTTTTACCAAATGCGGCTTGGAAACACGAGGATCCATATATATTTCATTTGCCCAATAAATCACTCGGACTTCTACATATAATCAACACCTCACCCTACCAGGATTCAAACCAATGATATTATAATTGTGACCGGGGTGTGCTACCTCTGGGCCACCAGGACAATAAAAGCAATACTAGACTCTACTATATTTCACACAAAGCCTGTTCAACGACCTTATGGCGCCATGAACCTCTAATGGGGACCACCCGTGCCGCTTAGGTGATCAGGGCAACGTTTTACCAAATCTGGCTTCGAAACACGAGTATCCATATATATTTCATTAGCCCAATAAAGCACACGGACTTCTTCATATAATCAACACCTCACCCCACCAGGATTCGAACCCACGATCTTCTAATTATGACCGGGGAACGCTACCTCTGGCTCACTAGGAGACTAAAAGCAGTCCTAGACTCTCCTATATTTCACACAAAGCCTGTTCAACGAGCTTATGGCGCTGTGAACCTTTAATGGGACTACCCGTGCTTAGGTGATCAGAGCAACGTTTACCAAAAGCGTCGAACCCGAGGATCCATATATTTTTCTATTAGCCCAATAAAGCACGCGGACTTCTAAAGCATATAATCAACATCTCACTCAATTGCGAATTTGAACCCACGATCTTATAATTGTGACCGGGGAATGCTACTCCTGGGCCACCAGGACAATAAAAGGAAGTCCAAACCTGCTATATTTTCACAATAAAGCCTGTTCAACGAGCTTATGGCGTCAGAAACCTCTGATGGGGAATCTCACCTGCCGCTTAGGTGATCAGAGCAACGTTTTACCAAAAGCGGCTTCGAAACCCGAGGATCCATATATTTTTCATTAGCCCAATAAAGCACGCGGACTTCTACATATAATCAACATCTCACCCCACCAGGCTTTGAACCCATGATCTTATAATTGTGACCGGGGAATGCTACCTCTGGGCCACCAGGACAATAAAAGCAGTCTTAGACTCTGCTATATTTCACACAAAGCCTGTTCAACGAGCTTGTGGCGCCCAGAACCTCTAATGGGGACCACCCGTGCCGCTTAGGTGATCAGAATAAACTTTTTACCAAATGCTTCGAAACACGAGGATCCATATATATTTCTATTAGCCCAATAAAGCACGCGGACTCTACATATAATCAACACCTCACCCCACCAGGATTTGAACCCACCATCTTCTAACTGCAGACTGGCTAATGCCACTCTGGGCCACCAGGACAATAAAAGCAGTCCTAGACTCTGCTATGTTTCACACAAAGCCTGTTCAACGAGCTTATGGCGCCGTGAACCTCTAATGGGGACCACCCGTGCCGCTTAGGTGATCAGAGCAACGTTTTACCAAATGTGGCTTCGAAACCCGAGGATCCTTATATATTTCATTAGACCATTAAAGCACGCGGACTTCTACATGTAATCAACACCTCACCCCACCAGGATTTGAACCAACGATCTTATAATTGTGACCGGGGAACGCTACCGCTGGGCCACCAGGACAATAAAAGCAGTCGTAGACTCTGCTATATTTCACACAAAGCCTGTTCAACGAGCTTATGGCGCCGTGAACCTCTAATGGGGACCACCCATGCCGCTTAGGTGATTAGAGCAACGTTTCACCAAATGCGGCTTCGAAACACGAGGATCCATATATATTTCATTAGCCCAATAAAACACGCGGACTTCTTCATATAATCAACAACACACCCCACCAGGATTCGAACCCAAGATCTTCTAATTGTGACCGGGGAACGCTACCTCTGGGCCACCAGGACACTAAGAGCAGTCCTAGACTCTGCTATATTACACACAATGCCTGTTTAACGAGCTTATGGCGCCATGAACCTCTAATGGGGACCACCCGTGCCGCTTAGGTGATCAGACCAACGTTTTACTAAATGCGGCTTCGAAACAAGAAGGATCCATATATATTTCATTAGCCCAATAAAGCACGCGGACTTCTACATTTAATCAACACCTCACCCCACCAGGGTTCAAACCCACGATCTTATAATTGTGACCAGGGTATGCTACCTCTGGGCCACCACGACAATAAAAGCAGTTCTAGACTCTACTATATTTCACACAAAGCCTGTTCAACGACCTTATGGCGCCTTGAACCTCTAATGGGGACCACCCGTGCCGCTTAGGTGATCGGAGCAACGTTTTACCAAATCCGGCTTCGAAACACGAGGATCCATATATATTTCATTAGCCCAATAAAGCACGCTTTCTTCTACATATAATCAACACCTCACCCCACCAGGATTTGAACCCACGATCTTATAATTGTGACCGGGAACGCTACCTCTGGGCCACTAGGACAATAAAAGCAGTGCTAGACTCTACTAAATTTCACACAAAGCCTGTTCAACGAGCTTATGGCGCTTTGAACCACTCTAGGGGACCACCCGTGCCGCTTAGGTGATCAGAGCAACGTTTAACCAAATGCGGCTTCGAAACCCGAGGATCCATAAATATTTCATTAGCCCAATAAAGCACGCAGACTTCTACATATAATCAAAGCCTCACCCCACCAGGATTTCAAGCCACGATCTTATAATTGTGACCGGGGAACGCTACCTCTAGGCCACCAGGACAAGAAAAGCAGTCCTAGACTCTACTATATTTCACACAAAGCCTGTTCAACGACCTTATGGCGCCATGAACCTCTAATGGGGACCACCAGTGCCGCTTAGGTGATCAGAGCAACGTTTTACCGAATGCGGACTTCTACATATAATCAACACCTCACCCCACCAGGATTCAAACCCACAATCTTATAATTGTGACCGGGGTATGCTACCTCTGGGCCACAAGGACAATAAAAGCAGTCCTAGACTCTACTATATTTCACACAAAGACTGTTGAACGACCTTATGGCGCCATGAACCTCTAATGGAGACCACCCGTGCCGCTTAGGTGATCAGAGCAACCTTTTACCAAATCCCGCTTGGAAACACGAGGATCCATATATATTTCATTAGCCCAATAAATCACTCGGACTTCTACATATAATCAACACCTCACCCCACCAGGATTCGAACCCAAGATCTTCTAATT
>NW_024735560.1:0-29448 GCF_018991925.1 Homarus americanus | reverse complement strand
AGCTCATAATGGTCCCCACACTCATAATGGTCCCCACAGTCATATGATCCCCACACCGATAATGGTCCCCACACTCAATGGCTCCCACACCCATAATAGTCCCCACAGTCATAATGGTCCCACAGTCGTGACCCCTCACAGTCTGTTGATCCTACAGTCATAATGGTCTCTCCACAGTCATAATGGTCCTCTCACACCCATAATGGTCCCCTACACTCATAATGGTCTCCACATCATAATAGTCCCCACAGTCATATGGTCCCCACAGTCTAATGGTCCCCATAGTCATAATGGTTCCCACACCCATAATGGTTCTACACCTATAACGGTCCCACAGTCATGTATGGTCCCCACACCCATAATAGTCCCCACAGCCATAATGGTATTTACATAATGGTCCCACACCCATAATGGTCCCTAAAAACATAATGGTCCCCATACCCATAATGGTCCCCCAGTCATAATGGTCCCCACAGAGTCATAATGGTCCCCACACCATAATGGTCCAAACACGCCATAATGGCTCATACCAATGGTCCCCACACCTGCAGACCCCACAGTCATAATGGTCCCCACAGTCATAATGGTCCCCACACCCATAATGGTCCCACAGTCATGATGTCCCCACAGCCATAATGTCCTCACAGTCATATGGTCACACCAATGGTCCCTACAGTCATATGTCCCCACACCCATATGTCCCCACTCATATGTCCCAACCATATGGTCCCCACATCCATAGCTCACCCATAATAGTCCCTCAGTCTATGGTCCCTACAGTCATAATGGACCCCCCACAGTCATGATGATCCCCACAGTCATAATGGTCCCCACACATATGGTCCTCACACCCATAATGGTCCCCACACCATAATGGTCTCCACACCCATAATAGTCCCCACAGTCATAATGGTCCCCACAGTCATAATGGTCCCATAGTCATAATGGTTCCCACACTAATGGTTCCACACCTATAACGGTCCCACAGTCATAATGTCCCCACAGTCATAATGGTCCCCTACAGTCATAATGGTCCCCCACCCATATGGTCCCCTACACTCATAATGGTCTCCACACTACAATGGACCCCCACAGTCATAATGGTCCTATAGTCATAATGGTTCCCACACCCATAGGTTCCCACACTCTACAAGGTCCCACAGTCATATGGTCCCCACAGCCATAATGGTCCCCACACTCATAATGGACCCCACAGTCATAATGGTCCCCACAGTCGTAATGGTCACCACACTCATATGTCCCCACACCCATAATGGTCCAAACACTCATTATGGACCCCCATAGTCATAATGGTACCCACACCCATGTGGTCCCCAAACCTATAATGGTCCCCACACCTAAATGGTTCCCACACCTATAGGTCCCACAGTCATAATGGTCCCCACACCCATAAGGTCCCCACACTATAATGACCCCCACAGTCATAGTGGTCCCCACAGTCATAATGGTCCTTGTAGGTTGTTATCTAGGCTTACTGTGCCGAGTAGCATCCTTGTATATAAGCTTTCACTGTGCCGAGTAGCACCTATGTGTAACACTGCACGTGTTATGTGGCAAGATTCTGAGGCGCATGCAAGGCAGTCTCAGTCTGACTGTGTGAGCTGCATGGCACACGCTAGTCACCACTTGTAATTCTCTTATCCATAAATAAATGTGACTTCAGTGTTACCTGGTGTGTCCCCTACCCATCACTGCATTCTTCAGGAACACATGGAACCTTCAGTCTTCACAACCATAATGGTCCCCACAGTAATAATGATCCCCACACCTATAATGGTCCCACACCCAAATGGTCCCCACAGTCATAATGGTCCCCACAGTCATAATAGTCCCCACAGTCATAATGGTCCCTACACCCAATGATCCCCACACCCATATGGTCCCACACTCAAATGGTCCCTCACAGTCATAATGGTCCCCACAGTCACAATGGTCCCCACAGTAATAATGATCCCCACACCTATAATGGTCCCACACCCAAATGGTCCCCACAGTCATAATGGTCCCCACAACCATAATGGTCCCCACAGTAATAATAGATCCCCACACCTATAATGGTCCCACACCCAAATGGTCCCCACAGTCATAATGGTCCCCACACTCATAAACCCCACACCTATAATATTGATCCCCACACCCATAATGGTCCCACACTCAAATGGTCCCCACAGTCTAATGGTCCCCACAGTCACAATGGTCCCCACAGTCATAATGGTCCCCACAGTCATAATAGTCCCCACAGTCATAATGGTCCCCACACCCAAAATGGTCCCCACAATCATAATGGTCCCCACACCTATAACGATCCCCACACCGATAATGGTCCCACACCCATAATGGTCTCCACAGTCATAATGGTCCTAACAGTCATAATGGTCCCCACACCCATAATGGTTCCACACCTATAATGATCCCCACACCCATAATGGTCACACGCAAATCATGGTCCCCACAGTCATAATAGTGCCGCACCTATAATGGTCCCCAGAGTCATAATGGTCCCACACCCATAATGGTCCCCACAGTAATGGTCCCAACCATAATCGCCCCCACACCATAATGGTCCCACACCCATTGTCCACACCCATAATGGGCCCACACCCATAATTGTCCCCACACCTAATGGTCCTACACCCATAATGGTACCCACAGTCATAATGGTCCCCACAGTCATAATGGTCCCCACACCCATAAGGTCCCACACCTTAATGGTCCCCACACCCATAATGATCCCAGACCCATAATGGTCGCACACCCATAATGGTCCCCACAGTCTAAATGGACCGCCACACTCATAATGGTCCCACATCCATAAGGCCCCACACCCATAATAGTCCCCACAGTCATAATGGTCCTACAATCATAATGGTCCCACACCCATAATGGTCCCCACAACATAATGGTCCCCACAGTCATAATAGTCCCCACAGTCATAATGGTCCCCACACCCATAAGATCCCCACACCCATAATGGTCCCACACCCAAATGGTCCCCACAGTCATAATGGTCCCCACAGTCACAATGGTCCCACAGTAATAATGAGTCCCCACACCTAATGGTCCCACACCCAAATGGTCCCCACAGTCATAATGGTCCCCACAACCATAATGGTCCCCACAGTAATAATGATCCCCACACCTATAATGGTCCCACACCCAAATGGTCCTCCACAGTCATAATGGTCCCACACTCATAATGGTCCCCACAATCATAATGATCCCCACACCTATAATGATCCCCACACCCATAATGGTCCCACACCCAAATGGTCCCCACAGTCATAATGGTCCCCTACAGTCACAATGGTCCCCACAGTCATAATGGTCCCCACAGTCATACAGTCCCCAGAGTCACAATGGTCCACACACCCAAAATGGTCCCCACAACTTCATGGTCCCCACACCTATAATGATCCCCACACCGATAATGGTCCCACACCCATAATGGTCTCCACAGTCATAATGGTCCTAACAGTCATAATGGTCCCACACCCATAAAGGTCCCCACACCTATAATGATCCCCACACCCATAATGGTCCCACGCAAATCATGTCCCCACAGTCATAATGGTGCCGCACCTATAATGGTCCCCACAGTCATAATGGTCCCACACCCATAATGGTCCCCACAACAATGGTGGTCCCACACCCATAATCGCCCCCACACCCATAATGGTCCCACACCCATAATGGTCCCACACACCATAATGGGCCCACACCCATAATTGTCCCCACACCTATAATGGTCCCACACCCATAATGGTACCCACAGTCAAATGGTCCCCACACCCATAATGGTCCCCACACCCATAATGGTCCCACACCCCATGGTCCCCACACCCATAATGATCCCAGACCCATAATGGTCGCACACCCATAATGGTCCCCACAGTCTAAATGGACCGCCACACTCATAATGGTCCCACATCCATAATGGCCCCACACCCATAATAGTCCCCACAGTCATAATGGTCCTTACAATCATAAAGGTCCCCACACCCATAATGGTCCCCACAAACATAATGGTCCCCATACCCATAATGGTCCCCACAGTCATAATGTTCCTCACAGTCATAATGGTCCCCACAGTCATAATGGACCCCACACCCGTATTGTCCCCACACTCATAATGGTCCCCACAGTCATAATGGTCCCACAGTCTAATGGTCCTCACACCTCATAATGGTCCCCACACTCATAATGACCCCAAGTCATATGGTCCCCACACTCAATGGTCCCCACACCCATAATGGACCCCACAGTCATAATGGTCCCCACACCCGTATTGGTCCCACACTCATAATGGTCCCCACACTCATGGGACCCCAACACTATAATGGTCCCACCATAATGGACCCCACAGTCATAATGGTCCCCACACCCATATTGGTCCCCACACTCATAATGGTCCTCACAGTCAATGGTCCCCACAGTCATAATGGTCCCACAGTCATAATGGTCCCCAGTCATATGGTCCCCACCCATAATTGGTCCCCACAGTCATAATGGTCCCCACACTCATAATGGTCCCCGCACTCATAATGGACCCTCAGTCATAATAGTCCCCACAGTCATAATGGTCCCCCCACCCATAATGGTCCCCACAGTCATAATGGTCCCCACACTCATAATGGTCCCCGCACTCATAATGGACCCTCACAGTCATAATGGTCCCCACACTACAATGGTCCCCACCCATATGATCCTCACACTCATAATGGTCCCCACACTCATGGACCCCCACAGTCATAAGGTCCCCACAGTCATAATTGGTCCCCACACTCATAATGGTCCCCACACCCATAATGGTCTCACACTCATAATGGTCCCCACACTCATAATGGACCCCACAGTCATAATGGTCCCCACAGTCATAACGGTCCCCACACCATAATGGTCCTCCAATTATACCAACACCCATAATGGTCCCCACAGTCATAATGGTCCCCACAGTCATAATGGTCCCCACACCATAATGGTCCCCAGTCATAATGGTCCCCACAGTCATAATGGTCCCCACACTCATAATGGACCCCACAGTCATAAGGTCCCCACAGTCATAATGGTCCCTACAGTCATAATGGTCCCCACCCATAATGGTCCCCACAGTCATAATGGTCCCCACACTCAATGGTCCCACCTCATAAGGCCCCCACAGTCATAATGGTCACCACAGTCATAATGGACCCCACAGTCATAATGGTCCCCACACTCATAATGGTCCCCACACCCATAATGGTCCCTTACACCATAATGGTCCCCACACTCATAATGGTCCCCACAGCCATAATGGTCCCCACAGTAATAATGGTCCCCACACTCATAATGGTCCCACACCCAAATGGTCCCCACAGTCATAATGGTCCCTCATAATGGTCCCCACAGTCATAATGGTCCCCACACCTATAATGATCCCCACACTATTGGTCCCACACTCAAATGGTCCCTACAGTCATAATGGTCCCCACAGTCATAATGGTCCCCACAGTCATAATGGTCCCCACAGTCAAAGTCCCCAGTCATGGTCCCCACCATGTCCCCATGGTCCCCACACCTTTGTCCCCACACCATATGGTCCCACACCCATAATGGTCTCCACAGTCATAATGGTCCTACAGTCATAATGGTCCCACACCCATAGGTCCCCTATAATTCCCCTTGGCCGTATGTCCCCACAGTCATAATGGTCCACCTATAATGGTCCCCACAGTCATAATGGTCCCACACCCATAATGGTCCCCACATGTCCCACACCATAATGGCCCCCACACCCATAATGGTCCCACACCCATAATGGTCCCCACACCCATAATGGGCCCACACCCACAATTGTCCCCACACCTATAATGGTCCCACACCCATAATGGTCCCCACAGTCAAATGGTCCCCACACTCATAATGGTCCCCACACCCATAATGGTCCCACACAGGTCCCCACACATAATGATCCCAGCCCTAATGGTCCCACCCATAATGTCCCCACAGTCTATGGACCGCCACACTCATAATGGTCCCACATCCATAATGGCCCCACACCCATAATAGTCCCCACAGTCATAATGGTCCCCACAGTCATAATGGTCCCCACACCCATAATGGTCCCCACAAACTTAATGGTCCCCACACCCATAATGGTCCCCACAGTCATAATGTTCCTCACAGTCATAATGGTCCCCACAGTCATAATGGTCCCCACACCCGTATTGTCCCCACACTCATAATGGTCCCCACAGTCATAATGGTCCCACAGTCTAATGGTCCTCACACATAATGGTCCCCACATCATAATGACCCCAAGTCATAATGGTCCCCACACTCAATGGTCCCCACACCCATAATGGACCCCACAGTCATAATGGTCCCCACACCCGTATTGGTCCCACACTCATAATGGTCCCCACACTCATGCCAATTGATCCCACCATAATGGACCCCCACAGTCATAATGGTCCCCACACCCATATTGGTCCCCACACTCATAATGGTCCTCACAGTCAATGGTCCCCACAGTCATAATGGTCCCACAGTCATAATGGTCCCCAGTCTAATGGTCCCCACCCATAATTGGGTCCCCACAGTCATAATGGTCCCCACACTCATAATGGTCCCCACTCATAATGGACCCTCAGTCATAATAGTCCCCACAGTCATAATGGTCCCCCCACCCATAATGGTCCCCCACAGTCATAATGGTCCCCACACCATAATGGGTCCCCCACTCATAATGGACCCCACAGTCATAATGGTCCCCACACTCATAAGGTCCCCCACAGTCATAATGGTCCCCACACTCATAATGGTCCCCACAGTCATAATGGTCCCCACATCCATAATGGTCCCCACACCCATAATGGTCCCCACAGTCATAATGGTCCCCACACCATAATGGTCCCCACACTCATAATGGTCCCCACACCCATAATGGTCCCACACCCATAATGGTCCCCACCCATAATGGTCCTCACACCTAATGCATCCTCACACCTAATGGTCCCCACACCCATAATGGTTCCTAAACCCATACGGTTCCCAACCCATAATGGTCCCCACACCCATAATGGTCAACAACCATAATGGTCCCCACACCCATAATGGTCCCTACACCCTAAAGGTCCCCATACTAAAATGGTCCCCACATTTATAATGGTCCCCAAATCCATAATGGTCCCCACACCCATAATTGTCCCCACAACTATAATGGTCCTACACCCATAATGGTACCCACAGTCATAATGTCCCATACCTAATGGTCCCTCATACTAATGGTCCCCACATCTTAATGGTCCCACACCTTAATGGTCCCCACAGCTCATAATGATCCCAGACCTATTGGTCCACACCTATGGTCCCCACAGTCATGGACCGCCACACTCATAATGGTCCACATCCATAATGGACCACACCATATAATAGTCCCCACAGTCATAATGGTCTCCATAATCACAGGTCCCCACACCCATAATGGTCCCCACAAACATAATGGTCCCCAACCCATAATGGTCCATCATAATCCTCACAGTATAATGGTCCCCACAGTCATAATGGTCCCACACCGTGTATTGGTCCCCACACTCATAATGGTCCCCACAGTCATAATGGTCCCCTACGTCATGGTCCTCACACTCAATGGTCTCTCACACCTCAGGACCCCAGAGTCATAATGGTCCCCACACTCATAATGGTCCCCACACCCATAATGGACCCCAGTCATAATAGTCTCACAGTCGACTGGTCCCACACTCATAATGATCCCCCACCCATAATGGACCCCACAGTCATAATGGTCCCCACACCGTATTGGTCCTCACACTCATAATGGTCCCCACACTCATAATGGACCCCCACACTCATAATGATCCACCCATAATGGACCCCACAGTCATAATGGTCCCCACACCCGTGGCTGGGTCCCCACACTCATAATGGTCCTCACAGTCATAATGGTCCCCACAGTCATAATGGTCCCCACAGTCATAATAGTCCCCACAGTCATAATGGTCCCCCCCACCTATGGTCCCCACAGCCATAATGGTCCCCTAAACCATAATGGTTCCCACTCATAATGGACCTCACAGTCACAATGGTCCCCACAGTCATAATGGTCCCCCACTCATAATGGTCCCCACAGTC
Source organism: Homarus americanus (assembly GCF_018991925.1). Taxonomy (NCBI): domain Eukaryota; kingdom Metazoa; phylum Arthropoda; class Malacostraca; order Decapoda; family Nephropidae; genus Homarus; species Homarus americanus. The sequence goes on along the minus strand of NW_024735560.1, from coordinate 21,297 downwards.
ATAATGGTCCCCCACACTCATAATGCCCCCACCAGTAATGGTCCCCACAGTCATAATGGTCCCCATAATGGTCCCCACCATAATGGTCCCCACAGTATTTGGTCACACTCATAATGGCCCCACTCTGTGGCCCCACAGTCATGGTACCACAGTTTGGCCCCCACAGTCATGTGGTCCTCACACTCTTAGCCAGGTCCCCACACCCGTCTTGTTCCTCACACTCATAGGTTGTTACACTCATAATGGATCACAGTCATAATTACCATAGTCATAATGATTACACAGTGTAATGGTTACACACTGCCAGCAATCCCCCACCAGTATACACACTCATAATGGTCCTCACATAGTCATAATGGTCCCCACAGTCATAATAGTCCCCACACTCATATGGCCTCACGGTCATAATGGTCACAGTCATAATGGTGCCCCACTCGGCAATGGACCCCCACATAGTCATAATGGTCACCACAGTCATAATGGACCCCCACGGTATAATGGTCCCACACTCATAATGGTCCCCACACCCTTAATGGTCTCCCACACTCATAATAGTCCCCACTCATAATGGTCCCCACAGTCATAATGGTCCCCCGTCTGTGTACATCCTTCATAATCCCCCACCATTATGTCCCCACTATAATGGTCCCCACAATTATAATGGTCCCCAGTCCTGTAAATCCCCACAGTCATAATGTGCCCCCACACTCTGTAGTCCCCCCCACTCATATGGTCCCCCACACAGTCATGGTCTCACAGTCATGCTGTCCCCCACACTGTGTCCCCCCACCCATAATGGGCCCCACAGTCATAAATGGTCCCCACACCCGTATTGGTCCCCCACACTCATAATGGTCCCCACACTCTTAATGAACCCCCAGACTCATAAAGTCTTTTTACCCATGATGGTCCCCACACTCATAATGGTCTCTCACCCGGTAATGATCGTTTCCCACAGTCATGTGGTCCCTCACACTCATAATGGTCCCACAGTCATAATGGTTCCCACTACCTAATGCCCCACACCCAATGGTCCCTCACACTGTAGTCCCCACAGTCATGTGTCCCCTCTGTGGTCTCCCACAGTCATAATGGTGCAAATCTTGTGGTCCTCTGTGTCCCCAAGTTATGTCAGATACCATAATGGTCCCCACAGTCGCCTTAGTCCCCAGTCTTGTGGTCCCCACACTCTGTGTCCCCCACCCATAATGTGCCCCACACAGTCTTGTGGTCTCACAGTCATGTCAGTCACAGTCATAATGGTACACACACACTCTGTGTCCCCCACCTGTTGGCCCCCACAGTCATAATGATCCCCACAATCATAATGGTCCCCACACCCATAATGATCAACTTAGTCCCACACCCATAAGGTCCCCAGTCATATTACACCCCTGTACACACCTGCTCAGTTTACACCCATAATGGTCCACAGTCATATGGTCCCCACACCCTGTGGTCCCCACACACCTATGGTCCCCCACATTACACCTATGTGGTCACACCCAGTGGTCCCCACAGTCATAATGGTCCCCACAGTCATATGGTCCCCACAGTCACAATGGTCCCCCACCCATAATGGTCCCCACACCATGTGGTCACACTCAATGGTCCCCACAGTCACATAATGGTCCCCACACAGTCACTAATGGTCCCCAGTCATAATGGTCCCCACAGCCATATGGTCCCCCATGGTCATAATGGTCCCCACCCAAATGGTCCCCCACATCCATAATGTTCACACCTATAATGTCCCCCACACCCATAACGGTCCCCACACCCATAATGGTCCCAACAGTCATAATGGTCCCCCACAGTCATGGCTGTCTCCACAGTCATAACAGTCACCACAGACATAACTGTCCCCACATCATAATGGTCCCCACATCCATAACAGACTCCACAGTCATAAAGTCCCATCATAACAGTCCCCACCCTGACGGTCCGCACAGTCATCAGTCCCCACAGTCATAATGGTCCCCACAGACATAACAGTCCATACAGTCATAACAGTCCCCACACTCTAACAGCTCCCACACCCATAATGTCCCCACATCTGTATCGGTTCCCACACCATAACGGTCCCCACACATAACGGTTCCCACACTTCTATGGTAAAATAACTTCAAATATCCTCTGGAAGTTCTAGGATGTGCTCTTGCCAGGAATTACTCTAGATGACAAGGTCGTCCATATCGACCCGAATATCATGCAGGTCAGCCATGGTGATTCATCAGGCGCTAGAAGGTTCCAGGAGTCTTCCTCAATCCTCATGCCGAACGGGAGAACCACAATATGGAAGAGTCCCAAAGGAGTGACGGAAGCTTTGACCGGCTCCGTAAGGGGGACTTGGTAGTAATCCTGCAGCAGATCCAGTCTGGAGACATAGCAAGCGGCTCCCAGGTCGTCAATAATATCGTCCATCCTGGGAAGAGCGAAAGGAATCTGGCTCGGTCACACTATTTACCTTCCTGTAATCGACACCAATGCGGAAGGTTCTACTTGATCATCAGGTTTGAACTCTCTGCTTCTAGATTTCTTGTCATACCACTTTTTCATATCTTCCTGAAACTTTTCAAATTTTTCTGCAGCAATATCTCTAGCCCTAAAATCTGTTTCTGAAATCCGATACGTACTTCACAATAGCCCATGAGAATCACTTTTTTTTTTTTGCGGGGTTTAGCCCACCGGGCACAGGTCACTGACCCACATCAGGACCTGGGGAGAAATTAATAACACAATATGCTTCCAATATCTTCCCAGGCGGTAGTACATCCCTGTTTGGTAGCTGCCTACTACCTACTACCAATATAGCAGAAAGAAGCTCCCTACCCTAGTCTAAAGGGTTAAGGCTTAATCTGATGAATATCCCTAAATTTTATAATATACTTTCTTTGATTTCTCACTGAACCTACTCATATTCCTCACACATGATCAAATTGTTTTCTAATATTTTATTTCCTAAATATTACTGAGCCTTTCCTGCTCAGAGGAAAAATGAGCATCATATAAACAGGCACCTAAATTAATAACTCAATAACAGGGTTCGAGCGCTGTGACTTACGTTTCCTTCTCTAGAAGACTTTGTCCCCGTACCTCCTGCAGTGTCGCACCCCACACACACACTCACCCCCCAACGCTTCCGACGTTCCTCCCTAAGATTGCGTCCAGGGGAAGTCCGTCCTCCACGCATCCTCCATGGGTAGAGAGCGGGTGGCGGAGATTAGAAAGAAGTGAGGGGGTGAAGGAAATGAGAGACGTTTCAGAGGGACGTAGGAGGGAGTAGGAGGAGATGAGGAGGGGACATGGGTGAGAAGAGAGGATAGGAAGAACGGGGGAGGGGAAGGCAGGCGTGAGGGAGAGGTGGAGGAAGAGATCTTGGTTGTAAGGTGGACAGGAGAGGGGATGTGGAGAACAGGAAGTTTGATGTTGACGCTGGAGGTCGGGTTGTGGCCTAAGTTGCCTGTGGAGGGAGAGCGAGAGGTGTAAGTTGTTAACAAGCGAACAGTTTAATATAATACCATTCAAGCTTGGGATGGCAAAACAAACTTTATAATCGCAATATGCATAGCAGATAATTAACTTGACTTTCGATATGTATTGATAATTGATTTTCAGAGGTCGATATATCTTTATCTAAAATTTTCAGAACTTTCAAACTAATTTACATTTTGTTTGATAGCAGTTGTGAAAATTTTCAGTTATTTTTCTTCTTTTAATCTTCACATAAAACGGGAATCTGGACAACAACATGGTGTTCAGCGTTATTTTGAGAGTATTTATGTATAAAGGGAGTCAGTGGCCGAGGTAGAGAGGTATAGGGACTCCTGGACTAGTCGGAAACTGTTGGACTATTGTGAGGTTTAGCCTTATTTAGCCTTATTTAGCCTTATTTAGTAGATAAATATCGCTGGCACGAGACCCACCACTCCTGGCCGGGGGTGAGGTATGACCTCGGACTTGCTAGGGAAAATCCCTAATTATGTGACGTCATTCTGGTGGAATGGCCGGTATTGCACAACAGAGTCGTGTGGTCCCTGGCACTTCGATTGTACAAAAATCCCCACCATGTTGTATATACCAAAGACACTCTGGATCTGACGGCGACTTTCCATACAGAGGTGAACGATAATAAAGTTAACACCACAAAGACTACTGAATATGCTGTGAAGACAAAAGCGGAAAAACAGGGTGCTAAACAGGCCTCGTGGGATCACGTGGACCGCACCTGTCTCAATTCCAGTAAGCGCATCAACTACCACAGTAATTCTGGCAGTGATTCTGACTCAGACATCCATCACCTACAAAAAAAAGCATTAAAATAAAATATAATTCATCAATTGAAAAAACCGAGGAGAAAATTTATCCCTAACCCCTGCCTAGTGGAGCAACAAGCAGTGAAACCCCTGAAGACTCGCCTACACTGGGTCCACCAAGTAAGTTACCAAGTCCACCCGGCGGCTCGAGAGTACATCTTATGTAACAACAGCTTACGTGACAAATATGTCAATCTTCTTTTCCCAGAAAACCTCTCAATGAGCACCAAGCTGCGCTGGCTTTCTGAAATCCGTCGCACCTATATGCTGGACCCGACAGTCTCAGGCTGTCTACATAGCTAGAAACCGGAAGGATGTCATCGACGCAGTCATCTCCGGTGAATACTTGGTCATCCATATGTATGAAACTAAAACACGAGAAAAGATTGGACCAATACATTCAGATACCGGCGAGCTCACTGATAACGACGGAGAAATGAGCAATAATTTGAATAAATATTTTTCAACAGTTTTCACTACCTTAAATTTAAACATGATACCCGAGGCACCGACCCTATTCAGAGATAGTGAAGAAAACAAATTAAGCGAGATAGTAGTGACTAGTAACGATGTTAGTAAGCAAATAGACAAACTAAAGCCTAATAAGTCACCTGGTCCCGATGAGATATTTGCCAGAGTATTAAAGGAAGGTAAGGAAGAGCTTAGTATGCCCTTAGCAAAGTTGTTTAACATGTCCTTAAAAACAGGTGTAGTACCAGAATCCTGGAGGATAGCGAATGTAATACCGATTTTCAAGAAGGGGGATAGATCACTATCCTCTAACTACCGCCCAATCAGTCTAACTTCAATAGTAGGCAAATTACTGGAAGCAATCATTTCAAACTCTATTCGAAATCACCTGGAGAAGCACAGATTGATCAATGATTCCCAGCATGGCTTCACAAGCGGACGTTCATGTCTAACTAATCTATTAACATTCTTTTCATCAATTTTCGAATCGGTGGACGAGGGGCACAATTATGATGTGGTATATCTCGACTTTGGCAAAGCCTTCGACAGAGTCCCCCACGAAAGACTAATTAGAAAGGTAGAAGCTCATGGCATCAAAGGTAACATCCTTAAATGGATTAGGGCGTGGTTACAGGACAGGAAACAGCGAGTGAGCATTAACGGCACTAAGTCCCATTGGAGCAACGTCTCAAGTGGAGTTCCCCAAGGCTCAGTACTTGGGCCATTATTATTTATTATATACATAAACGACATAAATATCGGCATAGACAGCAACATAAGTAAATTTGCTGATGACACTAAAATAGGACGTGTTATTAAACCTGACGAGGACTCAGCAAAACTACAGGAAGATCTAAACAAATTTTTCGAATGGTCTGAAAAATGGCAGATGAAATTCAACGTGGACAAATGTAAAGTACTCAGTATAGGAGATGTAAACAGGGAAACCAGATACCACATGAACAACGATGCCATAGAGAAATCCGACTGCGAGAGAGATTTAGGAGTAATGATAAGTAGGAACCTAAAGCTAAGTAAACAATGTGTTTTTGCTCGTAACAAGGCTAATAAAGTACTTGGGTTCATACAAAGGAGTGTTAGTTACAAGACTAGCGAGGTCATCCTAAGACTGTATCTTGCGCTTGTGAGACCACACCTGGATTACGCAGTTCAGTTCTGGTCACGGCATTTCAGAATGGATATAGAATCATTGGAAAGAATTCAGAGGAGAATGACAAGACTAATCCCGGGCATTAGGAACCTTGAGTATAGAGACAGGTTAAAGCATCTTAATTTGCACTCCCTCGAGAGACGTAGAGAGGGGCGACCTGATAGAGGTGTATAAGTGGAAATCAGGGCTAAACAAAGGGGACATTGCAAAGGTACTCAAACTATCCAACCAGGAGCGAACTCGTAACAATGGTTTTAAATTAGACAAATTTAGATTTAGGGGTGAAATAGGTAAACACTGGTTTGGAAACAGAGTAGTGGATGAATGGAACAAGTTACCAAATATCATCATTAACTCGAATACGCTGAATAGCTTCAAACATAGGTTGGATGCTTATATGAGCAATAGGGGTTGGGTGTAAACGGGACTTCCCAGTATGGGCCAATAGGCCCGCTGCAGTTTCCTCCATTCTTATGTTCTTATGTTCTTATGAAAGTGACTGACCAGCTTGACCGCAATCGAAAGTTACGTGAAAACATTGAAACAAAATATCAATAAGGCCGGAATAAATGTATGACTCGGGTCTGGTGTAGTTGCCGCCAAAATCAGACTTGCTATAGCCCATGTTGGTAACTTATGAGATATCCTTCCGTTTAACTTACTTAATGTCGAATTTGTGACGAAAATAGAAAACACAGCCTTCAGCATTACATCTCAGAGTGCAGACCAATTCGCTTCTTGTTGCCACCTAGCAAAACCATTGACGCACTCTGTTAACTCATCGTAACTACCAATGTCATGGACACTATTTTACCGTTATATCCAAAATGTTATATCATATAAAATACCTGATCTAGAATAAACCAATTCACTCACTTGTCTTAGCGCACTCTATGAGGTGTGAGTTTCGCTGTCTCATTCCTTACACCCACTAGCAGTCAACTTGTCGACTAAATCCTTGGGTACAGCAGCCCTACGAGGCAAGAGTCTGTGTAATTCAGTTTGACGGGCAGTTGGCCTGTGTATATAGGATTGCCGTCCCTAAATAGGGGAACTAAAAAAAAAAAACTCTCCCACTGTTACTCTATCACCGTTACTCTACCACTATTACTGTATCACTGTTACTGTATTATTGTTACTGTATCACTGTTACTGTATCACTGTTACTGTATCACTGTTACTGTATCACTGTTACTGTATCACTGTTACTGTATTATTGTTACTGTATCACTGTTACTGTATCACTGTTACTGTATCACTGTTACTGTATTACTGTTACTGTATCATTGTTACTCTACCACAATACTGTATCACTGTTGCTCTATCACCGTTACTCTACCACTATTACTGTATCACTGTTACTGTATCACTGTTACTGTATCACTGTTACTGTATCACTGTTACTGTATTATTGTTACTGTATCACTGTTACTCTATCACTGTTACTGTATTACTGTTACTGTATCATTGTTACTCTACCACTATTACTGTATCACTGTTACTCTATCACCGTTACTCTACCACTGTTACTGTATCACTGTTACTCTATCACCGTTACTCTACCACTATTACTGTATCACTGTTACTGTATCACTGTTACTGTATCACTGTTACTGTATCAATGTTACTTTACCACTGTTACTCTATCACTGTTACTGTATCACTGTTACTGTATTACTGTTACTGTATCACTGTTACTGTATTACTGTTACTGTATCACTGTAACTGTATCACTGTTACTCTATAACTGTTACTGTATTACTGTTACTGTATCATTGTTACTCTACCACTATTACTGTATCACTGTTACTCTATCACCGTTACTCTACCACTGTTATTGTATCACTGTTACTGTATCACTGTTACTCTACCACTATTACTGTATCACTGTTACTGTATCACTGTTACTGTATCACTGTCACTATCACCGTTACTCTACCACTATTACTGTATCACTGTTACTCTATCACCGTTACTCTACCACTGTTACTGTATCACTGTTACTCTATCACCGTTACTCTACCACTATTACTGTATCACTGTTACTGTATTATTGTTACTGTATCACTGTTACTCTATCACTGTTACTGTATTACTGTTACTGTATCATTGTTACTCTACCACTATTACTGTATCACTGTTACTCTATCACCGTTACTCTACCACTATTCCTGTATCACTGTTACTGTATCACTGTTACTGTATCACCGTTACTCTATCACCGTTACTCCATCACTGTTACTGTATTATTGTTACTCTATCACCGTTACTCTACCACTATTACTGTATCACTGTTACTCTATCACCGTTACTCTACCACTATTACTGTATCACTGTTACTGTATCACCGTTACTCTACCACTATTACTGTATCACTGTTACTGTATCACCGTCACTCTATCACTGTTACTGTATCACTGTTACTGTATCACTGTTACTGTATCATTGTTACTCTACCACTATTACTGTATCACTGTTACTCTATCACCGTTACTCTACCACTATTACTGTATCACTGTTACTCTATCACCGTTACTCTACCACTATTACTGTATCACTGTTACTGTATCACTGTTACTCTATCACCGTTACTCTACCACTATTACTGTATCACTGTTACTCTATCACTGTTACTCTATCACTGTTACTCTATCACTGTTACTGTATCACTGTTACTGTATTACTGTTACTCTATCATTGTTACTCTATCACTGTTACTGTATCACTGTTACTCTATCTCCGTTACTGTATCACTGTTACTGTATTACTGTTACTCAATCACTGTTACTCAATCACTGTTACTCTATCACTGTTACTGTATCACTGTTACTGTATCACTGTTACTCTATCACTGTTACACTATCACTGTTACTGTATTACTGTTACTGTATCATTGTTACTCTATCACTGTTACTGTATCACTGTTACTCTATCTCCGTTACTGTATCACTGTTACTGTATCACTGTTACTGTATCACTGTCACTCTATCACTGTTACTGCATCACTGTTACTCTATCTCCGTTACTGTATCACTGTTACTGTATCACTGTTAATGTATCACTGTCACTCTATCACTGTTACTGCATCACTGTCACTGTATCACTGTTACTGTATCACTGTTACTCTCCCACTGTTACTGTATCACTGTTACTGTATTACTGTTACTGTATCACTGTTACTGTATCACTGTTACTCTCCCACTGTTACTGTATCACTGTTACTGTATCACTGTTACTGTATCACTGTCACTCTATCACCGTTACTCTCCCACTGTTACTGTATCACTGTTACTGTATCACTGTTACTCTCCCACTGTTACTGTATCACTGTTGCTCTATTACTGTTTACTGTATATCTTTATTACTGTATCACTGTTACTGTATCACTGTTACTGTATCACTGTTACTGTATCATTATTTACTGTATCACTGTTACTCTACCACTATTACTGTATCACTATTACTGTATCACTGTTGTATCACTGTTACTGTATCATTGTCACTATCACCGTTACTCTACCACTATTACTGTATCACTGTTACTGTATCACTGTTACTGTATTACTGTTACTCTATCACTGTTACTGTATCACTGTTACTGTATCACCGTTACTCTCACTGTTACTGTATTACTGTTACTGTATCACTGTTACTGTATCACTGTCACTTCATCACCGTTACTGTATCACTGTTACTGTATCACTGTTACTGTGTCACTGTTACTCAACATCGTTATTCCACCACTGTTACTGTATCACTGTTACTGTATCACTGTTACTGTATCACTGTTACTGTATCACTGTCACTCATCACTGTTACGCATCACTGTCACTCATCACCATACTGCATCTCTGTTACTGTATCTCTGTTACTGTATCATTGTTACCTATCACTATTACTGTATCACTGTTACTGTATCAATGTTACTGTATCACTGTTACTTACCACCGTTACTGTATCACTGTTACGTATCAATGTTACTTTACCACTGTTACTGTATCACTGTTACTACCACTCTATCACTGTTACTGTATCTCTGTTACTGTATCACTGTTACTGTATCACTGTTACTGTATCACTGTTACTTTACCACTGTTACTGTATCACTGTTACTGTATCAATGTTACTTTACCACTGTTACTGTATCACTGTTAATGCATCACTGTTACTCATCACCGTTACTTTACTTGCTACTGTATCCTGTTACTGCACCATCATTCTCCATCACTATTACTGTATCACTGTTACTGCAATCAACTGTTACTGCATCATGTTCACTTCACCACACCTGCCACCGTTACTGTATCACTGTTACTGTATCACTGTTACTACTCACTGTTACTGTATCACTGTTACTCTATCACTGTTACGTATCTCTGTTACTGTACCGTTACTCATCACTATTACTGTATCACTGTTACTGCATCAATTACTCTATCACTATTACTGTATCACTGTTACTGTATCACCGTTACTGTATCAACACTTTACCACTGTTACCTGCCACTGTTACTGTATCATTATTACTGCTCTATTACTGATCACTACTGATCACTGTACTCATCACTCTTACTGTATCTTGTTAATCCACTGTTACTGTATCATGTTTTACCACCGTTACTGTATCACTGTTACTATCCTGTTACTGCATCACTGTTACTGCATCATTACTGCATCCTGTTGTGTATCACTGTTACTGTATCACTGTTACTCTACTCATTACTGTTTACTGTATCACTGTTACTCTATCACTGTTACTGTATCACTGTTACTGTATCACCGTTACTGTATCACTATTACTGTATTCTGTTACTGTATCACTGTTACTGTATCACTGTTACTTTACCACTGTTACTGTATCGTTACTGTATCACCGTTACTCTATCACTATTACTGTATCTCTCTGTTACTGTATCACTGTTACTGTATCAATGTTACTTTACCATTGTTACTGTATCACTGTTAATGCATCACTGTCACTCTATCACTGTTACTGCATCACTGTTACTGTATCACTGTTACTGTATCACTGTTACTGTATCACTGTTACTGTATCACTTTACTGTATCCTGTTACTGTATCACTGTCATACCACTGACTGCATCCTGTTACTGTATCTCTGTTACTGTATCACTGTTACCATCAATGTTACTTACCACTGTTACTGTATCACTGTTACTGCATCGTCACCTATCACTGTTACTGTATCTCGTTACTGTATCTCTGTTACTGTATCCTGTTACTGTATCACTGTTACTGTATCACTGTTACTGTATCACTGTTACCTATCACCATTACTGTATCACTTGTTACTGTATCACTGTTACTGCATCACCGTCACTCACACACTGCATCACTGTTACTGTATCTCGTTACTGCATCCTGTTACTGTATCACCGTTACTGTATCACTGTTAATGTATCACCGTTACTCATCACCATTACTGTATCCTGTTACTGTATCACTGTTACTGCAGTCACATCATTACTCTGCATCACTGTTTACTGTATCCCTGTTACTGTATCCTGTTACTGTATCACTGTTACTGTATCACTGTCACTCATCACCATTACTGTATCCTGTCACTGATCACCGTGTATCACTGTCACTTCATCACTGTTACTGTATCACTGTTACTGTATCACTGTTTCATTGCATTCCTGTTACTGTATCACTGTTACTGTATCACTGTTACTTCCATCACTATTACTGTATCACTGTTACTGCATCACTGTTACTGTATCACTGTTACTGTATCAACCTCACCATTACTGATCCTGTTACTGCATCACTGTTACGTATCACTGTTACTGTATCACTGTTACTGCATCACTGTTACTCTATCACCATTACTGTATCACTGTTACTGTATCACTGTTACTGTATCACTGTCACTATCACTATTACTGTATCACTGTTACTGTATCTCTGTTACTGTATCACGTTACTCTATCACTGTTACTGTATCACTGTTACTGCATCACTGTTACTGCATCACCGTTACTTTACCACTGTTACTGTATCACCGTTTCACTATCACTGTTACTGCATCACTGTTACTGTATCACTGTTACTGCATCACTGTTACGCATCACTGTTACTCTATCACTGTTACTCTATCACTGTTACTGTATCACTGTTACTGTATCACTGTTACTTTACCACTGTTACTGTATTACTGTTACTGTATCATTATTACTGTATCACTGTTACTCTATCATTGTTACTGTATCACTGTTACTGTATCACTGTTACTATCACTGTTACTCTATCACTGTTACTGTATCACTGTTACTGTATCACTGTTACTGTATCACTGTTACTGTATCACTGTTACTGCATCACTGTACATCACTGTTACTCTATCACTGTTACTGTATCACTGTTTGCATCATGCTGTATCACTGTTACTCTATCACTGTTACTGTATCACTGTTACTGCATCACTGTTACCTATCACTGTTACTCATCACTGTTACTGTATCACTGTCATCACTGTTACTGTATCACTGTTACTGTATCACTGTTACTCTATCACCTATCTCACACTGTACATCACTGTTACTTATCACTGTTACTTCCACTATTACTGTATCACTGTTACTGTATTATTGTTACTGTTACTTTATACTGTTACTGTATCACTGTTACTGTATCACTGTTACTTTCTGTTACTGTATCACTGTTACCTATCATCATACCTACCACTGTTACTGTATCACTGTTACTGTATCATTGTTACCTATCACTGTTACTGTATCACTGTTACTGTATTACTGTTACTGTATCACTGTTACTCTATCACTGTTACTGTATACTGTTACTGTATCACTGTTACCTACCACTATTACTGTATCACTGTATACTGTATTCACCACCATTACTGTATCACTGTTACTCTATCACTGTTACCTACCACTATTACTGTATCACTGTTCACTGTATCACTGTTACTCATCACTGTACTCACACTTACTGTATCACTGTTACTCATCACTGTTACTCTATCACTGTTACTCTATCACTGTCGCATCACTGTTACTGTATTACTGTTACTGTATCACTGTTACTCTATCACTGTTACTGTATCACTGTTACTCTATCACTGTTACTGTATCACTGTTACTGTATTACTGTTACTGTATCACTGTTACTCTATCACTGTTACTCATCACATTCTATCACTGTTACTGTATCACTGTTACTGTATCACTGTTACTCTATCACTGTTACTGTATCACTGTTACTGTATCACTGTTACTGTATCACTGTTACCTACACTGTTACTGTATCACTGTTACCTATCACTGTTACTACCACTTTACTGTATCACTGTTACTGATCACTGTCACATCACGTACTACCACTTTACTGCAGTTACATCTACTTCTACACTGTTACTGTATCACTGTTACTCATTACACTATTACTGTATCACTGTTACTGTATCACCGTTACTCACCACTGTTACTGTATCACTGTTACTGTATCACTGTTACTGTATCACTGTTACTGTATCACGTTACTCTATCACTGTTACTGTATCACTGTTACTCTATCACTGTTACTCTACCACTATTACTGTATCACTGTTACTGTATCACTGTTACTCTACCACTATTACTGTATCACTGTTACTGTATCACTGTTACTTCTATCACTATTACTGTATCACTGTTACTCTATCACCGTTACTTTACCACTATTACTGTATCACTGTTACTGTATCACTGTTACTCTATATTCAATTATTACTGTATCACTGTTACTGTATCACTGTTACTCTATCAATGTTACTGTATCACCACTATCACTGTTACTGTATCACTGTTACTGTATCATTGTTACCATCACTGTTACTCTATCACTGTTACTGTATCACTGTTACTGTATCACTGTTACCTACCACTGTTACTGTATCACTGTTACTCTATCACTGTTACTCTACCACTGTTACTGTATCACTGTTACTGTATCATCGTTACTGTATCACTGTTACTTTACCACATATTACTGTATCACTGTTACTGTATCACTGTTACTGTATCACTGTCACTATCACTGCATCACTCACTATTACTGTATCACTGTTACTCTATCACTGTTACTTACCACTGTTACTGTATCACTGTTACTCATCACCGTTACTCTACCACTATTACTGTATCACTGTTACTGTATTATTGTTACTCTATCACCGTTACTCTATCACTGTTACTGTATCACTGTTACTCTATCACCGTTACTCTACCACTATTACTGTATCACTGTTACTGTATTATTGTTACTGTATCACTGTTACTCTATCACCGTTACTCTACCACTATTACTGTATCACTGTTACTGTATTATTGTTACTGTATCACTGTTACTCATCACCGTTACTGTATTAATTATTACTGTATCACTGTTACTGTATCATTGTTACTGTATCACTGTTACTCTATCACCGTTACTCCACTATTACTGTATCACTGTTACTCTATCACCGTTACTCTACCACTATTACTATACTGTTACTGTATCACTGTTACTCTATCACCGTTACTCTACCACTATTACTGTATCACTGTTACTCTATCACTGTTACTCTATCACTGTTACTGTATCACTGTTACTGTATCCCTTATTTACCTTACTGTTACTGTATCATTGTTACTCTATCACTGTTACTGTATCACTGTTACTCTATCTCCGTTACTTATCACTGTTACTGTATTACTGTTACTGTATCACTGTTTATATCACTGTTACTCTATCACTGTTACTCTATCACTTATTGCTGTACTGTTACTGTATCATTGTTACTCATCACTGTTACTGTCACTGTTACTCTATCCTTTACTGTATCATTACTGTATCACTGTTACTGTATCTGTTACTCTATCACTGTTACTGTATCACTGTTACTCTATCACTGTTACTGTCCACTGTTACTGTATCTGTTACTGTATCACTGTTCTCTATCACTGTTACTGCTCCTGCTGTATCACTGTTACTGTCTTTCTTACTCTCCACTATTACTGTATCACTTTACTGTATCACTGTTACTGTATCACTGTTACTGTATCAATTTACTCTCCCTGTTACTGTATCACTGTTACTGTCATTGTTCTGTATCACTTTACTCTATCATTCTCCATTGCTGTATCACTGTTACTGTATCCTTACTCCACTGTTACTGTATCACTGTTACTCTATCACTGTATCTTCACTGTTACTGTCATATTTACTGTATCACTGTTACTGTATCCTGTTACTGTATCACTGTTACTGTATCACCGTTACTCTACTACTGTTACTGTATCACTGTTACTGTATATTACTGTTACTGTATCACATTACTGTTATCACTGTTACTGTATCACTGTTACTATACTATTTACTGTATCACTGTATCATATTACTCTACCACTGTTACTGTATCACTGTTACTCTATCACTGTTACTGTATCACTGTTACTGTATCACTGTTACTGTATCACTGTTACTTATCACTGTTACTGTATCACTGTTACTGTATCACTGTTACTGTATCACTGTTACTGTATCAATGTTACTTTACCACTGTTACTGTATCACTTTATCACTGTTTAGTTACTTACCACTGTTCTGTTCATTTGTATCCTGTTACTGTATCACTGTTACTCCCACTGTTACTGTATCACTGTTACTCTATCACTGTTACTGTATTACATTACTGTATGTTACTGTATCACTGTTACTGTATCACTGTTCTATCACTGTTACTGTACTGTTACTGTATCCTTTATTTACTGTATCACTGTTACTGTATCACTGTTACTTTACTGTTACCTTCACTGTTACTGTATCACTGTTACTGTATCACGTTTACTTTATCACTGTTACTGTATTTATCACTGTTACTCTATCACTGTACACTGTTCTTCACTGTTACTGTATCACTGTTACTCTATCACTGTTACTGTATCCTGTTACTGTATCACTTACTGTATCACTGTTACTGTATCACTGTTACTGTATCACTGTTACTGTATCACTGTTACTGTATCACTGTTACTGTTGCTGTATCACTGTTACTTACCACTATTACTGTTCTGCTATTACTGTTACTCTATCACTGTTACTGTATCACTTACTGTATCACTGTTACTCTACCACTGTTACTGTATCACTGTTACTGTATCACTGTTACTTTACGACTGATACAGTACCACTGTTACTTTACCACTGCTACTAAATCACTGTTGCCGTATCACTGGTATTGTGCCACTGTTATTGTTCATTGGCGCACTCTATGATGTGGGAGCTCCACTGTCTCATTCCTTACACCCACTAGCAGTGAACTGGGACTAAAACCAGGGTACAGCAGCCCTACAGGCGAGAGTCTGTGTACTTCAGTTTGACGGCCTCGGTGGCCGTAAATAAAGACCTAAATCTAAAACCTAAACTATTTATCAACTACACCTTTCGTTACAAGTATATTTATAGAGGCATGATTTGTGAAGATTTACACAGGCAACGTTTTTTTTTCTGTGTAAACTATTAATAATGTTTTTTTTCAGGAATCAATAAAGCCTTCAGTAATGTCGAAGAGACAGGATGGGCTTGGCGTCTGGGTATTTATATAGTAAATAACTGTGGTGCATTCGTGGAACGGCTGTAATGATTAAAATAATTTATCATATGTCAACCACAATAACACAACAAAACAAACTGGCGTCTTATGGTGTCTGGAATGTCGGATCGGACTCTTCTGATCTGCACTGCGTCCTGAAAGAAGAACTGCCTGGCGAAGAGCTGGTAACATCGACGCCTTGTGAGTTCCAGGAGGTCACTCACAGACAGGGTCTGACTACTTTTGAAGGTAAGCCTGCTGCAGAGAGAAACCGCATTTATGGAGTTGGCTTTGCCTTCCGCCAACTCATTCTACACATGCTAACTGAAATGCCTGTTGGGATCAACGAGCGCCTCATAACACTCCGAGTCCCACTGAATCACTCACATCATGTCATTTTCATCAGTGCACATGCCCCAACACTGGAAGCAGAGGATGACATCTCGGAGGCTTTTTACGCTGGACTCGACAGAGTGCTACCCTCTATCCCCAGAGATGATAAGGTTGTGATCCTTGCTGACTTCAATGCCAGAGTTGGCAGAGATGTTGACATTTGGCAGGGAACCATAAGGGGAAATGGACAAGGCAAGTGTAATCCCAGCGGCCTACTCCTCCTCAGCAAGTGTGCTGCACACAACCTCACTATCACCATACCTTCTTTAGGCAGGCCGACAAGTACAAGGGTTCGTGGCAACACCGACGATCTAAACACTGGAATCTCATTGACTACATCACTGTCAAAGAAAGAGATCGCCAAGATGTCCTCATCACCCGTGCCATGCGTGGCTCAGACCTCTGCGAAACTGATCATCGGCTCGTCAGAGCCAAGCTCTCATTTCACGTCACCCCTAAACGGCAAAGGCAGCAAGCCTCCAGAAGAGGTTTTAACACTAAGCGTCTGGAGGATCCAGTGGTAGATCATGCTTTCAAAGAGCAGCTCGAACATGGGCTGATAAGCAACCCCAACAAACAACTCAAATCCCAGTGCCGAATGGGATATTCTCGACGCTGTCATGACCAAAGCCTGCTGAGAGACCCTCGGCCAGCTCGAAAGAACGCACCAGGACTGGTTTGATTTAAGTGATCCGGCAATCAATGTACTCGTCGATGATAACGTGCTGCTTTAACTGACTGGCAAAACAACCCTCAGTCGCGGACCAAAGCTGATACCTTCAGCAAGAAGAAAATGGCGGCCCAGAGGGAAATTCGTAATTTAAAGAACGACTGGTTTAAAAATAAAGCATGTGAAACAAAAAAATTGCAGAGCAACACAATATGCACGAATTTTTCAATTTCACTACAGCATTTTATGGGCCAATCATTTGTGGCGCAGCCCCCCTCCGCTCATCCAATGGTAACTCGATAATTAAAAACAATGAGAGCCTCCTTCAGTGCTGGAAAGAGCACTACCATACACTGCTCAACCGAAACACCGATGTGGATGTCTTGACTACCCAGCAGGTCCCTCAGCATCCAGAGCTGACCCACCTCAGCTATCCTCCATCCCTGGATGAAGTAGTTACTGCCATCAAACAGATGAAAAATAACAAAGCCTCAGGGCCTGATGGAATCCCAGCCGAGGTGTATAAAGGGAGGACCTCTGTTACCCAGCCGACTCCACTCTCTCCTGGAGAATATATGGAAAAAGGAGGAAATCCCCCAAGCTCTTGAAGACGCCTCCATCGTAGGCCTGGCCAGTACTGTAGGATATAAATCCCTTGCCAGCCTAATCAGGATCTTATAAAAAGGAAAGTCAAGAACCATTGGTTTCCAAGGGGTAACAAACAACCGTTAGAGATTGACATCTCTTTACTACAAAAAAAATCACAATAATTTAACTCTGACACTACTCACACAAATATTAAATAAACAGCAATGGAGTCAAACAATTACCTAAAACAAAATCAATACAACAAAGTACAGGTATTTCCTACGGCTGCAGATGAATATTCCTCCTAACCAGCACGATGGACTGCTCTGGTAACGAGGTGATTCGCTGTCAGGGGTAAGATCCAGGGCAGCTACCTCACTTGGCGCCGGCGTTGGTGGGCGATGTCTTGCCACACAGGAGAGACGCCAGGGTACGGACTGTGGATAGGGCGTGGAGGAAGTGGCGATCACGTGGCAGCCGCGGCAGTAGCAGGAGTAGGTGACCGGAGTTGACAGCCGAATAGTGAAGGACTGGGGAATCAACCCACGAGCCCCAGGGACTTCAGATGAGTACACAACCAGAGTTGGAATAGAACAGCCGGGTGAAGTACAGCTGTGGTGACGACTGGATAGTGTCTGATGTGTGACGACCTTTTCACCTCCGTCTATCTCTTAGTGGGACCTAGGACAAGCAAACGAGCGGCGGACAACCATCCCACTTGTTACAGCTCTTACACAGCTCCCCCGACAAAAATCTACTGTAAGATAGATTAAAAATTAAGATTAGTACAGCAAAACATAATCGTGCAACAAATGGTTAGCTATACAGAGCAAAATAAAAATATAGAATGGTCACATTAAAAAAGTGGTAACATGATATCCAAATCGTAAGGCCATATCAAGAAACTGCACGTGGGATCCACTTCAGTCCAGGTTTAAGTTTTGGCACATTGCCAGTCGTAGAAGATTCTTCTATACCAGCTGGTGTTATTGGTAACTGACAACCGAGATCATCCGAGTCTGGCGCCTGAACTTCACACGAACTCTCGCAGGGTAGTGCCTCGCCTGACTCCAGCTTGGGAACGTCGTCAAGGACACGAGCAAAGTTAATGTGGGCCCTGCAATGATATTTCTTCAACAAATTAGTTGGTTATAATTTATGCTTATTAGAGGAAGGGGGTGAGAGTGGTCAAACAAAATCTGGGGCGACCCGAGAAAATGGCTCTGTATTGATGAGTAAAGGTTGAAGAGGAACAGGACGGACTCTACCCTTGGCGGACATACTCTGGCACCGATCACAACTCCTACAAAAGGCTCTAATATCCGCTCCCATACCTGGCCAGTAAAACTGATCAGCAATCTTCATATACGTCTTTCTATGAGAAAAGTGTCCTGCTAGGGGGCTCTCGTGAGCTACAGAGAGTATGATGTTACGACAATCAGCAGGAACAACCAGGAAAAATTGACCTACTTTGGCTGGTTGCTTGGATGACACACAAGACCTGTGTAACAGACCATCAATACAAACAAACTTGTAAACAGACCCATCTCTAACCTGATCCTCCTCCCCGAAAGTTACTTTCTCCCTCACCCGCGTCAGAGTGGTACACGAGGCTTGAAGCTTGGCGAACTCCTTGGGCGTCACAGTCAGTGGCTGCAATTTCGGCAGAACCAGGGGATGCGGTCGTTTCACCCTTGCCAACCGTGTCTCCACAGCTTGGACCTTTGCTGGAGGTGAGGTGGCGTGTGCGGGTGGCGAGGCGACGTCGGCAGGTGGCAAGACGACCATGTTAGGTGGAGAGGAGACTTGCGCTGTGGCGAGGAGACTTGCGCTGATGGCGAGGAAAGTCATAAAGGTTCCGGGTCGTTAGGGTCGCGAACTCCGGGAACATTACCAATGAGAGCACTTGCGAATTTAATGGGCACTCTTACCAAATCAGACCAACCAATAAAATAGGGGCAACGCAGGTAGCACCTAACAACACGTCCTAAATAATCGGCGACACTAACCTTCGAGCAGCTGGAGACGTCAGCGTCAGGCAGGGCTTCCTCAGAGACAACAATACACGAGCAGCCGATGTCCCTGATGATAGTAGATGCCCAAGACCCATTTATTGTTCCGCTGACATAATAACTGGGACAGCTCCTGTCTTCCAAACAGAATCAGACCTTGTAACTGGGCTGATGAATCTCGGTAGATTTGAAGGCGCTGGGACTCCTGGGACAGCGAGAACGAATGTGCCCTTCAACTCCGCAGTTGTGGCATAGCACGGCCGGTGAACTTCTCTCCACTCCTGGGAATGGTTCCTCGGAGGCCGGAGGCTTTGTGTTCTTCACTGGGGGAGTGAGAGACTTGGGGTAGGCATTGCGAGCGGACGCCCAGCTGTCAACAAGTTGTACAGCTTCTCCTAGCGTCGCTGGCCTGCGTTCCTTGGTGAATATTCTCAGGTCTGGCTGTAGGGAAGACAGAACTGATCCAATATCATAAAGTTAGTGAGAGACACAAAGGTTTTATCAATCTCTGACGCCTCTAACCATTGTTGGAACAAACGGCCCAGGTGGATTGAAAACTGCTGGTACGTTTCCCCTGCTCTAATCTTTGCTCTGCGGAAATCAACACGATAACCATCAGAAGTCTTGTTAAACACTTACAAGAGATCTCGCTTCAATAAGTAATGTTGGCAGACAGGGACGCATAAATCTGTACCGGTTTCCCACTCAGTAGTCTACCCAATCTTACAGCATAGCTATCTTTGTCCACACCAAGCAGCTCAGCTACCCGTTCAAACCTAACATGGTAGGAGGCGATGTCTTTTCCTTCACAATAAACAGGCAAACTAGGTTTTACAACATTATTTTGTATAGGGCCAGAGGATTCTGGTCTAAGACTTTGAGCATTAATCCTAGCTAGTTCTATGTCTTTTTCTGCCTACAACTTAGCCAATTCGAACTCTCTCTCTCTCTATTGCGTTCCTCTCTCTCTCTCGCTGTTGCATTCCTCTCTCTCTGTCTCTCTCTCGCTGTTGCGTTCCTCTCTCTATCTGTTGCGTTCCTCTCTCTCTTTGTTGCGCTCCTCTCTCTCGGCAGTC
>NW_024735559.1:0-9616 GCF_018991925.1 Homarus americanus | reverse complement strand
TATATATATATATATATATATATATATATATATATATTTATTTGTCAGTGGCCCAAGGTTAAAAATGCTTTGAAAACCTTTGATCTAGATGTATGATAGTTATTTTGTGGGTCCCTTTTTTTCTGACCTGACCTGTCTAGTCACGTCACCACCCTTCTCTTAAGCTCCTCTACGTGTGTGTTGGTGTGGGGTTTAGTGGATGTCATCATTATGACCTGACCTCATGTTTTTAGGTCACCCTGTATATTTAAGCCTCTCTCTGTCCATGTAATCCAGTTGCCTCTGAAGATGTCTTGAATAAAGACGAAAGCTAAGGTACTCCGTTGTTTCCATTTTCCCGTGTGATTTTATCAAGATTTATCTTATCCACGTTTTCATTGTGGATTTACATGAAATATATATATATATATATATATATATATATATATATATATATATATATATATATATATACTGATAACCATAAGGAAAAAGAAAACAGGAAGTTCCTAAGCGCTTTTGTGTAATTCACATCTTCAAGGGTGAGTACAGACTGTACTCTCCCCTGAAGATGTGAATTACACAAAAGCGCTTGGGAACTTCGTGTTTTCTTTTTCCTTGTGGTTATCAGCATATACCTGGATCACGCGCACCTACTGTGATTTACTTGCATATATATATATATATATATATATATATATATATATATATATATATATATATATATATATATATATATATATATATATATATATATATATATATATATGCGCCGGTTAACGTCCGACCGAACAACGTCCGATCGCATATACGTCCGTGGCCCCCACCCCCCCAAAAAGTGACGCCTGCTCGACCACCACTCCACGACCCCCTGACCCCTGACGGAGACAGGATGATCCTCCCCATACTGGTCAGATATTATGTGTTAAAGGAATATGCTTCCTTACTTAGGCTTTTCTAAGCATTTGCCAACAGGTGATATGTTAACCTACATCTATTGAGGAGAAAATCTTTCACCTACAAATTGACAATAACACATTTGCTGTAATCAGACATATCTAGTTGCCTCAACAATTGCAAGTTGCAATTGGGGTTGTAATTTCAAATTCTGTGGCATTACGAAAAATAGTAAAGTTTCTCGTGCACTCTAAGATTAAGAGAGAAAAACGGAGGACTCAGGCGTCCTGATGTGAGAGAAAACGGACTCGTATGACGGGGGACCAAATAAAAAAAGCATAGCTACATGTTTTGTGGACTACAGTATTAAGCGTACCCTTTTCATCACTGTCATAAACCTAGCCATGCCTATGTGTGTTTATGATATTTACCATAACATTATATATATATTTAGTGGGTATAAATGGTCGTAAAATGGGAAACTTGGGGTTGGGTCTTGGGTGCCTGGAACCAATTAGAATAAACCCCATAGGTTCTGTACTTTCGTTATCGGCGGGGTCCCAATTAGGCGCGATAACCAAGGGATGATTGTATATACTTGTGACACTGGCCAGTTGCTTCTGGTGTTATGGTACAGGGGTATCAAGTGACAGCACTAGGATCCCGCTTCCTCTATCAAGGAATAAATAATTAAAATTTAAATTGAAAAAAAAACATTCAAATAAATTACTATCTTACAAGAATCCCTCCAATGTAAGTTAAATTCACCCAGGTCGTTTGGGTGGAAAATTATGAGAAGAGCTTAGTCACTCTTAAGTAATGATAAATAAACACAGGCCTTCAGCGCCAACTGTCAAATCTTATCTCAAATAAATAAATAAACAAACAAACGCCAGACGTTCTGTCACCCCTCCCCCCCTTCCGTCTTCCCACCCTCCCTGTGTTCAAGATAAAAGATTGGTGATTTCTTTATGTTTATTGTATATAATATCTCAGACTAAAGTACTAATTTGATTACGATACTAAAATTGTTATGTCTAGTGCGAATTACAACATGTTTATATTCAAATAAATCAGTATCTTACAAGAATCCCAGCTATGTTAAATATATTTTCCTAGGTCATATCACTGGCATTTTAAATTGAGAGAAGCTTAGTAGGACTGTTAAATAAACACACAGAGACTTTCGCCTCAAACTTATCACCTCAACCCCCCCCCCACACCTCCCCCCAACCCCTCGCTGGGTGGTGGAGCCGTCAGTCCCCCCCAGCCAGGCTTTTAGGCTTACAGTTTTATCTTATATAATATCTCAGACTAAAGTTAGGAGATTATAATTTGCATTGCTGGAATCCTTGCAAGACAGCCAATAATTTGAAAATAAACGTCATATATTTTGCTCAGGAGATAAAAAAATTTGTACATTAGTGTACAGTACTGTACTACATTTCATAAAAAAGTTTTTCAACTGTACATATATATACTTCATTTTTAGTCCATATAACACGCGGACTTTGAACATATAATCAACGACCTCACCAGCAAGGAATCGAACCCTCGACCTACTGGGTGTGACTAGGGAACGCTTACCGGCGTGATCTAGGTATATGCTGATAACCACAAGGAAAGAAGAAAACACGAAGTTCCCAAGCGCTTTCGTGTAATTCACATCTTCAGGGGTGAGTACAGACTAGATATATATATATATACAGAATATATATATATATATATATATATATATATATATATATATATATATATATATATATATATATATATATATATATATATATATATATATATATATATATATATATATATATATATATATATATATATATATATATATATACTGTATATATATATATATATATATATATATATATATATACTGTATATATATATATATATATATATATATGTATATATATATATATATATATATATGTAAATGATATACACCTAGACCCCGACTTACGACTACGTGGACTTACGACCGTCGGGATTTATGACCGCCTCAGATATAGATTAAAAAAAAAAATTTTAATGACACGCATTTTCTATACCGAAACGTTTCCAGTTAATGTAGTCTCCATGTATAATTAGAAAATTATGGGGGCCCCATGTGCATTCAGCTGACTACATTAAAGGTTAAGTGCTCAGTCACACTGCATCCATTCCTTATTATTTATTACTTTCACTGTACTGTATCCATTCATCATTATTCATTACTTTTACTGTACTGTATTTCATTGTAGATTTTTTTATTTTTTTTTTTATCTATGTCGGACTTACGACCTGGATTTGGGTCCCTAACCCCGTCGTAAGTCGGGGTCTAGGTGTGTATATGTATATGTATGTATATATATATATATATATATATATATATATATATATATATATATATATATATATATATATATATATATATATATATATATATATATATATATATATATATATATATATATACATACAGTTAACCCCCACATTCCGCGTTTCCACGTTTACGCGGTGCCCTGCCGGAACCCAGGATGCTCACATTCCACGGTGCGTGTACCTCTTTACGCGGAGAGCGGCTGGCGAGCCGCGCCATTTTTGGATCCAAACCTCCCGCCATCCGCCATGTTGTGTAAGCGGCGCGAATATGGTGCGCACAAGGTCGCCCAGTCATCAAAACATTACCAGTTCTTCACCCGCCACCCACCACAGCCGGCCCAAGTCAGTGATAGTGATAATTATGGTGAGGATATGGACTTATATGGACTTTGGGGAGTTTGACAAAGAGGCCCAGCAAGCCTCTGTGGTGGATAGTGATACAATTGATACAAGTGACACAGGTGAGGGCCAATAATCTGCCCTCTGCCTCGGAACCAACCGCCCATCCCCGTGTGCCCAGCCATTTTTTCTACTAATGTAAGTGTTAAAAACCTAATATTATTGATATTTCTCTTAATTATTAATTGTGTGTGCATACCATCATAAAGTTAAGATAATATTTTTACTACAACATAGTTAACGTTAATAGTCAAAAAGAGGTTTGAGATCGGCCGGACTCCCATTTCAAAATAATCCCTTATGTTATGTTATTCACTTTCGCGTTTCTCACTTTCACATGGGACCCTCAGGTTACATTAACCGTAGCGAGGTTAACTATGTATATATATATATATATATATATATATATATATATATATATATATATATATATATATATATATATATATATATATATATATATATATATATATCTATATATATATATATATATATATATATATATATATATATATATATATATATATATATATATATATATAATTTTTTTTTTTTTTTTTTTTTTAATTCTATATGAACAATTGTATGTTCATGTAACAGAGTACAGTAAAAGAAAATGAAGGAAATTACATACATTGTACAATATCTATGTATCCAGAATTACGAGTTAAACAATAACATAGCTCACAGCTCAGCCTCACCCACTCTGAATGCTACTGGGTGGCGAGTCAGTGACTCAGCTACACAATTATGTGTCTTCTCCACAGATATTATTCTGCGTTGGCCCTTGTTTAGGATCTTATTTTTCGTTATTCCTCGTTCAGTGATCATTTCGCTTAACAATCGGTTTTCAGGAACGCATACTAATCGTTAAACGAGGGATACCTGTAATAACGTTGGCTCAAGTTAAAATGAATACTATATTATTTTGTCTCTGTGTTGGAGGACTTTCATTGAAGCTATTAGAATCTGTTCAAAATTAATTTAGTAATACTGTATCTTTAACCAGTATTGGCAGGTGACTACACTACGTGCTTAAAGTTTCTCATGCGGTACCCAGCTGCTGCTGATGTTCAGTACATCATACAACTGGCACTTCATCTTCGTAATCCTAAAGTATGTAGATTATGCGATCTTTTTTGTCTATTTGACTGGTGTAGGACAGTACTGTAATTGTAAATAAATTTGAATATTTAGGAAAATGTCCAGTTAGGGAGATAATAAGAAAAGCAGAGGAAGAACTGAGTACAGTAGGATCTCAAGTTTAGTGACTAATTGGTACTGATTTAGCGTCGTGAAATGCAAAATTGCCAAACGGGTGACCCTGAAATACTGTACATGTAATTAAGCCACCCAGAAAATTACATTACTGTAATGTATTCATGCATATTTATATTGTACGTATTTTTTATAAAAATATTTATATACACTCATACTGTAGAGTAACTTACCTTGATGGAGTTAGTGAAATGCTTGACGGGGCTGGTTGATGGGTTACGAGGCAGGAAGGGCTGGTTACTGCTTCCTCCCTGCTCCTTCCTCTACACCTCCTCTAACTTCATCATCAAATCCCTCAAAGTCTTGAGGTAGCTCTTCCACCAGTAAGTCACCCAACACTTCAATATCTTCAGTGGTGCCATCATCATCATCTCCTCTTTAAGTGATGTTTGCTAAGGCATTTACAGATTAGGCCTTGTGCAGGTTCCGAGTAATAAGGGCCTGCTGAAGAGCATTAACACAGGACATGTACAGTTGCTAAAAAAAAGTATCTGTGCATACTCTGTGTGAAACAATATGAGACCATGGACGATAGGTATTGGGATATGCGAGTTGTCTCCTTTTACTATAAGAGAGTAATCACTTGACTGATTGTTTTTTCCTATATGCCAACTCACTCTCTGTATTGGATACTGAATGGTGGTGGATGAAGACACGCATACCAACCCTCCCGAGACACCATGAGTTGTACGTATAATTTCGGAAGTCATCGGACTCACCCTGTCAGATACTTTTTTTAGCTATTGTACATGGCCTTATATTCCTCCATAACATTATCAATGGCAGGGCAAATATGGTTATGAGCTTGAGGCTTGGTATCATATTCTTGTAGCTGTTCACCGAAACGTGCGCTGGTTGTGAGCATGTTAGTCAGCTGGCATGTTGTAGGTTCACCAGGCTTATCATAATCCTCTTGTGTTGCTTGTTGCTCTTCTTATTCCTCCTCCAACATTTCTTCAGTTGTCAGTTGCTGCTGATGTTGACGAATGATTTCTTGCAAATCTTCAACTTGAACTTCCCAAAATCCTGGTGCTGGCTGGGACTAACCGCGCTGCCTCCACTGTGTCCATTAGTGTTGCCACCACAGACTGCCTCTCCCCGCTTGCCTTGGTCTGCTCAGCCTCACTTACCTCGGGGTTAGCGAACGAAGTCTTCCACGCATGTAGCACTGTTACAATATTAATCTTACGCCATGCCTCAACAACTCTGTCCACTGCATTTTTGATGTCATATTTCTTCCAAAATTCACAAATTGATAACACTTCATGGTTGTGCAGTGGTGCGTGTAAGGTACTAGGAGTCAGGTCGTCTACCATCTCCTCCTCCTGGTTAGCTGGTGCTGGTGGTAAAGCCTGGGTACTGCCTCAATTTGTTGCAACTCGACTAATGAGTCTGTCTGCTGACGAAAGGAAAGTCTTTATAGATTGACTGATAGTAGAACAGTTTAACGTTACTGATGAATTCGTGGTCAAGTGGCTGCAGAAGCGATGTGGTGTTAGGAGGAAGGAAGATAACTTGTACATTAGTGTCCAGGAGCATTATCCATCACCAGGATCACTTTGAAGTTAATGTTTTTCCTCTGGCAATACTGTTGGGCATCAGGAACAAAGTGCTTGTCAAACCAATTGGTCCATAAAAACGCTGTAACCCAAGCTTTTTTATTAGATGTCCAATAAACATATTGCCATGATGGTAGGCTTTAGGATGGGCAGCACGGTTAACAACCAGGGGTTTCATCAAGGAATCTCCACTTGCATTAGCTGTAAATAAAACTGTAATCCTGTCCTTTGAAGTCTTTACACCCCTTGTCTGTTTTTCATCCTTGTCAGTGAAAGTGGTCTCAGGTGAGTTCTTCCAGAAAATACCAGTTTTGTCACAATTAAAGATCTGGTCTCGGTTCTAACCACCCTCTTTCACAAGAGCTTGAAGGACATATAGTTATTTTTCTGCTGCTACAACATCAGCTGATGCACTCTCCCCATGGTAGTGGGCAAACTTGACTTCATAACGCTTCTTAAAAGCATCCAATCAACCAAGAGAAGCATTGAACGGTGGTGGAGAGTTATCGCGGTTCTTCTGTGCAACTGCAGCATAATAAACATGTGCTTGATGCCTTATCTGTGGCCCAGACAGGTCGCCCTGCTCACGGTTTCTTCTTTCCACCCACTTGTGAAGGTAATGTTCTGTGATAACAAGCAGTAGGTTTCGTTGAGAAGTATTGGAGAACATCCTGTTGCTAGAAAATCTTGAGATACAGTCACAGAAGCAGTTAAGGTTTTTTGTTCTTCTTAAGGGAACGTATGGTAGATTATGGGCAGTTGAACCTACGCACGCTTTCACAGGTACGAGCATCATTTTTTATCATCTTGGGCATCTCTTGTTTCTTTTCAAGGGTGTATTTCCTCTTCTTGACCCCCTTAGGGTTGTCAAAATTTGGCATGGGGCTTTCCTTGTTGACCAGGACGACTGTCATCTTCACCTTCTCTGTGGCCGTCATTACCACCAGAACCGCTCCCTACATTTACATTATGCACCTCACTCATCGTTAATATACAAGAATCTCGCAAAATGTAAGCACAATGGGTTATATAATCCAAGGTCACTGCGCCACTCTCTCTCGCTCATTCAAACTGCCGTAAACAAAAAAGACAGCGGTTAACAAAAGGACTTCATTAATGTGCGCTGCCCACTCTCCCTCGACTCGCAAAACCGGCAATGAAAATCGTTAATCATGAGAAGTTGGAAATTTTAAGTGCCCCGAAACACATGAAATGTAAAACTAAAATCACTAAACTAGAGATCCTACTGTATATGTTAGAGAGGCACCCTTAGTAAAGACTATATTGAATTATGTAAAGATATAATTGCCTGGAAATCATGTATATGACACACCGCTGGATAGTGGGGAAACTTTTTATGGAATATACAGTGTAATGAATTCAAATAAATTGAATCTGATTAATATTTACTTTGTAGCAGTTTCCAAGACCAGCTGGATATTCAAGTACAGTTCCACATCACATCCCCACTGTTGGAGGTCGACCGGATGTCCATCGTGGCCCCCAGCCAGTAGCACCATCTGCTACTTTTACAAGATCATCTAGTGTTCCTCGTACACAACAACACGTTGCTTCTAAAAAGACATCGGAACAAATTTCACATAATACAGGTTCATTACGGAGGTTATCATCCCCCAATGCTTTTACTGATCCTCTTGATGGTAAGTAGAAAATATTATATTTTTTATCCTTCAATTTGTTTAACTTTAAGAATACTGTACTGTAGTGTGGTAGGAATTCATCACATTATATATATTACTTTAGAATATCTGGGCAGCTTGATTGTCATTGGGAGGTGGGCATAAGGCTTCTCTGTTTACTACAAGCATGTAGTGCTTCTTTCATTGTTTTTCTAAGTGCAGTACCTGAAAGTCTCATGCTAAGACAGCTTTAAGATTTGTATTATCTGCATGTACTGTATCAATATGCTTATCTTCCATTCCCATTATGTACTGTGAAATTTAATTTTTCTGTATTTTTTGTTTATGGTAAAGCGTTACACTGAATGGCATTGAATGAATTCAGACCTGGGGATAATGCTTCATTGTTGTTGCTTAATGCTCTAAGATTACCCTTAAATTTGTCCATAATATGTACAAATTTAGTAAAAGCCAGGAGTGGTTTTTATTTAAATACAGGTTTTGATATTGTAGTTGAAAATTAATGTAAAAATCTCATTTGTAAATACTGTATTGCTACTGCAGAAGCCAAAACCTGTATTATAATTTTACAATATTTGGAACTACAGCTGCTGTGATCTTCAGCAATAGCCTGAGCAACAGTAGAGGTGAAGGAACAAGTGGTTGTGATAGTAGCAGCACTAACAGTAGTGTTAGTAACAATCAAGGAACTACCAGGGCCAGCAAGGTTGTTTCTGGATTAGTGAGACTTGGCGGTAAACTCGGAAGACCTAGAGATCTGCCGGTCTCACGGCACCTGTCCATCCAGTCATCCCCGACTCCATCACCTGGCACAGGTTAGAATGTTCAAAGTAAATGAAGATTTTCAGTATGTGAACATTAGAGTCGTCTGTGGTTAAGCTCTTAATTTTATTCTAAAGAGATGAAGACTTGTATTGTACATTTATTTTATTTTTTGTTAGTGATTTTAGTGTTGTGTAAGGAATGTGGCAGTTGAGTGGATATAGCGCTTGCCTCCTGTTCCAAGGGTTGGCAGTTCGATCCCGGGCGCTCGCAGTCCACCCAGCTGTAAATGGGTACCCAAGTTTACAACCTGGGGAAGTGAATGCGGCCGAGTGCAGTACTGGCCATGATGCCTCTTTGTGTACCAAAGGCTTAGTATAGCACAGTTTGTCATTGATATCACACAGTTATGGACAGAGCTTCTGGACAACCACATGGTAGCGGTGCAGGGTAGAGGACAAACAATGCATTGTTTACCTCTTACCTTCAATATTAAATTCAAATAACTGCTGCGACAATTATTATCTTATTAAAGGACATAGAACAAATTACATTAAAGTATAACAGCTGTCTGCATATGAACTATATATTTCCATTGAGATGTTTGTCTTCTGTTCTGATGTTGCTGTGTTGCTGCTACGCTGTTGCCACATTGTCTCAAATTTATTTTTAGTAACATTGATGAATGACAAACTATACTATACA
>NW_024735558.1:0-6659 GCF_018991925.1 Homarus americanus | reverse complement strand
TATAGTGTTATACTCGCTATCTTGTCATACTCGCTATCTTGTTATACTCGCTATAGTGTTATACTCGCTATCTTGTTATACTCGCTATCTTGTTATACTCGCTATCTTGTTATACTCGCTATAGTGTTATACTCGCTATCTTGTTATACTCGCTATCTTGTTATACCCGCTATAGTGTTATACCCGCTACAGGTCCCCACACACTCTGGCTGGTGAGATAAACATCGTCCTCAAGACACACACAAAAAACAGCCTTAATAAAACTGCGTGATGCCAGAAATAAGTCATTTGAAAAAACATCTGAGATAAGAATATTAACAAGAATATTTTAGAGACCAAAACTTAAAAAAAAAAAACTACAAAAAAGAGGATTGAAAAAAAAAGTACCTCCAAAAAGTTCATAAAAAAAAGGTAGGCGTTAATTTAGCATCTTGCAGGGTGGTGTGGCAGGTGGTGGTGGCTCAGGCGTCAACAACTCCCAACATTTTATTTTGGCGTTGGAGAGTTCCATTACTGGGCCTGGCCGGGAGAATAAATAACCAATTACTCTGCAAATTCTGCGATGAATACCCGTGCAGTTGAAGTCTATTTGCGGCGCTTTGTTTCAGCAGAGTTTCCCCTGCCAGCTCTCCATTTTGGGGCTTTTCAAACGGTCGCGTTAATTACTAAACGTGACAATAAAGCGGGCGCTCAAACGTAACGTTATTCACTTGTTTTGGCGGGAAAACCTCCGACGTCAACTTGAAAGTTTCTCAGTTTCCTTGAAGATCGTCCGGTGAATGATAGCTGGAGGGAAACACAGGCTCCCTGGCCCAGCTCCTACCAAGCCTAATTTTCTGAAACAAGATTAGACATTTCGAATTCTGTGGCAAGAAAGGGGTTGGCGACGCGTGATGTGCGATGCTCACTTGTTTAGCGCCGTTCCTTTTAGTCGGCCACCACCCGCAGCCCGCCGCCAACACACCAAATAAATCAGGCTTCAAAAACGCCTTACTCACTTGCAAATGTTTCTACTTGAATAAATTTGTTGGAAATAAAAATAAATTCGTGCCGAGACCGTAGGTTCCGGATGGCGGAGGAGAGAAACTGCGAGGTGTGGCGGAATTAAATTGTTGATTTTCTTAAAGAACATAAGAAAGACAGAGGCTGAACAGGTCAATAAACACGACTCTCAAACAACTCACCAAAGTTTAGGTTCACAATAAACAATTTAATGATTACTGGTACTATAAATTGTCTCAAGAATAATTCAACTAAAATTTACTTCTTGATGTCCACAAAAACCTCAGAATTCCTTACGACCTAACAATTAAGACACCTGTCCCAGCCTCGCATGGTGTTACACGTTCCTACATATACTAACTTTGAACATGTAAACACTTCATTAAGCTTAAACATAAAACATTATTCTAAGTTACATAAAGTTGAGTGTGTGTGTGTGTGTGTGTGTGTGTGTGTGTGTGTGTGTGTGTGTGTGTGTGTGTGTGTGTGTGTAAGCCTTCTACCACCTTAGTTTTACACACTTCACACTTACAAAACAACACAACTTACACTTAAAAATACTTACATTGTACTTATAATTTTGATAAAACCTGACAATAAAGAAAAGATCATTATCATACCATTAAACCTGTGTTAAACCAATTGTCTTAATATTTAGTTTTAACCTTAATGACTTCAGCCTAATGGTTCTATCTTAGTGTTTTAAGTTTTAATTGTTTAATTTTGAAGGTTTAGTACTGTGGTTTAGGTTATATCTTCATCTCGCAATGGTTTAATCGGTCGATATATTTAATGGTATCTTATTAGATTAATCCTATTGGTTTAACAGGTTTATCTTAAGAACTTTATCTAGTAAGTTTTTCCTTACTGTTAAACCAAAGTAATAGTTTTCTCTCATATCACAATAGTTTTATATTAAGGGTTTAATTTCTCTAACTCAGTCTTATGGTTTTATCTCAATGGTTTAATGGTTTACCCTTAATAGCCTAATTTGCATAACTTAATGGGCAATTGCTGATGGTTTAATCTACGTAACTTTATGATCAAATATTAATGGTTTATTCTACGTAGCTTAATGGGTAAATAGTAATGGTTTATCCTTAAGGGTTTAATGGGCAAAAATTACCGGTTTATCCTTAAGGGTTTAATCACTAGAAGCCCTGAACCCTGGACCGGCCCTTAAGGTTCATCGGCTCGTTAAAACTATTGACTAAATGTTGTAAAAAATTTTTCACCTTTCACGTACTCAGGGAGAGAGAGAGAGAGAGAGAGAGAGAGAGAGAGAGAGAGAGAGAGAGAGAGAGAGAGAGAGAGAGAGAGAGAGAGAGAGAGAGACAATAAAAAGAGAAAGGAAGAGGAAAGAGAGAGGAATAAAGAGAGAGAGAGAGAGAGAGAGATGAAACAGAAACAAAGAGAGAAAGAGAAAGGGAGAGAGAGAGAGAGAGACACACACACAAAGAGAGAAAAAATAGAGAACAAACTGAAAAAGGTGGACGAGAGACACAATACAGAAACAAAAACAAGAATAAAAAGCAAAAAAAAATAAAATAAAAAAATAAAAAATGTGAATGTAATTTTTACGGTCAATTTATAGATTGGACGTCCAGAGAAGCATTTTTTTGCTTCCTTCAATTTCCTTTACATTTTATTTTCTTTCTTCTTTCTTGTGTATCTTTCCTGGCGTGTGACGGAATGAAGGAGGGGATGAGGGAAGGAAGGAATATGAAGGAAGGAAGGAAGGAAGGAAGGAAGGAAGGAAGGAAGGAAGAATATGCAAATAAGTGTAATTGATTATTAATTAAACCTATATTTGTAAACACACACACACACACACACACACACACACACACACACACACACACACATACAATTGGAAACATATACACCCACCCACACAGACAGACAGACAGAGACAGACAGACAAGACACAGACACCCAGACAGACAGACAGACAGACAGACAGACACCCAGACAGACAGACAGACAGACACCCCCAGATATTCCATGCCCTCATCCCCATCTACCCTCCTCCTACCTCTCCCATATACACCTTTCATCCCACCTCCTCCCACAGTCAAATTGGACCTCCCACACAATCACCCCACATACAGTCACCCCACCTCCCCACACCCCCCAATTCCCCACATACACACAAGTCACAAACACTGGCAATAATCACCGCTAGTTTGCAGTAGAACCAAGAGGCGGTCTTGCTCCTTCGCTGATTGGATTAAGTGCATAGAGTCAGTCTTCATCCGTCTCTAGCCCCGACCTTCTGCACATCTGCGACCTCCTCCCCCCATGCCTGTTCCTCCCTTACCCCTCCTCCTCCTCTCCCTCTCACCCCACTCCGCTTATTACACCACCTGCTTAAACTACATCCTGGAACCTAATATGTAAATAAGGAATGCGTCTTGAAGCACCTGACATGTTAAACGGGTAATTCGTGCCACTAGAACGGGTTAACATTAAGTCTCTTTCTGGTTGGATGTCTCAAGAAATAAAATCCGGTTGCGAGGTGAGATTTATACAAGAAGATGGATGAGATGGATGGGGAACCAGGAGAGAAAAGGATGATTGGATGATAAGTGAGGATGACAGGGTCGCGCCATCCTCAGTAGTGTGGGAAAGTATGTGTGAGTGTGTCATAGTGAGTGGGAGAGAGAGAGAGGGGAGAGGGAAGTATGGCCCTACCGCTGACAGGAAATACCTCAATCACGTGGAATTAAGACTTGTTTTCATCTTATTGAATTTATTTAAGTCTATTAAGGAGAATTATTATTTTTTTTAAACCAGTTGACCCTTTTTTTTTTTTTGGCCATACCTCCTTCAGTCTCTACTTACTCCGTGTTACCCTTACTTAAAACTTAAAACAGTACTTAAGATCTGTTTTCTAATTCTTGTATGAAGTTTTAAGTCTTTGAAGGTGTTTAAGTGTTTAGTGTTTTGGTATTTAGAGGAATTTGTTTTGAGAAAGAGACACTAATTCTGTTTACAACTTTATGAACTTTCTACCAGAGAGAGTTTAAGTTTATTATTTTGATGTTATATAGACAAATTATTACATTATAAAGTACTTGTAACGCTATGTGATGTTATGATCAATACAAATTTTTAGAATCAGACAAACAGACAGACAGGCAGATACATAAGCAGACACACTCAGAACAAGCAAACAAATAAACAGGCAACAAACAAAAAACAAAAACACATACAAACAAACACAGACAGACATACAGACGCCCCCTAAAAAATATCATTACTTATTCACCTGACGAGTAAATACCTTCCCATACTCAACAGGTATTTCATCCACGTCTCCTATACATTTGGTCTTACTCAACCTTACAAAAAAAAAAAACTAATGATAAAAAAATAAAAATAAAAATTAATAAAAAAATATGAGCAGTTGGACAATACTTGACAACTTTAGTAGTTTAAATAGAGGTTAATAACTAATAAATTATATTAGTTTACGTTTTTATCCAACTTTGGGTAGATTAGAACTTTTATAATAGGTAAATGAAGATAATTATATGTACTCGTATTAGGTAAGTTTAAATTATTATTATTATTATTATTATTATTATTATTATTATTATTATTATTATTATTATTATTATTATTATTATTATCCTTATTATTATTACTATTATTATAAGTAGTAGTAGTAGCAGTAATAGTAGTAGTAGTAGTAGAAGTATCACTATTATTGTTAGTATAGCAACATTATTATTATTACAATGACCTTCTGAGGAGGTTAGCAGGAAGGTCTTAAGTCAGGTAAGTCGGTCATTATAAGTCATTGTAAGTCAAATAAGTCAAGTGTCTGAAGAACCTCGTGTAGATAAAGTAAGTCATGTTAATCACTGTCAGTCATGTTAGTCACTGTCAGTAATGTAAGTCACTGTCAGTCATGTAAGTCACTGTCAGTAATGTAAGTCACTGTCAGTCATGTAAGTCACTGTCAGTCATGTAAGTCACTGTCAGTCATGTAAGTCACTGTCAGTCATGTAAGTCACTGTCAGTCATGTAAGTCAAGGAGGTAAAGTAAGTCACTATTGTTGTCGTATTAATGTATACTGTAAGACATACTACTGGTGTATACTGTAAGACATAGTACTGGTGTATACTGTAAGACATAGTACGGGTGTATACTGTAAGACATACAACTGGTGTATACTATAAGACATACTACTGGTGTATACTATAAGACATACTACTGGTGTATACTATAAGACATACTACTGGTGTATACTGTAAGACATAGTACTGGTGTATACTGTAAGACATAGTACTGGTGTATACTGTAAGACATAGTACGGGTGTATACTGTAAGACATACTACCGGTGTATACTGTAAGACATACTACTGGTGTATACTGGAATACATACTACTGGTGTATACTGGAATACATACTACTGGTGTACACTGTAAGACATACTACTGGTGTATACTGTAAGACATACTACTGGTGTATACTGTAAGACATACTACTGGTGTATACTGTAAGACATACTACTGGTGTATACTGTAAGACATACTACTGGTGTATACTGTAAGACATAGTACTGGTGTATACTGTAAGACATACTACTGGTGTATACTGTAAGACATACTACTGGTGTATACTGTAAGACATAGTACTGGTGTATACTGTAAGACATAGTACTGGTGTATACTGTAAGACATAGTACTGGTGTATACTGTAAGACATACTACTGGTGTATACTGTAAGACATACTACTGGTGTATACTGTAAGACATAGTACTGGTGTATACTGTAAGACATACTACTGGTGTATACTGTAAGACATACTACTGATGTATACTGTAAGACATAGTACTGGTGTATACTGTAAGACATACTACTGGTGTATACTGTAAGACATAGTACTGGTGTATACTGTAAGACATACCACTGGTGCATACTGTAAGACATACCACTGGCAGTGCATACCTCAAAGACATAGCAATTGGTATACTATAAGACATACTATCATGTATACTGTAAGATATACTACTGGTGTATACTGTAAGACATAGTACTGGTGTATACTGTAAGACATAGTACTGGTGTATACTGTAAGACATACTACTGGTGTATACTGTAAGACATACTACTGGTGTATACTGTAAGACATAGTACTGGTGTATACTGTAAGACATACTACTGGTGTATACTGTAAGACATACTACTGGTGTATACTGTAAGACATAGTACTGGTGTATACTGTAAGACATACTACTGATGTATACTGTAAGACATAGTACTGGTGTATACTGTAAGACATACTACTGGTGTATACTGTAAGACATACTACTGGTGTATACTGTAAGACATAGTACTGGTGTATACTGTAAGACATACTACTGGTGTATACTGTAAGACATAGTACTGGTGTATACTGTAAGACATAGTACTGGTGTATACTGTAAGACATAGTACTGGTGTATACTGTAAGACATAGTACTGGTGTATACTGTAAGACATACCACTGGTGTATACTGTAATACATAGTACTGGTGTATACTGTAAGACATACTACTGGTGTATACTGTAAGACATACTACTGGTGTATACTGTAAGACATAGTACTGGTGTATACTGTAAGACATACTACTGGTGTATACTGTAAGACATACTACTGGTGTA
>NW_024735557.1:0-9195 GCF_018991925.1 Homarus americanus | reverse complement strand
CCTGAATGAGATAATGAGAAGAACAATAATTGAGGCTTTATAATTATGGGGTCCTGGTAGAGCGTGGCGTCCCAAGATATCACTTCACCGTAAACTAGTGACTATGGAACAACCTACTCTGGAGTGAGGGTACGGCATTAAACAGATCCGGATTCTTCCCAACACTCGAAAAGACTTACTACACAACTGCCACGTGTAATAACAGGTAAGCCTTATGACACTTGGAACCTAATATCCTACGTCTGTCACTCTTACTATACGATAATACCAATATATGCACACACATATGTAGGAAACTTTAAACTACCGTAAAGCAATTGTGAACAGAAGTGACTGGGAGGAATAATTAACACTGAGTAACAAGGGAGGAAGGAATATGGTACTTAAGGTCGTGTCCTGTCACGGTCGCCATTTGTTACGAGTTGGGGATTTAGAATATAGTTAAACGTCTACCCAGATCCCAACAGGTAACAACAATAAAAAAACAAAGACAATTGGACTATAAAAGGTAGACAAAGGATGCGAGTTTTCGTTGTGTATAATAAAGTACCATAAATTCCTTAACAAAATATTCAGCTATCTATAATTTACCCTTAACCATATTTAACCTAAACATTAACAGTATATACATATTAATACAACATAAACAATTTTGAAGCAAGTGGACGTGGGGGAGGTAATACAAGATACATGTACTTAAGTGAGGAGCTGAGATGGCTGACGAGTAAGGCTGAGTATTGTAGAAGACGGTAGGTAGTCACTGCACGTAGGTTTAGAGGATAGATGATCCTGTGGTCACTTCCCAGAGCCAAGTCCCTCTCCTCGAATTGGAGCCGACAAAGAAGACTTTGAGGAGGTGACGCAACCCAGGATATGGAGAAGGGAAACCTCGGAGTGGTAACTAAGACGAGTCATACTCGTGTCTCGTCCCTAGATGGCGTTGCTGGAAAGGTAGGTAGATCAGGATGGCGTGCTTCGTAGTGCGGTGGAGGGGTTCGAATAATATGTAGAAGTCCGAGTGCTTTATTGGGCTAATGAAATATATATGGATACTCGTGTTTCCAAGCCGGATATGGTAAAACGCTGCTCTGATCACCTAAGGGGCACGGGTGGTCCCGATTAGAGGTTCATGGCGCCATAAGGTCGTTGAACAGGCTTTGTGTGAAATATAGTAGAGTGTAGGACTGCTTTTATTGTCCTGGTGGCCTAGAGGTAAGGTCCCCGGCCACAATTATAAGATCGTGGGTTTGAATCCTGGTGGGGTGAGGTGTTGATTATATGTAGAAGTCCGAGTGCTTTATTGGGCTAATGAAATATATATGGATACTCGTGTTTCCAAGCCGGATATGGTAAAACGCTGCTCTGATCACCTAAGGGGCACGGGTGGTCCCGATTAGAGGTTCATGGCGCCATAATCTCGTTGAACAGGCTTCAGGTGAAATATACTGTAACCCAGGACTGCTTTTTATTGTCCCGGTGGCCTAGAGGTCAAGTTGCCCCGCCACAATTAGAAGATCGTGGGTTCAAATCCTGGTGAGGTGTTGATTATATGTAGAAGTTCGCGTGCTTTATTGGGCTAATGAAATATATATGGATCCTCGTGTTTCGAAGCCGGATTTGGTAAAACGTTGCTCTGATCACCTAAGCGGCACGGGTGGTCCCCATTAGAGGTTCACGGCGCCATGAGCTCGTTGAACAGGCTTTGTGTGAAATATACCAGAGTCTATGGCTGCTTTTATTGTCCTGGTGGCCCAGAGGGAGCATTCCCCGGTCACAATTATAAGATCGTGGCTTCAAATCCTGGTGGGGTGAGGTGTTGATTATATGTAGAAGTCTGCTTGCTTTATTGGGCTAATGAAATATATATGGTTCCTCGTGTTTCGAAGCGGCATTTGGTAAAACATTGCTCTGATCACCTAAGCGGCACGGGTGGTCCCCATGAGAGGTTCACGGCGCCATAAGCTCGTTGAACAGGCTTTGTGTGAAATATAGCATAGTCTAGGACTGCTTTTATTGTCCTGGTGGCCCAGAGGTAGCATTCCCCGGTCACAATTATAGGACCGTGGGTTCAAATCCTGGTGGGGTGAGGTGTTGATTATATGTAGAAGTCCGCGTGCTTTATTGGGCTAATGAAAAATATATGGATCCTCGGGTTTCGAAGCTGCATTTGGTAAAACGTTGCTCTGATCACCTAAGCGGCATGGGTGGTCCCCATTAGAGGTTCACGGCGCCATAAGCTCGTTGAACAGGCTTTGCGTGAAATATAGCAGAGTCTTGGAATGCTTTTAGTTTCCTGGTGGCCCAGAGGTAGCGTCCCCCGGTCACAATTATAAGACCGTGGGTTCAAATCCTGGTGGGGTGAGGTGTTGATTATATGTAGAAGTCTGCGTGCTTTATTGGGCTAATGAAATATATATGGATCCTCGTGTTTCGAAGCGGCATTTGGTAAAATGTTGATCTGATCACCTAAGCGGCACGGGTGGTCCCTAATAGAGGTTCACGGCGCCATAAGATCGTTGAACAGGCTTTGTGTGAAATATAGCAGAGTCTAAGACTGCTTTTAATGTCCTGGTGGCCCAGAGGTAGCGTCCCCCGGACACAATTATAAGATTGTGGGTTCAAATCCTGATGGGGTGAGGTGTTGATTATATGTAGAAGTCCGCGTGCTTTAATGGTCTAATGAAATATATATGGATCCTCGGGTTTCGAAGCCACATTTGGTAAAACGTTGCTCTGATCACCTAAGCGGCACAGGGGGTCCCCATTAGAGGTTCACGGCGCCATAAGCTCGTTGAACAGGCTTTGTGTGAAATATAGCAGAGTCTAGCAATGCTTTTAGTGTCCTGGTGGGCCAGAGGTAGCGTTCCCCGGTCACAATTAGAAGATCGTGGGTTCGAATCCTGGTGGGGTGAGGTGTTGATTATATGAAGAAGGCCGCATGCTTTATTGGTCTAATGAAATATTTATGGATCCTCGTGTTTCGACGCCGCATTTGGTAAAACATTGCTCTGATCACCTAAGCGGCATGGGTGGTCCCCATTAGAGGTTCACGGCGCCATAAGCTCGTTGAACAGGCTTTGTGTGAAATATAGCAGAGTCTAGGACTACTTTTATTGTCTTGGTGGCCCAGAGGTAGCGTTCCCCGGTCACAATTATAAGATCGTGGGTTCAAATCCAGGTGGGGTGAGGTGTTGATTAAATGTAGAAGTCCTCATGCTTTATTGGGCTAATGAAATATATATGGATCCTTCTTGTTTCGAAGCCGCATTTGGTAAAATGTTTCTCTGATCACCTAAGCGGCACGGGTGGTCCCCATTAGAGGTTTACGGCGCCAAAAGCTCGTTGAACAGTCTTTGTGTGAAATATAGCAGAGTCTAGGACTGCTTTTAGTGTCCTGGTGGCCCAGAGGTAGCATTCCCCGGTCACAATTATAAGATCGTGGGTTCAAATCCTGGTGGGGTGAGGTGTTGATTATATGTAGAAGTCCGCGTGCTTTATTGGGCTAATGAAAAATATATGGATCCTCGGGTTTCGAAGATGTATTTGGTAAAACGTTGCTCTGATCACCTAAGCCGCACGGGTGGTCCCTATTAGAGGTTCACGGCGCCATAATCTCGTTGAACAGGCTTTGTGTGAAATATAGCAGAGTCTAGGAATGCTTTTAGTTTCCTGGTGGCCCAGAGGTAGCGTCCCCCGGTCACAATTATAAGACAGTGGGTTCAAATCCTGGTGGGGTGAGGTGTTGATTATATGTAGAAGTCCGCGTGCTTTATTGGGCTAATGAAATATATATGGATCCTCGTTTTTCGAAGCCGCATTTGGTAAAAGTTGCTCTGATCACCTAAGCGGCACGGGTGGTCCCCATTAGAAGTTCACGGTGCCAAAAGCTCGTTGAACAGGCTTTGGGTGAAATATAGCAGAGTCTAGGACTGCTTTTAGTGTCCTGGTGGCCCAGAGGTAGCATTCCCCGGTCACAATTAGAAGATCGTGGGTTCAACTCCTAGTGGGGTGAGGTGTTGATTATATGTAGAAGTCCGCGTGCTTTATTGGTCAAATGAAATATATATGGATCCTCGGGTTTCGAAGCCACATTTGGTAAAACGTTGCTCTGATCACCTAAGCGGCACGGGGGGTCCCCATTAGAGGTTCACGGCGCCATAAGCTCGTTGAACAGGCTTTGTGTGAAATATAGCAGAGTCTAGGAATTCTTTTAGTTTCCTGGTGGCCCAGAGGTAGCGTCCCCCGGTCACAATTATAAGATCGTGGGTTCAAATCCTGGTGGGGTGAGGTGTTGATTATATGTTGAAGTCAGCGTGCTTTAATGGTCTAATGTAATATATATGGATCCTGGGGTTTCGAAGCCACATTTGGTAAAACGTTGCTCTGATCACCTAAGCGGCACGGGGGGTCCTCATTAGAGGTTTACGGCGCCATAAGCTCGTTGAACAGGCTTTGTGTGAAATATAGCAGAGTCTCGGAATGCTTTTAGTGTCCTGGTGGGCCAGAGGTAGCGTTCCCCGGTCACAATTAGAAGATCGCTGGTTCAATCCTGGTGGGGTGAGGTATGATTATATGAAGAAGTCCGCGGTTTATTGGGCCACGAAATATATGGCGGATCCTCGTGTTTCGCCGACGGTAAAAATGTTGGTCTGATCACCTAAGCGGCACGGGTGGTCCCCATTAGAGGTTCACGGCGCCATAATATCGTTGAACAGGCTTTGTGTGAAATATAGCAGAGTCTAGGACTGCTTTTAATGTCCTGGTGGCCCAGAGGTAGCGTCCCCCAGTCACAATTATAAGATTGTGGGTTCAAATCCTGGTGGGGTGAGGTGTTGATTATATGTAGAAGTCCGCGTGCTTTAATGGTCAAATGAAATATGTATGGATCCTCGGGTTTCGAAGCCACATTTGGTAAAACGTTGCTCTGATCACCTAAGCGGCACGGGTGGTCCCCATTACAGGTTCACGGCGCCATAAGCTCGTTGAACAGGCTTTGTGTGAAATATAGCAGAGTCTAGGAATGCTTTTAGTGTCCTGGTGGGCCAGAGGTAGCGTTCCCCGGTGACAATTAGAAGATCGTGGGTTCGAATCCTGGTGGGGTGAGGTGTTGATTATATGAAGAAGGCCGCATGCTTTATTGGGCTAATGAAATATATATGGATCCTCGTGTTTCGAAGCCGCATTTGGTAAAACGTTGCTCTGATCACCTAAGCGGCATGGGTGGTCCCCATTAGAGGTTCACGGCACCATAAGCTCGTTGAACAGGCTTTGTGTGAAATATAGCAGAGTCTAGGACTGCTTTTATTGTCCTGGTGGCTCAGAGGTACCGTTCCCCGGTCACAATTATAAGATCGTGGGTTCAAATCCTGGTGGGGTGAGGTGTTGATTATATGTAGAAGTCCGGGTGCTTTACTGGGCTAATGAAATATGTATGGATCCTCGTGTTTCGAAGCCGCATTTGGTAAAACATTGCTCTGATCACCTAAGCGGCACGGGTGGTCCCCATTAGAGGTTCACGGCGCCAAAAGCTCGTTGAACAGGCTTTGTGTGAAATATAGCAGAGTCTAGGGCTGCTTTTAGTGTCCTGGTGGCCCATAGGTAGCGTTCTCCGGTCACAATTAAAAGATCGTGGGTTCGAATCCTGGTGGGGTGAGGTGTTGATTATATGAAGAAGTCTGCGTGCTTTATTGGGCTAATGAATTATATATGGATCCTCGTGCTT
The DNA here is from genome assembly GCF_018991925.1 of Homarus americanus. NCBI lineage: Eukaryota > Metazoa > Arthropoda > Malacostraca > Decapoda > Nephropidae > Homarus > Homarus americanus. The sequence continues at coordinate 3,473 of NW_024735557.1, read as the reverse complement.
CGAAGCCGGATTTGGTAAAACGTTGCTTTGATCACTTAAGCAACACTGGTGGTTCCCATTAGAGGTTCATGGCGCCATAAGCTCGTTGAACAGGCTTTGTGTGAATATAGCAGAGTCTAGGACTGCTTTTATTGTACTGGTGGCCCAGAGGTAGCATTCCCCGGTCACAATTATAAGATCGTGGGTTCAAATCCTTGTGGGGTGAGGTGTTGATTATATGTAGAAGTCCGCGTGCTTTATTGGGCTAATGAAATATATATGGATCCTCGTGATTCGAAGCCGCATTTGGTAAAACGTTGCTCTGAACACCTAAGCGGCATGGGTGGTCCCCATTAGAGGTTCACGGCGCCATAATCTCATTGAACAGGCTTTGTGTGAAATATATCAGAATCTAGGACTGCTTTTATTATCCTGGTGGCCCAGAGGTAGCGTTCCCCCGTCACAAGTAGAAGATCGTGGGTTCAAATCCAGGTGGGATGAGGTGTTGATTATATGTAGAAGTCCGCGTGCTTTATTGGGCTAATGAAATATATATGGATCCTCGTGTTTCGAAGCCAGATTCGGTAAAACGTTGCCCTGATCACCTAAGCGGCACGGGTGGTCCCCATTAGATGTTCATGGCGCCATAAGGTCGTTGAACAGGCTTTGTGTGAAATATAGTAGAGTCTAGGACTGCTTTTATTTTCCTGGTGGCCCAGAGGTAGCATGCCCCGGTCACAATTATAAGACCGTGGGTTTGAATCCTGGTGGGCTGAGGTGTTGATTATATGTAGAAGTCCGGGTGCTTTATTGGGCTAATGAAAAATATTTGAATCCTCGTATTTCGAAGCCGCATTTGGGAAAACGTTGCTCTGATCACCTAAGTGGCACGGTTGGTCCCCTATAGTGGTTCACGGCGACATAAGCTCGTTGAACACGCTTTGTGTGAAATATAACAGAGTCTAGGACTGCTTATAGTGTCCCGGTGGCCCATAGGTAGCGTTCCCCGGACACAATTAGAAGATCGTGGGTTCGAATCCTGGTGGGGTGAGGTGTTGATTATATGAAGAAGTCCGCGTGCTTTGTTGGGCAAATGAAATATATATGGATCCTCGTTTTTCGAAGCTGCATTTGGTAAAACGTTGCTCTGATCACCTAAGCGGCACGGGTTGTCCCCATTAGAGGTTCACAGCGCCATAAGCTCGTTGAACAGGCTTTGTGTGAAATATAGGAGAGTCTAGGACTGCTTTCATTGTCCTGGTGGCCCAGAGGTAACGTTCCCCGGTCACAATTATAAGATTGTGGCTTCAAATCCTGGTGGGGTGAGGCGTTGATTATATGTAGAAGTCTGCGTGCTTTATTGGGCTAATGAAATATATATGGATCCTCGTTTTTCGAAGCCGCATTTGGTAAAACGTTGCTCTGATCACCTAAGCGGTACGGGTGGTCCCCATTAGAGGTTCACGGCGCCAAAAGCTCGTTGAACAGGCTTTGTGTGAAATATAGCAGAGTCTAAGACTGCTTTTAGTGTCCTGGTGGCCCAGAGGTAGCGTTCCCCGGTCACAATTATAAGATCCTGGGTTCAAATCCTGGTGGGGTGAGGTGTTGATTATATGTTGAAGTCAGCGTGCTTTAATTGTCTAATGAAATATATATGGATCCTGGGGTTTCGAAGCCACATTTGGTAAAACGTTGCTCTGATCACCTAAGCGGCACGGGGGTCCCCATTAGAGGTTTACGGCGCCATAAGCTCGTTGAATAGGCTTTGTGTGAAATATAGCAGAGTCTCGGAATGCTTTTAGTGTCCTGGTGGGCCAGAGGTAGCGTTCCCCGGTCACAATTAGAAGATCGTTGGTTCGAATCCTGGTGGGGTGAGGTGTTGATTATATGAAGAAGTCCGCGTGGTTTATTGGGCTAATGAAATATATATGGATCCTCGTGTTTCGAAGCCGCATTTGGTAAAATGTTGGTCTGATCACCTAAGCGGCACGGGTGGTCCCCATTAGAGGTTCACGGCGCCATAATATCGTTGAACAGGCTTTGTGTGAAATATAGCAGAGTCTAGGACTGCTTTTAATGTCCTGGTGGCCCAGAGGTAGCGTTCCCCGGTCACAATTATAAGATCGTGGGTTCAAATCCTGGTGGGGTGAGGTGTTGATTATATGTTGAAGTCCGCGTGCTTTAATGGTCTAATGAAATATATATGGATCCTCGGGTTTCGAAGCCACATTTGGTAAAACGTTGCTCTGATCACCTAAGCGGCACGGGGGTCCCCATTAGAGGTTCACGGCGCCATAAGCTCGTTGAACAGGCTTTGTGTGAAATATAGCAGAGTCTAGGAATGCTTTTAGTGTCCTGGTGGGCCAGAGGTAGCGTTCCCCGGTCACAATTAGAAGATCGTGGGTTCGAATCCTAGTGGGGTGAGGTGTTGATTATATGAAGAAGGCCGCATGCTTTATTGGTCTAATGAAATATATATGGATCCTCGTGTTTCGAAGCCGCATTTGGTAAAACGTTGCTCTGATCACCTAAGCGGCATGGGTGGTCCCTATTAGAGGTTCACGGCGCCATAAGCTCGTTGAACAGGCTTTGTGTGAAATATAGCAGAGTCTAGGACTGCTTTTAGTGTCCTGGTGGGCTCAGATAGCGTTCCCCGGTCACAATTATAAAGATCGTGGGGTTCAAATCCAGTGAGGTGCGATTAAAATGTGTAGTCCGCATGCCTTTATTGGGCCAATGAAATATATATGGATCCTTCTTGTTTCGAAGCCGCATTTGGTAAAATGTTTCTCTGATCACCTAAGCGGCACGGGTGGTCCCCATTAGAGGTTTACGGCACCAAAAGCTCGTTGAACAGTCTTTGTGTGAAATATAGCAGAGTCTAGGACTGCTTTTAGTGTCCAGGTGGCCCAGAGGTAGCATTCCCCGGTCACAATTATAAGATCGTGGGTTCAAATCCTGGTGGGGTGAGGTGTTGATTATATGTAGAAGTCTGCTTGCTTTATTGGGCTAATGAAATATATATGGTTCCTCGTGTTTCGAAGCCGCATTTGGTAAAACGTTGCTCTGATCACCTAAGCGGCACGGGTGGTCCCCATGAGAGGTTCACGGCGCCATAAGCTCGTTGAACAGGCTTTGTGTGAAATATAGCATAGTTTAGGACTGCTTTTATTGTCCTGGTGGCCCAGAGGTAGCATTCCCTGGTCACAATTATAAGATCGTGGGTTCAAATCCTGATGGGGTGAGGTGTTGATTATATGTAGAAGTCCGCGTGCTTTATTGGGCTAATGAAAAATATATGGATCCTCGGGTTTCGAAGATGTATTTGGTAAAACGTTGCTCTGATCACCTAAGCCGCACGGGTGGTCCCTATTAGAGGTTCACGGCGCCATAATCTCGTTGAACAGGCTTTGTGTGAAATATAGCAGAGTCTAGGAATGCTTTTAGTTTCCTGGTGGCCCAGAGGTAGCGTCCCCCGGTCACAATTATAAGAT
>NW_024735556.1:0-7034 GCF_018991925.1 Homarus americanus | reverse complement strand
GTAATGAACATCGCCCTAAACCTAGTGCTGAACATCGCCCTAAGCCTCATGATGAACAAGCCTAGTAATGAACATCACCCTAAACCTAGTGATGAACATTGCCCTAAGCCTAGTGATGAACATTGCCCTAAGCCTAGTGATGAAAAAGCCTTGTGATGAACAAGCCTAGTGATGAACATTGCCCTAAGCCTAGTGATGAACAAGCCTAGTGATGAACATTGCCCTAAGCCTAGTGATGAACATTGCCCTAAGCCTAGTGATGAACAAGCCTAGTGATGAACATTGCCCTAAGCCTAGTGATCAACAAGCCTAGTGATGAACATTGCCCTAAGCCTAGTGATGAACAAGCCTAGTAATGAACATCACCCTAAGCCTAGTGATGAACATTGCCCTAAGCCTAGTGATGAACAAGCCTAGTGATGAACATTGCCCTAAGCCTAGTGATGAACAAGCCTAGTGATGAACATTGCCCTAAGCCTAGTGATGAACAAACCTAGTGATGAACATTGCCCTAAACCTAGTGAGATGAACATTGCCCCAAGCTTAGTGATGAACATTGTTCTAAACCTAGTGATGAACAAGCCTAGTGATGAACATCGCCCTAAGCTTCCAGTGATGAACGTTTGGGTGATGAACACGCCCTAAGCCTAGTGATGAACAAGCCTAGTGATGAACATTGCCCTAAGCCTATGATGAACAAGTTTAAAGGATGAACATTGCCTGCCTAGTGATGAACGCTTTCTAGTGATGAACATTGCCCTAAGCCTAGTGATGAACAAACCTAGTGATGAACATTGCCCTAAACCTAGTGATGAACATTGCCCTAAGCCTAGTGATGAACATTGCCCTAAACCTAGTGATGAACAAGCCTAGTGATGAACATCGCCCTAAGCCTAGTGATGAACAAGCCTAGTGATGAACATCGCCCTAAGCCTAGTGATGAACAAGCCTAGTGATGAACATTGCCCTAAGCCTAGTGATGAACAAGCCCTAAGCCTAGTGATGAACATCGCCCTAGCCTGGTGACAACATCGCCCCTAAACCTAGTGATGAACAATTTAGTGATGAACATCGCCCTAAACCTAGAAATGAACATCGCCCAAACCCAGTAATGAACATCGCCCTAAGCCTAGTAATGAACATCGCCCCTAAGCCTAGTGATGAACATCGCCCTAAACCTAGTGATGAACATCGCCCTAAGCCTAGTAATGAACATCGCCCCCAAGCCTAGATGAACAAAGCCTAGTAATGAACATCGCCCTAAGCCTAGTAATGAACATCGCCCTAAGCCTAGTAATGAACATCGCCCTAAACCTAGTGATGAACATTGCCCTAAGCCTAGTAATGAACATCGCCCTAAACCTAGGGATGAACATTGCCCTAAGCTTAGTGATGAACAAGCCTAGTGATGAACATCACCCTAAGCCTCATGATGAACAAGCCTAGTAATGAACATTGCCCTAAGCCTAGTGATGAACATTGCCCTAAGCCTAGTAATGAGCATCACCCTAAGCCTAATGACGAACAAGCCTAGTGATGAACAAGCCTAGTGATGAACATTGCCCTAAGCCTAGTGATGAACAAGCCTAGTGATGAATGTAGGTTATGTATCTAAGCTACTGTGCCGAGTAGCATTTATATATATCATAACGTGGCAACACTGCACGTTATGTGGCAACATTGCCCCGAGGCTGCCATATGGCAAGGCAGTCTCAGTCTGACTGTGTGAGCCGTGCATGGCACACGCGAGTCACCACTTGTATTTCTCTCATCCATAATAAACGGACTTCAGTGTTACACGGTGTTTCCTTACCCATCACTGCATTCCTCAGGGAACACTAGTAACCACACCAAGATCTAAATTTGCCAAAACAGTCTGCTGAATTGTTAGCTTCCAGGCTTCAAGAGAATCGACTCTTAAAACCTGGCACGAGTGTCTCCTTTTATCGCAACAGAGAAGAGCAACTGCGGAAGTACTTTCATTCATATGACCAGCTTGTTTTTTGTAATGATGTAGAAGGACTTCTTCTCTCCATGGGACTACCAGCATATGATAGTAAGGATTGGAGACTTTTTATTGACAGTTCTAAAAGGAGCTTGAAATGTGTTCTTCATAACGGAAACAAGTATGGTTCAATTCCAATCGGACATTCTGTACAAATTAAAGAAGAGTATGAAAACATTAAGACTGTTCTAGAGAGGTTGCAATACCATGCTCATGAATGGTTAATTTGTGTGGACTTGAAAATGGTAAACTTTCTATTGGGCCAGCAAGGAGGGTACACAAAATACCCCTGTTTTCTGTGCTACTGGGACAGCAGGGCTACAGCAGACCATTGGGTGGAAAAGAATTGGCCACCAAGACATAGTTTGACGCCTGGTGACAAGAATATCATTAACGATCCTCTGGTTGACAGGAAAAACATTGTCCTTCCTCCTCTGCACATAAAACTTGGTATCATGAAGCAATTCGTCAAGGCTCTTGATCATAGTGGAGAGTGTTTCAGATATATATGCTCAACCTTTCCAAGTCTTAGCGACGAGAAGAAAAAGGCAGGGATTTTTGATGGACCTCAAATAAGAACACTACTCAGAGATCCACACTTCCTTGCAACAATGACTGTGGCACAGGCAAGAACTTGGAATGCTTTCTCTAATGTGGTGCGGAACTTCTTAGGGAACAAGAAAGTGGACAACTATCAAGAAATTGTGGAAGAGCTGCTCTTGAGTTTACAAGCACTTGGATGCAGAATGAGTATCAAGGTTCACTACTTACACAGTCACTTGGACGAGTTTCCAGAAAATCTGGGAGAAGTGAGCGAGGAGCAAGGGGAGTGCTTTCATCAAGACATTAAAGTAATGGAAGAACGTTACCAAGGTCGATGGGACTCGAACATGATGGCGGACTACTGCTGGAGTTTGATGAGACATTCCAGAAGCTGTACATAAGAGATCGGCCAAAAAGAGGAAGTTTATGTAACTGTAACTTGATCTTAATACTTGCACTATTTCTACCGTACATTAATTGTTTTTTTCACCCTTCAATGTTACATTTAAATATTATATGTGCATTAACTTTCCAATTTGATATTAACAATTTTTGGTTATAGAAAAATACAAATTATAATGCTGAAAAATTTATGTATACATGTTTAAACCGTCAATTTTGATCCAAAAGTTTACGTTTCCCAGCAAAAGTGCAATATGGTATATCTCAAAAACCTGATGTGATAGACAAAAACCAAAGTCATATTTGGATTCTGCACCCCAAATTTACTTAAAATCCGTTTAAAAACCTTGTGCCAGAAAAATTTTGTTGACCTGTGTAATACATAGAAAATCTAAATTGGGTGTCTCTTTTTCTTCTCAGCACCACAAAACTCTCACTTTTAAGCTTGCCAACCATTTTAAAGTGAATTACAAACGAAAATTTTGTCAGTACACAGCGCAATCACTAACTTTGGGACTCGAAAATACGTAATTTGACAAAATTTTGGTACGACTGAGGCGGTCATATGTCCGGGTGATCGTAGGTCGAGTATGTCATAAGTCGAGGAGTAGCTGTACTGAGTATTCTGTAGTGTGTTGTCAATGGTATAAACAGTGGAAAAACAACATGATGTGAGTGAATAAGTGATTTTCTCGCCGAATCCGCATTCGGAATTAATCTCATAAGTGAATAGAATAAGGCTAATTTCCATAAAAAAAATATTTGTTCATGTAGAAAATAAGGAAATATGGTAAATAAATACTTCTTCGTAATTGCTGATCATGATTCCACATCAGTGGTTGCTGTGACTCCCTCCCTCACCCTCCACTGCCCCCCACTCGTGGCATGGCCTCCTGCCAGCCCCAAACCTACTGACTTCACAAATTCACCACAGCCAAACTAAGGTAAATAATGGACTCGTATTTGGTTTCCACATTCTTCTACACACTGTACAGTGATCCCTCGGTTAACGAGCGCCTCTGTTAACGATTTACCTTCCATAAGATTCTTAACTTTGGTTAACGAGCAATCCCTCGATTAACGGGTTTTTTACAAGCCGACCTCAACATGTTTTCGCTTGCATTTGGCTGCCCACCAGCTGTAGTATTAGTCCGCCAATACGGTAATCGGTTTTAGGGCTTAAATTCCTTACTATTTTAGTAAATATCAAGAAGTTTATACTATTCAATAATTTTAAAAGTTTAATATTAACTTTTTTAGTCATTTTAACAATTATTGAACATAAGTGTAGGTAAAGAAACTAGTTTCTGGCACGCCATCCAGCCTGTTAAGACACCAAACAGGCGTTAGTCTCTCTCTCTTGTCAGTGGAGGTAACATCTTGCTTGAGACTCTCTTCAACTAAATGCTTTTTTTCTGTGTTTGCAAGCAAATTATTGGTCATTTTGAAATTTATTTTACATATTGACAATATATAATGCAGTGCAGTGTTGATTTAAAGAAAATAATCTTGAATTACACCAAGAGAACTAAAATTTTATGGGTGAAATGGCACCATGGGGTGACTTCTCTTCCACCCCAATACCTTCTCTTCTCCCTACTCCTCCACCCCCATTCTAATTCCCATCATCATCCAGGAACCTTCTACATACACACCTCAAAGTAAGTGTAGTTTTCTACCTTTTTTGTTGAATTTAGGCAATTTTCGGTGAGCTGGAACCAATTACCCAAAAACCCATTGAAACAATGGTTTCGGTTAACGAGTTTTTCGGTTAACGAGCAACCTGCTGGAACAGATTGTGCTCGTTAACCGAGGGACCACTGTACAGTACAGTATTATCTTTTAATCCACAAGTGTTTAAGTGATGTTCGGGGAAAATCGATGTGTTTTTTTTTTTACCCACTGGGAGGTTGAGTAGAGAATCACTCTCCTGCAGTTATCGGATTAAATATCTTACACAAGGTATGAAACACCACACCATCCATGTTCAGTTACAGGTTTTCCTCCATTAATAATTAACATAAAACAGTTCTGATTAAGGATAAAAAAAAATAAATTCCTGCTTTTTTACCTAAAAAAAAAAAAGGTATGAATTTTCACAAGTCTGTCTTAATGTTTCTGAATGAAGAATGCACCCAGTACATCTATCTGAAGCCAAGAGCGTAGCGCGGCCAGACAGAGCGGGTGATGCACTGTAAAATGTAGTCTGTGACGACGCAAAACGAAGTAGTGATGCTGATGACTTTCTTCTTGAAGACACGTCAAAGAAGAAGCAGAAACCTCAGAAGTCAGGGTCCCCAGCAGGGACCACGGCTCCTCCCCCGCACCCCGTCTGGGGCTGTAGATGGTGGACTCCTCCTGTCATCGGGTTCCCCATGTGAGCTTACATGTGGCTCAATGACCGACCCTCCGCCAACGATGGACATAGGGGATTCCCTTTGTCTCCCTGCCCCGTCGCGCGTTTGTCGTCTTGCCTTTCCTCGGGACTTGCCTCTGAGCACACGGATGACCTGGTTCTTCCGTCACTGCTCTCCACTTCAGGACTCAACACTTCACCTCTGCCGAGGTCCCACAGCCGTGATAGTCACCACACAAATGGACGAGACGGTACGCCTGCTCACTCAGGTGGGCTTTCTTGCTCCCCAGGGGGAGGTGATGCTGAAGTTCACCATCATCACCCCAGAAACTCGTCGTACTAAGGTAATGGTTCACCATGTACCCTGGGAGATCCCTATCGACGATCTTCGCCCTCTTCTCCCACAACTACTGGACATGGAACGCCGCATCAACCCGGTCTCCAAACGTCTATCCAACGAACTCATCGGCTGGTGGGTGGACCCCCTCCCTCCGAAGGTGAATGTAGGACCAATTCACAACTGTCCTCTCGACCGATTTATCGGAACCCCGAAAATCGGTGGTCATTGCCAATCGTGGAAACACCGCACCTGGGAGTGCACGAGGATGGTCGCCTGCGGTTTCTGTGCAGGTCCTCACGAAACAGTGGAATGCAAATCGAAAATTCAGAACAAAATCCCAGTTATTCCACGGTGTGTCAATTGCCATGGCAGTCACCACGCCTGGAATGCCAATTGCCCACAGCGTCCTGGCACTCGCCCGGGGAAAACTTACCTTGTACCACCGCCCTCGTCTCTGACGAAGCCCGTCAACCAAACCTCACTCCTATCCACCACCGCCTCTTCCATCCACCAAGGATTTCCCATTGATCTCCTCTCCTCTGCCATCCCCCCTATCACCCCTACCACCCATCCTTTCTCCCCTCCCTGCCTCTCCCTACTGTTCTTGGAACAAGGTCGTTGCCGGCCCTGTCACACAGTCACCACCATCTCCAGCCCACCCAGACCCCCGCTGTCTCTCACCAGCACCACCACCTCTTACTCAACTGAACCCTCACCGTCCCTCTCCGTTGCTACCACCACCACATGCCCAGTCGGGCCCTCGGCAATCCTCGCCGCCACCTCCAGCTCCTGTACAGATACACCAAGTTGGTTCTATGGAAACAATCACTCTCCGTCTGGATCGCCACTCCAAGCAAAACACTCTTCTCTCTGCCCAACTCGACTTGTTTGTGAAAACAATTGCGACATTGCAGAGGCAACAACAACTCATTCTGGACACCCTGACCCAACAGGGGCGCACTTTGCAAGCCCTGGTGACCCGCCTCCTTCCATCTCCCGAGATGGAGGATCCATCCCTCGCTCTCCCACTCTTCCCTCTCCATTTTTCTCAACAGAATTTGGTTCCTCCTCTGGAGCCCTGTCTAGCCCCTCCGACTCATCTCACACCGGAGGCCGTTCCCTCCTCTTCTTACAATGGAACATCCAGGGACTTAGACCTCGCCGGACAGACCTCGCCCAGTTTGTGCTCTCTCATCAAGTAGATGTTGCTCTACTTCAGGAAACCATCACAGACGATGTTACTCCACTCCGCCTCTCTGGCTGTACTGTTTACACCCTGCCTCGGTTCCGTGGGCAGGCTCGTGGCCTCCTCACCCTTGTGCATAACACCATTCCATCTGTTCGTCTCCCTTCACCTGCCTCACATGGACCCCCGTCTGAATTACTTT
>NW_024735555.1:0-5320 GCF_018991925.1 Homarus americanus | reverse complement strand
GGAGTGTCGGATGTGTACATGGAGTGTCAGAGGTGTACCTGGCAGTGTCAGCGGTGTACCTGGGAGTGTCAGAGGTGTGTCTGAGAATGACAGAGGTGTACCTGGGAGTGTCTGAGCTGTACCTGGGAGTGTCTGAGCTGTACCCGGGAGTGTCAGAGATTTACCAGGGAGTGTCACAGGAGAACCTGGGAGTGTGAGAGTTGTACCTAATAGTGTGAGAGGTGTGCCTAGGAGTGCCTGAGGTGTACCTGGGAGTGTCTGAGGTGTACCTTGGAGTGTCAGGGGTGTGTACCAGGGAGTGTCAGTGGAGTACATGGGAGTGTCAGAGGTGTACCTGGGAGTGTCGGCTGTGTACATGGAGTGTCAGTGGTGTACCTGGCAGTGTCAGCGGTGTACCTGGGAGTTTCAGAGGTGTGCCTGGGAGTGTCTTAGGTGTACTTGGGAGTGTCTGAGGAGCACCTGTGAGTGTCTGAGGTGTACCTGCGAGTGTGAGAGGTGTAATAAGAAGTGTCTGAGGTGTACCAGGGAGTGTCATCGGTGTACCTGGGAGTATCTGAGGTGTACCTGGGAGTGTCTGAGGTGTACCTGGGAGTGTTAGGGGAGAACCAGGGAGTGAAAGAGGTGTACCTGGGAGTGTCTGAGGTGTACCGGAGAGTGTTTGAGGTGTACCTGGGAGTGTCAGAGGTGTACCAGGGAGTGTCAGAGGAATACCTAGGAGTGTCAGAGGTGTACCTGGGAGTGTTAGGGGAGAACCAGGGAGTGAAAGAGGTGTACCTGCGAGTGTCTGAGGTGCACCTTGGAATATCGGAGGTATACCTGGGAATATCGAAGGTGTACCTGGGAGTGTCAGAGGTGTACCTGGGAGAGTCTGAGGTGTACCTGGGAGTGTCTGAGGTGTACCTGGGGTGTTAGGGGAGAACCAGGGGAGTGAAAGAGGTGTACAGGGTGTCTGGGGTGTGCCTGGGGTGTGAGGGTGTACCTGGGAGTGTGAGAGGTGTACCTAGGTGTGTTTGAGTGTACCTGGGAGTGTCAAGTGTACCTTGGAATGTCAGAGGTGTACCTGGAAGTGTCAGGAGTGTACCAGGGGAGTGTCAGTGGAGTACCTGGGGTGTCAAGGGGTGCCTGGGAGTGTCAGAGGTGTACCTGGGAGTGTCGGAGGTGTACCTGCGAGTGTCAGAGGTGTACCTTGGAATGTCAGAGGTGTACCTGGGGGAGTGTCCATAAAGAAGAGGAGTGTACCAGGGAGTGTCAGTGGAGTACCTGGGAGTGTCAAAGGTGTACCTGGGAGTGTCGGAGGTGTACATGGAGTGTCAGAGGTGTACCTGGCAGTGTCGGAGGCGGACCTGGGAGTGTCAGAGGTGTACCTGGGAGTGTACCAAACCTAACCTAACCTAACCTAACCTTACCTAACCTAATCTAACCTAACCTAACTTTACCTAACCTAACCTAACCTAACCTAACCTAACCTAACCTCTAACACTGAAAATCAGTGTTTTGAAAATAAATTAAGTGTTTTCCGTGAAAAGAAGATAAAAATAAGTAAAATACATTGGTTTTTGTCTGAAACTGACTGAGTGTTTTTCGTGAAAAGAAGTAAAACTAACTAAAATTCACCTAACCTAACATAACCTAACCTAACCTATCCTAACCTAACCTTACCTAACCTAACCCAACCTAACCCAACCCAACCCAACCTAACCTAACCTAAACTAACCTAACCTAACCAAACCTAACATATCCCACAACCTAAGCTAACCTAGCACAACCTAACCTAACTAACCTAGCTTCTTAACCTAGCCAGAACCCAACCTATCCCAACCCAGCCTAGCCAAACCCCTAACTAACCCCAACAACACAACCTAACTACAACCTAAAAGTAACCTGGCAACCCAGCAGCCCAGCCTTGTCCCAGCCTAACCTAACCAAACTAACCTAACCTATCCTAACCTAACCTCATCTAACCTAACCTAACCTAACCTAACCTAACGTCTAACACTGAAAAACAGTGTTTTGAAAAGAAATTAAGCGTTTTCCGTGAAAAGAAGATAAAAATAAGTAAAATACATTGGTTTTTATCTAAAACTGAGTGTTTTTCGTGAAAAGAAGTAAAACTAACTAAAATTCACCTAACCTAACCTAACCTAACCCTACCTATCCTAACCTAACCTAACCAAACCCAACCTAACCCAACCCAACCCAACCCAACCCAACCTAACCTACCCTAACCTAACCTAACCCAACTAACTTCTAACCGAACCTGAAAACCTAACCTAACTAACCTGACAAACCTAACCCAACCTAACCCAACCCAGCCCTAACACCTAACCTAACCTATTGACCTGACACAACCGAACCTAACCTAACCTAACCTAACCTAACCTAACCTAACCTAACCTAACCTAACCTAACCCAACCTAACCCAACCCAACGCAACCCAACCTAACCTAACCTAACCTAACCTTACCTAACATAACCTAAGCGTGAAAAGAAGTAAAACTAACTTCAAAACAGACTTCTTCAACAGAAAACACGGCACATGTTCGAAAATATGTACAAATAACTAAAAAACAGTGTTTTTGTAAGGAAATTCAACGATTTCCGTGAGTGTTTTTCGTTAAAAGAAGTAAAACTAACTAAAATTCACTTAACCTAACCTAACCTAACCCAACCTAACCTAACCTAACCTAACCTAACCTAACCTAACCTAATCTAACCCAACCTAACCTAACCTAACCTAACCTAACCTAACCTAACCCAACCTAACCTAAACTGACCTAACCTAACCCAACCTAACCTAACCTAAGCTAACCTAACCTAACCTAACCTAACCTAACCAAACCCAACCTTACCCAACCCAACCTAACCTAACCTAACCTAACCTAGGTTAGGTTAGCTTAGGTTAGGTTGGGTTGGGTTGGGGTAGGTTGGGTTGGGTTGGGTTAGAGTGGGTTAGGTTAGCTTAGGTTCCCGAAAAGTAGAAAATCTATCCACTTTTCGAGAAAGTAGATAAGCAACTTTCCCGGAAAGTAGATATTTCCTATGTTTTATGACACAAATTTCCCATTTTCTATGATAATCTACTTCGCAAAATTAGGTAATATTTCCTCCAAAATTCGAAAATCTACTTCCCCGAAAAGTCGATAATCTAATTTCCCGAAAAGTACAAAATGTATCTACTTTTCGGAAAAGTAGATAACCAACTTTCCCGGAAAGTAGATATTTCCCATTTTTTATGATACAAATTAACCGTTTTCTATGACAATCTACTTCGCAAAATTAGGTAATATTTCCCCCAAAATTCGAAAATCTACTTCCCCGAAAAGTCGATAATCTACTTTCCCGAAAAGTAGAAAATCTATCTGCTTTTCGGGAAAGTAGATAACCAACTTTACCGGAAACTAGATATTTCCCATTTTTTATGATACAAATTTCCCGTTTTCTATGATAATGTACTTCGCAAAATTAGGTAATATTTCCCTGAAAATTGGAAAATCTACTTCCCCGTAAAAACAAGTAAACCTAACAGAAATACACTGTGTTTCAATTAAACGTAAGTTTTCCGTGAATGAAGTAAAACTAACTAAGATACACTGTTTTTCATCTAAAAGTGTTTTTTGTGAAAAGAAGTAAAACTAACTTTAAAACTACGTTTTAAACAGAAAACAGGGCTTATCTTTTAAAAGAAGTACAACTGATTAAAAACAGTGTTTTCAGAAGAAAGTGGTCGTTTTCCGTGAAAAGAAGTAAACTGACTAAAACTAAAAACCAATGTTATAAAAAAAATTAAGCGTTTTCCGTGAAAAGGGTAGGACTAACTAAAATACATTGGTTTTTATCTAAAACTGAGTGTTTTTCGTGAAAAGAAGTAAAACTAACTAAAATTCACCTAACCTAACCTAACTTAGGTTAGGTTAGGTTAGGTTAGGTTAGGTTAGGTTAGGTTAGGTTAGGTTAGGTTAGGTTAGGATAGGTTAGGTGAGGTTAGGATAGGTTGGGTTGGGTTGGGATGGGTTGGGTTAGGTTGGGTTAGGTTAAGTTAGGTTAGGTTAGGTGCATTTTAGTTAGTTTTACTATTTTTCACGAAAAAAACTGAGTTTTAGATGAAAACCAATGTATTTTACTTATTTTATCTTCTTTTCACGGAAAACGCTTAATTTCTTTTCAAAACACTGATATTCAGTGTTAGAGGTTAGGTTAGGTTAGGTTAGGTTAGGTTAGGTTAGGTTAGGTTAGGTTAGGTTAGGTTAGGTTAGTTTCAGGAATAATTCAATTGGGATTAGGTAGAGATGGAACAGGTTGGGATATGGAGTGGGTTAGTACTGGGTTGGGTTAGGTTAGGTTAACTGATTGGGTTGGTTAGGTTAGGTTGAGATAGGTTGGGTTGGGTTAGGTTGATTGGATTAGGTTATGGGATGGGATTGGGTTGGGTTGGAGTTGTTAAGAACAGGATGAGTTGGAATAGAATAGGATAGTTTGGAATAGGTGAATTAGGTTAGGTTGGAAATGAATTTTTATTGGTTTTTATGACTACGAAAAAACACTCAGTTTTTAGATAAAAAACCAATGTGTTTTACTTATTTTTATCTTCTTTTCACTGATTTTCAGTGTTAGAGGTTAGGTTAGGTTAGGTTAGGTTTGGTTAGGTTAGGTTAGGTTAGGTTAGGTTAGGTTAGGTTGGGTTAGGTTAGGTTAGGTTAGGTTAGGCTAGGTTAGGTTAGGTTAGGTTAAGTGAATTTTAGTTAGTTTTACTTCTTTTCACGAAGAACACTCAGTTTTAGGTTTGGTACACTCCCAGGTACACCTCCGATACTCCAAAGTACACCTCTGACACTCCCAGGTACAACTCCAACATTCCCAGGTAAACCTCCAATACTCCTAGGTACACCTCTGAAACTCCGAGGTACACCTCTGACACTCCTAGGTATTCGTCTGACACTCCCTGGTTCTCCCCTGACTCTCCCAGGTACACCTCAGACACTCCCAGGAACACCTCAGACACTCCCAGGTACACCTCTGACACTCCCAGGTACACCTCAGACACTCCGAGGTACACCTCTCACACTCTCAGGTACACCTCTCACACTCCTAGGTTCTCCTGTGACACTCCCTGGTACTTCTCTGACACTCCCGGGTTCACCTCAGACACTCCCAGGTACACCTCAGAAACTCCCAGGTACACCTCTGACATTCCCAGGTACACCTCTTACACTCCAAGGAACACCGCTGACACTGCCAGGTACACCTCTGACACTCCATGTACACCTCCGACACTCCCAGGTACCTGACTCCCAGGAACACTCTGACAATTCAGGTACCTCAG
>NW_024735554.1:17022871-17137665 GCF_018991925.1 Homarus americanus | reverse complement strand
TAGAAGCCACGCACATTGCCCCACACACACACACTCCCCCCCACACACACACACACCCCCACACACACACACCCCCCACACACACACCCCACACACACACACCCCCCACACACACCCCCACACACCCCACACACCCCACACACCCACACACACACCCCCACACACACCCCCCACACACACCCCACACATCCCCCCACACACACCACACACATCCCCACACACATCCCCCCCACACACACATCCCCCACACACATCCCCACACACATCCCCCCACACACATCCCCCCACACACACATCCCCCCCACACACATATCCCCACACACACATCCCCCCACACACACACATCCCCCCCCCCACACACATCCCCCCACACACATCCCCCCACACATCCCCCCACACACACACACACCCCACACACCCCACACACACACCCCCACACCACACCCCCCCATCTCCACACATCCCCCCCACACACACACCCCCCACACACACACCCCCCACACACACACCCCACACACACTCCCCACACACACACCCCACACACACACCCCACACACACCCCACAGCACACACACACACACACCCACACACACACCCCACACACACCCCACACACACACACCCCACACACACACACCCCCCACACACACACACACCCCCCACACACACACACCCCCACACACACACCCCCACACACACCCCCCCCCCACCACACACCCCCACACCACACACACCCCCCACCACACACACCCCCACCACACACACACCCCCACACACACACACCCCACACACACACACCCCACACACACACCCCACACACACACACCCACACACCCCCACACACACACACACACACACACACACACACACACCCCCACACACACACACACCCCACACACACACCCCACACACACACACACCCCCATACACCCCTCACACACACACACCCACACACAACCCCACACACACACCCCACACCAACCCCACACACTAACCCCACACACACCCCACACACACACACACACAACCCCACACACACACACCCACACACAACCCCCACACACACACACACACACACACACACACCCCACACACACACCCCCACACACACACACACCCCCACACACACACACCCCCCACACACACACACCCCCACACACACACACCCCCACACACACACACACCCCCCACACACACACACCCCCACACACACACACCCCACACACACACACCTCCCCACACACACACACCCTCCCACACACACACACACCCCCCCCACACACACACACTCCCCACACGCCACACTTCCCACACCCACAAGCACCCACACGCACTCCACATACGCCACCTGTGGCATCCCCCAAGGCACCAAGATGGGACCACAATGCTTCCTTATGCTTATCAATGATGCCCTAAGATAAACCCCTGATTGCTGGAAATATGTCGACGACTCCACCATTGGGATCAGCGGCCAACAATTCTGCCCCTTACTATACCGCCCTTCAGGATTTATTGAACAATCTCCAAAACTGGGCCACCAACAACCACGTCACCATCAGCCATACCAAGACCATGGTTATGCACATCAACCTCTCCTCCGACGTTGTCCCACCCCCTTGCATTACTTTAGGTCCCAACACACTCCAGGTTGTAGATTCCACTAAGCCCTCGGCGCCCATAACAACAAACTAATTTTAGCCACATCGCCTGTGAGGTTGTCAAATCCTCCAGTTTCCGCCTCCACCTCCTCCGCCATCTCAAGTCCCTTGGGGTTCCTGCACCCGAGCCCTCAGTGTTTACTCAACATCTATACTTCCCAAGCTCACATATGCCTCCCCTACCTGGTCTCCTCCTAAATGTAAACCCTAGAAAAGGCAAAGAGGGCATGCAAGATTATTCTCCTTCCTACTCCATATCAAGAAGCGCCAACACACTGACCTCTCGGCTCTCACTGACCATCACCACTACCTCATCTGCAAATCGGTGAGAGTTTGCACCATCCTCAACAACGGCTCCTACTACCACCTGAGATCTTTCCTCGAGAATTGCTGTTGACACCACAACAGATCCAGTCCATATGAGCACGAACTGATCGCTATAAGAACAGCCCAGTCCCAAACCATTGTAAAAATTATCAATAACTTGTAATCAACCAGTGTATTCACTCAGTAAATCTTACTTTTGCACTGTCAATATGTTGAAATGCCCTGTAGTTTGGCTTCTCCCCACCTAGTTATTATATATCATATTTGTATCACTATGTTACCTGTATATTATTTGTAAATCAAGAGACCCATTCTCCAATTATGTAACTGTATATTTCAGCCTTATGCTTTTCAATAAACCGTTAATTATTATTATTATATATATATTATATTATTATATATATTATTATATATACACACACACACACATACACACAACCACATACACACAACCACATACACACAACCACACACACACAACCACACACACACAAACCACACACACAACCACACACACACAACCACACACACACAACCACACACACACAACCACACACACACACACCCACACCCAAGACAACCCCCCCCCCCCCACACACACACACACACACACACACACTCCAACACCACTCACACACATTCCAACACCCACCACTCACACACCCAACACCACTCAAATTTGCTTGTGTGTGATGTATGGTAGCAAGTTAAATATCAGCTGTTGAGGAGTGCTTGGCAACACCATTTCCACTCCCTCTAATTTCTGGTAGTAGGTTTTTTTTTTTTCAGGGAATTACCAATTCGGGCACGGTCAAACGACCACAACGGAGCCTGGGGGCGAAAAAAAGAATGAAAGAAATTGAAAATATAGAAAAAGGTTATACCGTATTAATCTACACTAACGAAGATGCCGGAAAACCAGCTAAAAAGCATACAAAACAAAAGAAGGAGCACCAGTTTGGCTGTGTGAGGAAAGAAGGAGGTACTATGACGGGTTATTCGTGTGACCGACATCCACAGAGAATGGTGGCACCGCGGGCAAGACGTGTTACATAAGCCCCACGGCTTGCCGGCGGTACACAGGATGCCAAATCCACTGAACATTGCCCGTTAAAGTACCTGTGAAGAGAGTGAAGCAACATTGCGCGTAAGAGAAAGGGAGAGATTGTCGATAAAGGAGGAGAGTTGATAAGACGAAATGCCTTTGATCCCACCCTATCTATAGTTGACAGAAGAAAGCCACCCCATAGTGAGCAGTACTCAAGTTAGGACGAATGAATCCCTTATATACTTGGAGCAACTGCTCAGGAGTGAAATAGCTGCGGCATCTGTACAGCATTCCCAACTTTCAGGAGGCAGCTTTAGTTATACTAAGGATGTGTGATTTCCAGGACATATTGGAGGAAATGGTGAGGCCTAACATATTTATTTCAGAATTTGGGAGGATGATAGCGTCCTGAAATGTAATTGGTGGGAGATCGTCTAATTTACAAAGTGTAATTGGTAATAATTGAGTTTTGTTACTATTGAACTTAACCAAGTTTGTACCTCCCCTTTCAGAGATGCTGCACAGATCGTAAGCAGGTACCAAACAGGGAGGTACTACCGCCTGGGAAGATATTGGAAGCATAATGTGTTGTCTAATGGTAGACCCTGCTGCCATATGGCATCATGAAAATTGTGACCAAGTCCCAGGTTGCTGATCTGACTTTCTGCCTCATTTACACACTATTGCAGGGTCTCAATGGTTTCTCTTGCTTGGACAACACAACATACTGTACATAATGTATATTGTTTCTCACCCTTGATTTATTTTTTCGTTTTTGTATTTATTTATGGTTATTATAATTATTATTATTATTATTATTTTTATTATTATTTTTATTTTTATTTTTATTAATATTATTATTTTTATTATTTTTTATTTTATTAATTTGCTATTAATTTTATTAATTGTTGTAATTATTTTAAGAATAGATGTTGTAATGATAATTATTATTTATTATTATATTTTTGCCCCCCAAAGCCCTGATGTGGGTCAGTGACCTGTGCCCGGGTGGGCTAATACCCGTAAAAAAAAAAAAATTACCCATACCCTTTTGTTTTCTCACTCCATATTTTAAAATTTTATGTAATGTAATGTTGAAGGGATACAGCTTTGCTCATACAGTATATACTTACCACAATCTCCCTTAAAATACTTTAGGTTTCGTGTTTATTCCAGACATCTTCAGGTCATGAGACCCACTAATCCCCCCCAAGAAAGGGTGACCTGAGACCACTAATCCCCCACCTTACCTCCACCTGACATTGGGTCAGGTCAGGTCAGGTCATTTACATGAGACCCACTAATCCCCCACAGCTCCATGGGAGTGGAAAATACCAGTCTTTGCTGTAACACACAGCTTCGTTTTTGCCCATATATAGATTTTTAGTTTTTCAATAAATTTAACCAAATGTTTAGATGAACTATTCTGGATTATTTTTAGTAAGGTAATGGACTTTCTAACTTAATAAGAACTACTGTACATGTACGGACTCCGGTAATTTAGACTCAACGAAAATATCCCCAGCACCCAAAAATTTTCTGGGGAAGTGGGCTAGTGTCTGTGTGGAAGATGTCTAATTTAGACACTGAAACCTTAACTAGTAACCAGAAAAGATTCTGGGGATAAGGAATTTTTCAGGGTTTGAGAGAGTCTGGTTAGCCGGAAATCTCTCTGTGCCAATGTGCTCTGTGCCAATTGTTCTGGCTAACAGGGATATCACTTGTATATATTAAGTGTACCTGGAGCTGACCACCAGGGAGGAGTCAATCCAGAGCATTTTGTTTAAAGATCTCTTCCCAGTTCAATTTTGTCCTGCACTTTCACAATACTGTATAGGTATCTCTCACTATACAAATGGGTTAGGTTCCTTGAAAACCATTTGTGAAGTGAATATTTGTATTTTTAATAACATAACATATGGGAAAAATATGATTTGTTTCCTCAACTACAAGAAAACCCCAATATTATATCTTAAAATGTAAAATTGGTTTATGAACAACGATTACTGTTCCATAATTTAGTACCAAATTTGGTACAGTATCTAACACATTAAGAAATAAATAAATAATATTCTGTATTTGGTACATTATCTTAAGGGTGGGCAGTCAGGGCTCACCGCATGGTGTGAAGAGGGGTGGGCCGAGTAAGGTCTGTCATTTGTATAATTGAGAATAGCTTTCACATAGTAAGAAAGAGGTGCAAGAATAGAATACTGTATTCGTACAAGCAGATATTCGTAGTGCAAACATTTCTATAATGACGGATACCTGTATCTAGTGTTGCAGATGGAGAAACATTCAATATTGTGATCAAGGCACTGTACATACTTATGTACATCCTAGATGATCCATTTTTATTACATGGATATTAGGGCAAGATATTGGACAATTTGTCTCAAACATAAGGTATTTCATGATAAAGCTTGGTACTGTACATGATGTGGCACGTATTGTATTACCATACATAAATATCCATGTTGAATTTTTTGAGTGTGACCAATCATTTAATTTTTTAAAATTATAGTACAGTCGGCCCTTAACATACTTGGGGGTTACGTAACAGAGATACCCGTGGATGTTAAAAATCCGCATATATGTGCTGTCCCCAAAAAAAACCTGGTCCACCCATGTCCTTATTTACCGTATATACCTGTGTGTAGTTCAAGTTTTTAAGACCAAATTATTTGGCAAAAAATTGGGGGTCGACCTCTAAACGGGTAATAGTTTCGTTAGGTTGAAAAATATTTACCAGTAACTACCAGAAACAATGGAAACGATGCACCAGCGCACCACCAGCTGTGAGTGTCGGTACAGTTGCCAGGGCAGATCTCTTGCGTCATCATTTATTAAAGTTTATTTATAGATACTGTACATAAATTTTTGTTCATTACATTTGAAACATCAATCTTTGTTAATTAAATTTGAAACAAAAGAAAACTACAATACCGTATTTTCATTAAAATATTACATCACAAGTATATTTTACCTTAACTGTGACTGAATGAATATAAGTATTCTCAGAAATAAATATGAAAATATAATATTTTTTGCTGGAATGACGTACATATTACAGTGGAAAGACGAAAACAATGACTTTCGCTTTCTTTCGTTATTCAAAAGATTTTACCGTAATCGCTTTTCGAATGGTTTTCAGTTTAAAAACTGTTGTACTCGTACTGTATTACAATAATATTCTATCCTATCATTAGCCTTATAATCCCACAACTGAAAACCATTCGAAAAGCGATTACGGTAACATCTTTTGAACGAAAGAAAGAGAAAGTCATTGCTTTCGTCACAATTTTATCCCACTTTCCACTGTAATACGTACATCATTTCAGCAAAAATATTACATTTCCATGTTCTCAGAAATAAATGGTAGTTTTGTTGAAACGTAATGTACAATATTTAATATTAAAATGCAAAAATAGCTATAAAAACAATTAATACACCCGTAATGTACTGGCTGGCATCTCCACTCGTCCCTGCTCCCGCGTCCAAGGTCACCACTCCTCCCAACTCGCTCCCTCCGCTCCCTCCTCACCGTCACTACTGCCGACAACGAACACAAATGTTTTGTGAATAACTGCACCTCCACTTCCTATGTACAGTACTGAACTGTACTGTGCTGTGCATTTTTACAAACAATAAACATGGCAAGAAAAGCTATTAAAAAAAAGAGATAAAAATTTCACTTTACTGTACAGTACCTATCCTCGGTGACAGGACGGGTGTCATCGGGCTCATCGTCACTCAATTCCATAACGGGTGGTGAAGTGGGGGCGACGGTGGATTCAGCTGCTTCCTCACTGCCGCCAGTGATTGATGGTGTTAAATCTCTCCTCGGTGATCAAAGAACATGGTGATGGGGAGTTGTCGTCTCTTTCTTTCATTTCTTCCATGATGTTTTTGTATGGAGCGAAAACGTCATCCATCCCTCGCATGAATTTCAGGGCACGCACCATGGAGGGGTTCATACTATAGGCCAGGTTTTTCAGTGCCTCAATATTCCTAGTCATCTCCCCCAACTTCTCCAACGCTATTTCTTGGTGCTCTTCCTCTTCCTTGCCTGAGTCTACTAACTCCTGTAGATCCTCCTCGGTCAGCTCAGTGTCGTGCTCTTCAATTAGCTCCCCAATCTCGTCCTCTGCCATGTCCTGGAAGCCTTCAGCAGCCACTTTCCTTGACAGTGCCAGGGTCTTTTTGAATATTTTCATTAAAATCCATCAAAATAATTTTCCTTGTCATCGTCTTAAGCACCAAACAGCTCCTCCCAGTTTTCTCCTTGAACAGGGCTAGAAGGTACGTGTTTTTCGAATCGTTTTCAATTAAAAAAATGTTACAGCTCATGTATATTTTACCTAAACTGCGCCTGAATGAATATATTCTCAGAAATAAATAGTAGTTTTGCTGAAACGTGATGTATTTCAATGTAAAATAGGATAAAATACATGACGAAAACAAAAGACTTTACCTAACCTTCCAATGTTCAAGAGATGTTACTCGTTTTTTAATAGTTTTCGGTTAAAATACTGTTATATTACAATGATATTATATTCTTACTGTGCTTGATATACTACATTCACGGAAATGTAATATTTTTGCTGAAATGACGTACGTATTAGTGGAAAGTGAGATAAAATCGTGACGAAAACAATGACTTTCGCTTTCTTTTGTTCAAAAGATGTTACCGTAACCGCTTTTCGACTGGTTTTCAGTTAAAAAAACTGTTGCATCACAAGTGAATTAGGATAGAATATCATTGTAATACAACAGTTTTTTAACTGAAAACCATTCGAAAAGCGATTACGGTAACATCTTTTGAACGAAAGAAAGCGAGTCATTGCTTTCGTCACTTTCCACTGTAATATGTACGTCATTTCAGCAAAATATTACATTCCATATTCTCAGAAATAAATAGTAGTTTTGCTGAAACGTAATGCATTTCAATGTAAATTAGGATAAACTACATGAAAACAAAAGACTTTACCTAACCTTCCGATGTTCAAGATATGTTACTCGTTTTTTTAGTAGTTTTCGGTTAAAATACTCTTATATTAGTGATATTCTATTCATATTGTGCTTGATATAATACATTCACGGAAATGTAATATTTTTGCAACTACAATGCTGATGTCAACACAAGCGTGGTTACAGCGAGACTGACTGAGTGAGGGAGAGCTATGCGTGTGTGTGTGAGGTTGCGGGAGCGGGTTGTGTCCCGTGTTCGGTGCCGCGCGCGAGTTGAATGGCGCGCGATTTGAATGTACTTCAATGTACAGAATATTCCTCCGGCGGGGCAATCCACGTATTTGCAAATCCGTGTATTATAAACCCGCGTATGTTAAGGGCCGACTGTACAGTATTATACTTGATTAATGTGATACCATGCTTCTTTATCTGAAAAAAAAAGATGATAGTAATATATCTCTATTCCCTTACAGAGCATTCAGAAGGGCACCATCCATGTTGGTGATCCTGCCCCATACTTCACATGTGATGCCGTCACAAAATTGAAGTTTGAGGAAGTGTCGCTACACAATTACAAGGGAAAGTTTGTGGTCATGCTCTTCTACCCACTGGACTTCACTTATGTCTGCCCTACAGAGATCATTTCCTTTGCTGAGCGCATTGATGAGTTCCGAACCATTGGATGTGAGGTGCTGGGCATTTCGACAGATTCTAAATTTACTCATCTTGCATGGTAGGGTATACTGTACTGTACATAGTTTCTTAACTGTGGAATAGGTCTCTTATTATGTTGTAGTTTATGATCCAAATTAGTTCTGTTATTTATAGTTCAACTGCCTGTACTTCTTTCTCATACACCAAAAGGCTTACCATAGTCACCATAATTCCCATACCTTTTGTAAATATGCCATTTGCCAGTATGAGAGATAAAACAGTAATACAATATAAGTACATAATGTACTGTACCAGAATATCAACTGAAAGTGGGCTTTAACCCACTAAAACTGGTGGGCTGCATACGAAGTCACTGTAACGCAGTCAGTAAGCTTCTTGCATCACTTAGTAATTAAAGTTCCTGTGGTCCATATGGCAACGGATGCCATGTCGTCTTAAACACATATCAGAACAATCAAACAAATATAAATTTTCACTATGGCTAGATTGTAAATGCATGTAAATGATTGTAAACCTATGTAGGTAAAACAAATATTAGATACATAATTTATTTATTTGCCTGACACAGCTTGGACAAAAACCTTAGTAAATTAGGTATGATATCACCCAGGCCTGAGACTCCACGTGCTTCCTCATGCCATCTTTTACGTGTCAGTCATGGATACTCCACAACGCACTATATCTCGTTCCCCAAGGCCAGAATGTAGGTGTAGGCTGAATATATCCAGAGAAATACATGAAGAACTGGAATTACTTGGTAATGAAGAAGATAAGCAATAGATGACCCGAGTGATGATGAATCAAATGATGCCAATGTAGATGATAGTCATGTTTGGTTTCTGCTATGAGCCGGTGCACCTTCTGGTTTGTTGGTCTCAGATTCACTTTCTTCGATTGTATTCGAGGAGCTGACCTGCACACCGACGCAAAGTGCCCCTTCTTATTACATATCGAAAATACCCAATCCAGGGCTTTGCAGGCCTTCATATCAGTGTGACAGTCTTTCCCACATCTGTAACACTTCGAGTTTAGCAGAGTCTGGACGTTGTGACCGCCGGTGTCATTGGTATTGCGACACATTGGCCAGAGTGGTCTGAGTAGACCCTCGTATCTCAGCGTTGTATGCGTGAGCGTTTTCAGAAGCTCTACAAATGTCTACTGCCTTCTGTATGTGTAGGTCCTTCACCTCTAACATACGCTTCAGGGCCTCCTCATCACGGGTGCCAACAACCACTCTGTCTCGTATCCTGTTGTCCATACACACAACACAAAAATCACAAAAGGCGGCTATCTCCTTGATGCTGCAAAGGAAATCCTCGAAGGACTCTCCCGCCTCCTGAACGCGTAAGTGGGTCTCCACGGAGTCGAGCATTGTCTTGAGATTCGCCCCATCAGTCACAGTAAGTCCATACCTCAGTGTTCTTGTCCAATCGTCGTCCAGCAACGCCACTAAAGTCGATCTCTTCTCGTGAGGAGGTAGATAGTGGATCTCAGTAAGCTTCACATATCCCTCGAACTTATGCCGCTAGGCATCAAACTCCCTCGGAGGCGGAAGACGAGGGTGTGGTGCAGGAGTTGCACTGTGAAGTAACCTGACATAGGGGTGTGATGCATCTACATCACCTCTGACAGGCGGTGTAGCATTCCCTCCCACATCAGCACTGTCATCCACTTACCTTGAGCTCGCCAGTCCTTCCAAGACTGTGGTCAGGCGTTCCTTTCTCCTGTGTGCTTCCTCCATTTGCCTTGCCATGAGCGCTGTCAACTGCTTCAACTGTTCCTCCATCGTGCTGTGTCGTGATGTAGTAGGTGAGGCAACTAGTAGCACATCCTACTCACTGGCCATTTTTGGTTTCTCTTCGCTCATGGTGTGTAAGTAAACACGTACAGTTGTACCCCACTTAACGCGGTCAATAAAACCCACAGGGTACCGTGTTAAGTGAAAACCGCGTTAAGTGAACAACAGAACATATGGGATTAATTCCAATAGAAACTGGCCCATCCCCAAACTCCACTTTTTCCGACACAATACCTATGTTTTAGTAAAAATAACATCTTAATTTTATGATGGTACATGCACACAATTAATACTTAAGAGAAATAGAGAAATACAGTCGCCAAGTTAATATCCATTCAAATAATGGACTCGACTCCCTCCCCCTCTTCTCACACTACACTCGCTGGCTCTTCCCTCTGAGAAATTTTTGGGGGAAAACCAGGTATAGTAATAAATAATTCCTCAAACTAAAGTTAGGATAATATAATTGACATTGCTGGATTCCTTGTAAGACCAGGAATATTTTGAATACAAATGTCATATATTTTTCACAAAAGATAACATATTTACTCAGAATAAACTTTACATCTAAAATTTGTATGTCTAATGCAAAATCTATGATGTTTATATTCAAAATGATCACCAAATTGTAAGAATTCCAGCAATGTAAATTATATTCTGGCCGGATAATTTGTATGAATTTTATGAGCTAAAACAAATATCTTCAGTTAATAAAAAAAAAAAATATTCTTCACGACACTATCTGTCAATCAAAGTACCCCACCTTGCCTTCCCCCCTCTTCCAACCGCGCGGTCAGTCCCAACCCTCCCCCCCACCCCCCACCAATCCTCCCTTCAAGAGTTTTTAACATTTAGTATTAAATAATACCTCAGATTAAAGTTAGGATAATATAATTGACATTGCTGGATTCCTTGTAAGACCAGGAATATTTTGAATATAAATGTCATATATTTTTCACAAAAGATAACATATTTACTCAGAATAAACTTTACATCTAAAATTTGTATGTCTAATGCAAAATCTATGATGTTTATATTCAAAATGATCACCAAATTATAAGAATTCCAGCAATGTAAATTATATTCTGACCGGGTAATTTGTATGAATTTTATGAGCTAAAACAAATATCTTCAGTTAATAAAAAAAATAAATATTCTTCACTGTAACAGATGGTCGGTCGGTCCCTCCCTCCCCCCACCCCCCACCAACCGTCTCAAGGAGATGTGTGGGAAAACCAGAATATTTACCTTTTAGTAATAAATAATACCTCAAACTAAAGTTAGGATAATATAATTGACATTGCTGGATTCCTTGAAAGCCCAGGAATATTTTAAATACAAATGTCATATATTTTTCACAAAAAATAACATATTTACTCAGAATAAACTTTATATCTAAAATTTGTATGTCTAATGCAAAATCTATGATGTTTATATTCAAAATAATCATCATATTGTAAGAATTCCAGCAATGTAAATTATATTCTGGCTGGGTAATTTGTATGAATTTTATGAGCTAAAACAGGCAGTCAGGCAGGGTGGCGGGTGGGGGGTGGGGCGAATCTAAAAATAGCTCTCGAGCCGGACACTCACCGCGTATATGTGGAAAAAACCCGCGTTAAGTGAAAGTTCAGCTCTGGCGAGGCACCGCGTATTTGGTAAAACGCGCTAAGTGAAACCGCGTTAGGCGGGGTAATACTGTACTTGAAGAATTGCTTTATTCAGGAACTTGTACAGGTACTGGCAGGATTCAGAATGTCTACTGTATATTATTTAACAAACAAGTCAACTACTACAATACATATAAGGAATGGAAACTGTCTTATTCACTATAATACAATGAAGCATGAGACTATCTCATTCGCATGCAGACCACAAGAGGGCAGCACTCGTACTGGAACAATACTGATACACACACACACACACACACACACACCTAGCAGACATCACACAAGTCAGACAGTGGGAATGAAAGTGATCTCAAGGTTAGTGTGGTGAGTGTGGGTCAGGACACAAGCACATCACACTCAACTCCACACACACATACACATTACGACTAGTAATATTTCCGTTAGCCGGAATCCCTCTTAACCAGAACTCTGTTAGCTGGAAATGACATTTTCTCAGAAAATCACTCCCACAGCCAGAATTTTCCGGAAAATTCTGGCTGTGGGAGTGATTTTCCGAGGGTTACACTTTCTGGAAAATTTAGAGAAAATTTTCCCAGATCCTGGAAAAATTCGGGAATGGGGAGTTCTTTTTCTGGGTTTGAGAGATGAAAATCAGGCACATTTTCCGGAAAATTTGAGAAAAATTTTCTGGTACCCAGAAAATTCCGGGTTTGAGAGATGATGTAATGGGCAATCTCTGGAACTTCCAAGAAAATTTTTCCATTACCCGGAAAATTCCGGGGATGAGGGATTTTGTTCTGGCTTTGAGAGAGTTGTAGTGGACTTCTCCCCTACAACTGCGTATCCGCATTCCGATGCTACCGTGTCCTAGCAACCAAGCGAGCGGCGACAGCAGATGTTACCGTAACCTAGCAACGAACCAAAGATCGGCGACTTTCTCGGGTTTTCCCAACATGACTCATAGAGGACTCACGGCTGCTGGGCATATAAGCTCTGTCTCTCCATTGAGATTCATTCTGGTCTCTCTTCTTGAACAAGCAACACCTCCTCCTCCGCCGCTGCCTGGCGGCCCTCGCCTCTCCTCCGCCTGCCTGGCGGTCCTCGCTCCCGCCAGCGAGCATGGCGACTCACCAGCTGTCCTTCTCTGAGCTTCCTCACCAACCAGCTCTCATTCTGCCCATCTTCCTGAACACGCAACACCTCCTCCAGCAAGCTCCACGCTGTCCAGCTTTCATTCAACCAGGAGGCCAGCAACAGGCAACATCTTCTCTAATGAAGCTCCTGCACATCTACCTCCTTCAACACGCTACTCACCGAACGTCTCTACTGAGCAGTTCCTCACCACACGGCACCTCCAGCACCAGACTGTCTATCATATAACTTATATTATACAAGAAAACCCCCTTAGAGTTTCCATCCATCCTGAGTGCTAGACAACATTATACCACGAATTCCTACAGAGTCGTCTCGTTACCTAGAAATCTCTCCTTCCCAGAAGTGCTCTGCACCATTTGTTCTGGGTAACGGAATTATCTCTTGTATTTACTACTTTGCTTTCACTCGGAATCGAGTATGACAATCATCCAGCTCTGATTTATTGAAGTCCGATTTATTGAGGTTTTACTGTACCTGTACAGTATTCCCTCTATGTGTTTGCCCTTCGGACAATTATTTCTTTTACCTGTTTTGTATATATGTGTGTGTGTGTAGACACACACACACACACACACACACACACACACACACATAAAACACATACAAATAAATAATAATGGGAAAATACTCTCACAAATAATCAGAAGCAAATTTATTAAAAATGTGACAGTCTGCCCTTAAGTCCGTGCTTTATTAATAAAGTAATAAAGCACGGACTTGAGGGTAGACTCACATTTTTAATAAATTTGTTTCTGATTATTTGTGAGATGATTTTCCAATTATTATTTATTTGCATGTGTTTTGTGTGTGTGTTTGCATAACACACACACACACACACACACACACACACACACATATTTACAATACAGGTAAAGGAAATTACTGTCTCTAGAACAAATGGCTCCCTGTCCCAGCCGCGAAAATGCCGGCAACTTTAAAACTACACACAGACATTCTTGGGTACATCTAGGGTGTCGTTCGCAAACAATAGAGGACTGCGAAATAAAAATTCACGAACTTGGGGGTTCCCCTGTATATACTATTTTCTAAAAAAATCCATTCAGTTTATGTGTATGTACCGTATATGGCGGCGTATAAGTCGACTTTTGAAGCCAAATTTTTATTGTCCAAAATTAAGGGGGTCGACTTATACTATGGGTATTAGGGTGTGTCATACGGAGGCGAATTTTTTTTTTTTAGTTTGAAAAATCGGCCCATGGTATTAATGATGTAGTTCTATGTGCAGAATCATGTGATATCTTCAGATTTGAAAAGTTTTCATTTTTTGCTAGGTAAATTTTAACTTGAAATCTTATGAAAATTCAGTATTCCCACCCTTTTACCAACACCACTAAATAGCTTATTTAAAGTAAAGTAAATGTATCAGGTTAATTTATTAGGATGAAAATGATCCAGAATAGTGAAACGAATGATCTTGACACATTTATTAAATTTAATATTCCTTTAGAAAACAAAATCATCAAATACAAAAACCGGTTTTACTACTACGACCCGGTGTTGCTGCACACCATAGAGAACATGTCTTTCTTGCTTCTGTTTCTACTCATCACCTCCCTGCTGACCACCTGAGCTCGGATGTAGCCTTCCCTCCTCTCCTGGCTGTACACGTGACTGTTGGCCTCGCTCACTTGCTGTACACAACGCTCTATACTCTGGGTGTGCGAGGGCCAGGCAGGGACATGCATGGGGTTGTCCAGGAAAGCTCTGACTTGAACATTGGTGAGGCTGCAGGTAAGAGGGGGCTCACTGCCAGCCTGGATGTTATCCAGATCTATGAGATCAGTGAGGGTCTTGGCACCTAGATTGACTTCAGGAGTCTTCCTGACCCTGAAGGAATCGTCACCAACTGATTCGTCATGCCCAGATCCTCTCATAAGTCTCATATCCAAGATCTTTTTGACTGCCACTCTTCTCTCCTCCTCATCCTTACTGCAGAGCATTGTCTGCAGAACTGCCTCGGGATGAGCATACCAGGAAGATCTCACAGTCTGCTCCACAATCTGAACAACCTTCCTTGGCTGACTCCTCAGGAGCTCAAGCTGGAAAAGAACATGCCTCGGACCTTCGGAGAACGATGACTTGATCTTGGTGTTGAACCAATTTGGCAAGTAGACACTCACGATGAATTGGACAATAAGTCTCAGGCTGTGAAGCTGGTTCCCTTTCAGTTTATGATGAGCGACCCAAATTCTGCAGAACCTGAGAGCCGTTGTGAGCCACCTAGAATGTGAGACTGGACCTATCTGCAGGTAAGCAAGTCTATCAGGCATGACCCCAGTTTTGATGGCACTGAAAATCATGTAACCATAGTACTGGTCAGTACTCAGGTCGTCAATGACCATATGTGCAAGCTCAACGAGTGGAGGGCCAACTGTGATTTTTTCAAAGCTCGGATTTATTTCTAACTCAGTGGCAGAGTCCAGCATCTTGCCAAGAGGACCAGACCATCTGTTGTTTGAAAGAGTCTTGCCATCCAGCTCCTGGATCAGATGTCTGAGTGGCAACTCGTTGGTGTGGAGGTCACAAACAATCCAGACCAGCTTCCTCCCAATCTTCCGCTCTATCCACTGTATGACCCCCCTTGCCACCCTGTGTTCGTGTTGGTGCTGTCCCCTCCAATGGCCTGCAGGGTCTGGTCTACGTTCCTCTCTCTGAGCCAGTTCACAATGTTATCTGCCACTATCTCAGCTGGTTTCCTGATGTCATCTTTCTCTGGAGTGAAATGCCACAAATACTTCCCTCCTGGTTCACTGCAGCAGGAGTAGTGTTCCTCCTTCACCATGGCAGGGAACAACTTGTCAGAATCTCCCAACTTTCATGAACACTTTAGTGTCATCCCTTCTCCCATCAAAGAACAAACAATTGATTCCATTTTCTCTGATCCCCTTATCAAACTCCTCTTCTAGGTTACTGACAAGTTTCTCCTGAGCTCTCCTTACTTTGTTATGATCTATCACCAGGTGAACATCATCAGGTGTTATCAAACCACCGTCAATCCAGGCAGCTGTTGCTATCTCTGCAGTTTCTCTGAGACCAGTGTGGTGTCGCATGCTGGCCAGAGCTATGCTCGGGATATCTTTTCTATTTCGAATCTTATGCCTGGAAGGTTTGGGATCATTATTTTCTGGGTTAGGGACAAAGTCACCATTCTCCTGGTCAGCACTCGGATCAGCCATGGGGAAGTCATTAAACTCTGAATCAGCTTGACTCCAATCATCGGCCTTTTTTACCTCACCCTGGGCCTTCTCAAGTCTCTTTTCCTCGGCAACTCTTCTCCTCTTCTGTCTCTCTGTGGCAGCCTCCTGTCTCTTGGACTCCGGAATATCTTGGCTAGAAATCATGAGAGCCCCTATACTGCCAGTCTTCTCTCTCTGTGCTTTGACAAATGCCAGTTCGATCACAGGAATCTTCAGTTCACGCTTGCAAATACAGGAGATGTGGGCCTCGGATTTACAGTCACGATCGCATCCAAACTCAGGACAGAGAACAATTGGGCACTTGCAAGTAATTATGTCAAATAACTGGTCCAGTTGCTTGGCAAAGCTGTCCTTAACTGCAAGTTTTCCTCTCCCAAGAGAGATATCCCTTGCCTTTTCCCAACTGGCTAGCAGTCTCTCTTCAATCTTCTTCTGACTTGTTATGACTGGAGGCTTGAACTGAGCGTTAGCCAGAGTGTACTGTGCCAAGACAGCTTTGGTCATATCACTGGCAATGTCTTTGTTTGGTTCTTTTCACTGATTTGCCTGATTAAAACACCGTATCTCAAAGCATCTCTCAATGTAGGCAACTCCGACTTCAGGAGCTCTCTCCCAGACCCAAGATAGTGACTGAGATGGCTGGATTTTTGGTTCCTCGTCCTGACACAAGCAGCCATCGCAAATATTATCAACTTATAAATGCATCAGAATCTGAAACAGAAAAAAATATTGTTAGTTGGGTTGTTAAAGAATGAAGTCAGAAAGCAATGTTCACTATTTAATTGTAATGCACTAATGCAGCTGTACGTTAGATTTTCGATAAATTTCACGCTAAAATTTACCTAGCAAAAGGTTGCAAAATATTGAAACTGAAATTATTTCCTGTTTATATACACTAAAATCTACCAAAAAAGTGATGGGCCATTAGTTTTAGCTGATCTTCCCTCCTATGACACACCCTAATGGGTATGAATGATGACCTCTAAAATCATGACCGTGAGAGTATTTCGTATTACAACCTTCATATTTACCTTTAATTTATAATTGCTCTATTTCTATTATTATGGATGAAATAAAGTTTTTCTCAGTAGCTTTATTTAAACATCTTTTGTTATTGATGTTTTAAGAGTGTGTGTGAAACCATGCAGTAGGTAAAAGGAAGTCAATGTAATCTGATAATATTGCACTTTATTGACATACAATATAAAAAATCTTTAAAAAAAAAATACTATTTTATTTACAAGTGAAACTCTAAACATACCCTATCTAAAAACCTTCAAAGTCAAGTTCATGGCTAGCAGGCAAATGTAGGTCGTCATAAGGGTCCGACTCCGAATCACTGGTTTTGTCTTTGTCTTCGTTGTTGCTGTCCTCTCTGTCTGAACTTCTCCACAACATATCGTCTTCTTCACCATCCATGTATTACAGATGCCACATTTCTTGAAGGACTTTGTGATAACTTCTACTCAAATGGCATCCCAAGATTTGGCAACGAATTCGCACAGTGCATCAAGTGGTGGAGCGCGCATATTCCCGCCCTTTGTGTACGTCTTGTCTCCCTCTACCATCCACTTGTTCCACTCTGCATGAACATTTTCTTTAAATGGCATGTTAATGCTGACATCTAAAGGTTGCAGAATAGATGTTAAACCTCCTGGTATAACAGCTTGTTTGGTGTTGAGGTGGTTTAAGCACTTCTTGATATTCTTGGTCAAGTGTGGGCTAAACCAGTCCCACACACTTTGCACAGTCCACCTGGCCTCTTATTCCACACATTTTTAATCCACAATTTCACTCCATATTCATCCATCCACACGAACAAAAACACTTGGAGGGAATATTAATTTTGGCATGGTTTTCCGTTTGAATAGTACCATAGGCTTCAGTTTTGTACCGTCACTTATGCAACTCAACACTACAGTGAATTTTGTTTTCTCGTGTCCTGTACTTTTCATCATGATGGTTTTTGCTCCCTTAGAATCAACTGTTTTATTGCTGAGCATATCGAAAAATAGAGGGGTCTCGTCCATATTGGCAATTTGACACAGCGAAAAGTTGTGTCTTCCGTTGATCGATAATATACCGTTGAAAAGCGGTGACTTTGTGTTCGAGATCAGCTGGAAGCTTTTGAGCTATTTTGGTCTTCTGCCACAACACCAAATCATGTCTTCTCATAAACCTGGAACACCAGTTTGGGGTAACCTTGAAATTTTGACTCGAGTCTGGATTTGCTTTTGCCCACTTGATACTTTCCACTCGGATGTTATTTCTTGTTATTCCGATTCCATTTTGTCGGTGTTCACGGATCCACTTGCTGAAATGTTCTTCTATTTCTGGCCACTGAGCTTTGCCATGTCTTAAGGCACATTTTTTCTTTGCCATTTTACTTGTTGTATCTTTGTTCTTCTTCCAATCCCTCACAAGTTTTTCACTAATTCCATAATCCCTTGCTGCTGCTGCACAGTTATTTGTAGAGCTGGCACACGCAATAACCTTCAGCTTGAAACGAGCTTCATACTTTGTTCGTTTGGCAGGAGGGGCCATGGCTGTCAGCTGTCTGGTTAGTGGTTGTGTGTGGACTGTGGTGGAATGAGCAGGAAGTCAACTGAGTTAAGTGTTGTGATTGTTGGGTCATTCACTAATGACGTTGTGTGTGACGTCATGTATAGAGTGGCTTGTTTGACTGTTTACCTGTTTATGTATGTGTTTTAATGGTTGACATGGTCCTTCACAGCACTTGACAGCTGCTGGAGTTGGGGAGTCGACTTATATGGTAGGTATACCTCTATGACCAGATTTTTTTGCTTGAAAAGGGGGGGTCAACTTATATGCCAGGTCGACTCATACGCCGCCATATACGGTAATGTATTTTATTGGGGAAGGGAGGCTGGGGAACGTAACTCCCATATTTTATCTATTTCTTATGGGGAAAATTTATTCCAGTAATGTTGTTTCCGTTAACGGTTTTCAGGAACGGAACCACGACGTTAAGCGAGGACTTACTGTATTGTTTAGTGCAGGAACAGGCAAATTAATTAGGCTTTGACGAGTGATATTTGCGGCCATGGAACCTAACCCCCCTATTCCCCATAAGCCTTTAATCTTGCCTAGTGCAGAGTTGGCAACCACGGGATTTTGGGGTTCTGGGGGAATCTAATCCCTGCGGTTGGTGAAGGACTACTGTATTTAATTGTTATTTTTTTTTATTAACACATTATTATTCCCACTTTTAATTTTTTATTATTCTAAAGTTTTATAAACAATACTGTATATATTTTTTCTCAGTAACATTAGAATATTGGAATTATATATTAAATATTCTTTATTTCTAAGTCATATTAAAAAAGTGAAATGATGTATCCACAACTATAATGGTTTTCTATGTAAATAAACACAGCGGTAGACAGTGCTCGGCCAAGAATTATGAATTTTTCACTGCAAAATTTAAGAGAGATGGTGATAGAGGTACCCATGAATTTGTATTTCGCAAATTATTGCGACCACTGCATACATACATACATACATACATACATACATACATACATATATATATATACTGTACATTACGTGTATTAAAAGTTAAACTTGGTTCTCTTTTGTATTGATTTTTAGTTCATATTTAACTGTGGTTCAGTATTAGAAAATCTAATTTATATATTATGGTTGATTTTAGGACCCAGACATCTGCTGAGCATGGGGGAGTTGGTCCTATCCCATACCCTCTACTGTCAGACAAGTCAATGTTGCTGTCACGCGAGTATGGAGTATTAAATGAAGCAGATGGAGTAGCTTATCGCACTCTAGTCATAATTGATGACAAAGGTGTGATTCGAGAGGTGGGTATATTTTTTGAGAGTGGAGAAATGTTTTGTTGGTGTAAAACATGTACTTGATGGCCACACACACACCTGCTGAGTTTAAGATATAAAGCTATGTGATATTGTAATATGTATCTGAAGCATTTCTCACCAGGTTTATAAAGTTTACTGGCAAGCTGAGCAAATTTAAGTACTGTACAGTATTTTATGTTATTGGTTGGCTTGGAGAGATGATAGGCATTTTAGGTGGAACAATGAATACAGACTGGAGCAGATACAACGGTGTGTTATCAATTATGATATTGAGCATAACACATTGCAGGGAAAGTTTGTTAAGAAACCTAACGTTTGGGGAAGTTTTTCAAAATGATATCTGGCAAATATATTACATCATATTGTATCTGAGAAGTGACCAACCTACATTATACCAGTGTGTAGTGTGCAGGCTGAAGGTCACCTCCTGTCAGGATACTGAAGCTCAGTAATGAAGGCTGGCAACACCTTTGTTCCTGCCTGAAGTCGTCTTATGTTGAAAAGACCATTCACCCAGTACCTGATGTCCACCTTGCCGGCTAAATTTGCGCTTGCTCGATTAAGGAAGGCAGCCAAGAAAATGGAAAAGACAGTTGGTGCCAGTACACACCTTTGTAGCTGTTTCCGGTTACCTAAGCTTGACTGATAACAGGTAACTTAGTAGTTACAGATAAAAATGTTTATGGGTTAAGTTTGAAAAACCCAAATGGTCTTTTCACCATTTATTTATAAAAATATACACTGCACAGTCAACAAGGATATCACCGTAATTAACACTGTAAGCTGAGAGTGTTAAAGGAGGGCGGAAGCTTATCTGGGATGAACTTTTATATCACACGTCCAGCTATCGTGAAGTTTGAGTGGTAACTGGCTGCAAGTCGGCTCAAGGGAGCTGAGTTAGCATCCCTAGAGACGCTACCTCGCCAATGGAAAACTACTAATCACATGATCAAATTATGACACTCTGCTTATGGAAAATTACAGGGATTTTGAAATTATATAAGGCTGATGTATTTACCCATATTTATATAAGTACTGTACTACTGTCTATTAGACAGGGGCTAATACACCCTTGTTTAATCCCCGTATAGATGAGGAAGAACTCAGACTGGGTGCCATTGTGCAGGACACTTCCTTTCATGCCAACGTGGAATTGCCTCACAATAGCAATGAATTTTGGTGGGCAGCCAAAACGGCTGAGGGTCCACCAGAGAGCTTCCCTGTTGACCGAGTCTAAGGTCGATGAAAACCATGTACAGGTCACTGCGCTGTTCTCTGCACTTCTTCTGTATCTGGCGGGCAGCAAAGATCATGTCAGTGGTGCCATGCGATGGCCTAAAGCCACATTGAGATTATGGGAGGAAGTTTTCCGCCTCAGGAAGAAGTCTGTTTAGGGACACTCGGGCCATAATCTTGCCAGCTATGGACAGCAGCGAGATCCCGCAGTAGTTGCTATAGTCTGACGGGTCTCCCTTATTCTTATAAATATTGACAATGGAGGCGTCTTTAAGAGCTTGGGGAATATCCTCCTTTTCCCATAAACAGTGGTCCTTCGGTTAACGAACGGTTCGGTTAACGAATTACCTTCCAAAAGAATCTTCAATTCGGTTAAAGAACAAAAATTCGATTAACGAAATCCTTACGAACATCACGTTTTATTGTGAGCATCAGCTGGTCAGCTGATGGGCTACTCAGCCAATTCGGTAATCTGTTCTATGTTTACATTCATTTCCAGTGGAGTAAATATCAATAAAGTTGTGCTCTTTAATATTTTTGCATTTTTTATATTAAAATTATTAGTCATTTTAACATTTATTTAACATATTGATAATATATGCAGTACTGGGAACTATTTTGTTGTGCGCCCAGCAGCGGCTTGACTCAGCCACAAGGTGTCAGTTGGGTTCTGTTGACAGTGGAATAAACATCTATTTTGTTGGTGTCTTGAATATTTTTGCATTTTTTATTGAAATTATTGGTCATTCTGAAATTTAGTTAACATATTGATAATATATGGTACAGTGCAGTGTTGATTTAAATAAAATAATCTTGAATTACACCTAGTGAACTTAAAATTTTATTGGTGAAATGACGGCATCAAGCATGGGTCCCCTGAGAGGTGATTTCTCTTCCATCCCCACTTCCTTCTCTTCTCCCTTCTCCTCCACCCCCACTTCAAATAACTATCATCAACATCAACCAGGAACCTTCTACATACACACCTTAAAGTACTGTAAGTGTACTTCTACTGCATTTTTTTTTTTTTTTTTTTGTAGGTACTTTTCGTTGAGCTGGAACCAATTACCCAATATCCCATTGAAACAATGGATTCGGTTAACGAACGACCCTCTGGAACAAATTATGTTCGTTAACCGAGGGACCACTGTACTGTATTCTCTAGGAGAGAGTGGAGACGGCTGGTAAGCAGAGGTCCTCCTGCTTTATACACCTCGACTAGGATTCCATCAGGCCCTGAGACTTCATTATTTTTCATCTGTTTGATGGCAGTAGCTACCTCATCTACGGATGGAGGTTAGCTAAGGTGGGTCAGTTCTGGATGCTGAGGGACCTGCTGGGTAGTAAGGACATCCACATCGGTGTTTCAGTTGAGCAATGCACGGTAGTGTTTGTTATACTATTTCCAATAGAATGATAGGGTTGGTATTAACAACGAGTAAGGGTGGACTTAACTATTTAATAATTAAAACACATAACAATGGTATGACACACGGCAGCACTTCCGCGCCACACGGCAACACTCGCACAGCACACGGCTCACAGCAGGATTCCCACGGCTCATGGCAGGATTCCCACAGCACACAGTTCACGGCGGGACTCCTGCAGCACACGTTTCATTACAGTACTCCTACAGCACACGGTTCACGGCAGGATTCCCACAGCACACGGTTCACGGCAGGATTCCCACAGCACACGGTTCACGGCCACACTCCCACAGCACAGGGCTCACAGCATTACTCCCACAGCCTACTGCTCACGGCAGGATTCCCGCAGCACACGGCTCACAGCAGGACTCGCACGGCTCACGGCAGTACTCCCACAGCACATGGCTCAGTGCAGGATTCCCACAGCTCACGGCAGGAGTGTTGACCGGGCCAGGCCAGAAGTTCGACTCCCGGAGGTGAGGTCGGTGGAGGCTAACTCACCCTCATCACACCACCTCGTAGTCCCATCTCATTGGCCAGTCCCGCTTTGACACGCTGTGATGTTGATTGACGTCAGTAATTGCTGTTTGAACCGGCCCAACGAGTCCTTAACCTGATGGTCCTCAGTTATGGCATGACATTTGCCCCTGCTAAAATAGATTTTTCTGTAGGAAAGGAAAATTACACACTTCTATGGGCCCTGTTTCCGACGTTGGTTCATCTACTGATTATGTGTGAAAATATCCCTTACCATTAGTCTAGGAAGAAGATCAGCTCCGACATTTGCATTTCCTTTGATATATCAAATCGTGAAATTGAATTGTTAGAGGTATAACGCCCACCGTGTTAATCTTGCATTTGAGTTTCGAGAGGTGCAGAGGCTTGTTAAGGGCATGTGATGTGTTTCTAAGAAAAACATTTCACCTTATAAATAAAAATAATATTTCTTCATACCTTCCTTTTCAACCGTGCTGTAATTCTTCTCTGCAGACTATAGTTTTCTGCTATGGTATACCACCAGATATACCTCGCCCTCGTTTTCTTGTAGAAGAACAGCTCCGATCCCGTCCTGAGAAGCGTCTTTTCTCAGAATGAAAGGTTTATCAAAATTAGGCAACTGAAGAATTAGTTGGCAGATTTTTCAAGGTGTTGAATGAATCTTCGTGGCGAGATGTCCATTGGAATTTGTTTGGTGCATGTTTATCAAAAGTTCGATGAGTGGTATAGCGATCACTGCGAAGTTTGGGATGAAATCCCTGTAGTATCCGGCAAGGCCCAGGAAGGATCTTACTTGCCTTTTCGTGGTGGGTCTCTCAGTGTCCTGAACCTTCTTGATCTTGTCTCGCTGGCAACTGCATCTACCTCCTCCCACAGTGTGTCCCAAAAATTGAACTTGATCTCGGCTTAACGGTAAGGTTGAAATCTTGAAGCCTCTGGAAAACTTGTTCAAAGATAATGACATGCTCTGCAATTGTGGCAGTGTGAATGAGGATATCATCCACGAAGACTTCCACTCCGCAAACATCTTGCAGGACCTTCCGCATTGCTCTGTTGAAAACAGCAGGACTGTTAACGAGGCCAAAAGGGAGAATTGTGTACTGGTACAACCCATTAGGGGTGCTGAAAGTTGTAATTGGTCGGCTGTCTGGATGAAGAGGGATTTGGAAAAAACCTTTTGTTAGATCTAATTTGGAGAATACTTTTGAGCCGGATAGTCTGGAGAATATAACCCTCTGGTCACACACAGGCTCTGCATCCGCCTTGGTGATAGCATTCACCTGCTGGTAATCACCGCAAATTCTCACACCTCCATCCTTCTTATGGACTACTATGAGGGAACTGCAATACGATGATGAGGTCTTTTCAATTATGCCTCCTGCTTCCATCTTTCCAATTTCTTGCTTGACCGGCCCCACCAGTCTCTGAGGAATGATATATGGCTTTACCCGTATAGGTGTTGAACTAATTAATTGTATGTTATGATTATCAACCAAGCCAACTTTAGGCTAGTCCGAAAAAATATCTGAAAATCAGCGTAGAAGGTCATAACTTGTTCTTTCTCCCGGTCATAGAGATTTGTCCCCGGGTTATATTATCAACTGTCTCCAACTGCTGGGCTTGTACAGTGATAAGTTCATGGTCACTGGTAGGGACCACGGCTGCTGTACAAGTGATGGAGTTATCTGGGCAGTAGTGAACCCTCACTAGGTACTGCTGTTGTTCAGGTGACCATTCACGGAATACAGGTATTCCTAAGGATGGATAAGCCTGCTGGTAATATTCTGGAATACATTTCCATGCAATAGCCGCACCCCTTTCTTCACTGGAGTAGTATTTTTTTATCATATTTATGTGAAATCTTTTCTGATGATTTCCTAGTTGGATAATATACAGTCATGCGCCGGTTAACGTCCGACCGAACAACGTCCGATCGCATATACGTCCGTGGCCCCCAACCCCCCCCCCCTCCAAAAAAAAGTGACGCCTGCTGGACCACCACTCCACGACCCCCTGATGGAGACACGATGATCCTCCCCATACTGGTCAGATATTATGTGTTAAAGGAATATGCTTCCTTACTTACCTAGGCTTTTCTAAGCATTTGCCTACAGGTGAAATGTACATCTATTGAGGATAAAATCTTTCACCTACAAATTGACAATAACACATTTGCTGTAATCAGACATATCTAGTTGCCTCAACAATTACAAGTTGCAATTGGGGTTGCAATTTCAAATTCTGCGGCATTACTAAAAATAGTAAAGTTTCTGGTGCACTCTAAGATTAAGAGAGAAAACGGAGGACTCAGGCGTTCTGATGTGAGAGAAAACGGACTCGTATGACGGGGGACCAAATAAAAAAAGCATAGCTACATGTTTTGTGGACTACAGTATTAAGCGTACCCTTTTCATCACTTTGTAATAAACCTAGCCATGCCTATGTGTGTTTATGATATTTACCATAACATTATATATATATTTAGTGGGTCTAAATGGTCGTAAAATGGGAAACTTGGGGTTGGGTCTTGGGTGCCTGGAACCAATTAGAATAAATCCCATAGGTTCTGTACTTTCGTTATCGGCGGGGTCCCAATTAGGCGCGATAACCAAGGGATGACTGTATATACTTGTGACACTGGCCAGTTGCTTCTGGTGTTATGGTACAGGGGTACCAAGTGACAGCACTAGGATCCCGCTTCCTCTATCAAGGAATAAACAATTAAAATTTAAATTGAAAAAAAAAAACATTCAAATAAATTACTATCTTACAAGAATCCCTCCAATGTAAGTTATATTCACCCAGGTCGTTTGGGTGGAAAATTATGAGAAGAGCTTAGTCACTCTTAAGTAATGATAAATAAACACGCAGGCAGGCCTTCAGCGCCAACTGTCAAATCTTATCTCAAATAAATAAATAAACAAACGCCAGACATTCTGTCACCTCACCTCCCGCCCCCTCTTCCCACCCTCCACGTGTTCCAAGATAAAAGATTGGTGATTTCTTTATGTTTATTTTATATAATATCTCAGACTAAAGTTAGGATAATATAATTTGCATTGCTGAAATCCTTGCAAGACAGAGATTAATTTGAATATAAACGTCATATATTTTGCTCAAGATATAAAAAATGTAGTACATTAGTGTACAATACTGTAGTACATTTTATAAAAAGTTTTTCAACTGTATTTTTGGGTAGATTTACATAAATTTCTTCATTTATTTTCACCCATTTACATGCACACACCATACTAAAAGAAACGTAAAATAAATTAGTGCAAAGCTGGAGTGCACATGTACTAATTTGATTACGGTACTAAAATTGTTATGTC
The DNA here is from genome assembly GCF_018991925.1 of Homarus americanus. NCBI lineage: Eukaryota > Metazoa > Arthropoda > Malacostraca > Decapoda > Nephropidae > Homarus > Homarus americanus. Next base: position 17,110,841 of record NW_024735554.1, on the reverse strand, counting down.
TAGTGCGAATTACAACATGTTTATATTCAAATAAATCAGTATCTTACAAGAATCCCAGCTATGTTAATTATATTCTCCTAGGTCATATCACTGGCATTTTAAAATGAGAGAAGCTTAGTAGGACTGTTAAATAAACACACAGAGACCTTCGCCTCAAACTTATCACCTCAACCCCCCCCCAACCCCTCGCTGGGTGGCGGAGCCGTCAGCCCCCCCCCCCCCCAGCCAGGCTTTTAGGCTTACAGTTTTTATCTTATATAATATCTCAGACTAAAGTTAGGAGATTATAATTTGCATTGCTGGAATCCTTGCAAGACAGCCAATAATTTGAACATAAACTTCATATATTTTGCTCATGAGATAAAAATTTTTGTACATTAGTATACAGTACTGTACTACATTTTATAAAAAAGTTTTTCAACTGTATTTTTGGGTAGATTTACATAGATTTCTTAGTACAAAGCTGGAGTGCACATGTACTAATTTGATTACGGTACTAAAATTGTTTTGTCTAGTGCAAATTATAGCATGTTTATATTCAAATTAGTCAGTATGTTACAAGAATCCCAGCTATGTTAATTATATTCACCCAGGTCATTTCACTGGCTTTTTATAAGAGAGAAGCTTAGTCACCTAAGAACTGATAAATATACATGCGTTAGACCTTGGCCTGTGCCAACTGTCAAACGTACTACCTCCCCTCCCCCCAACGCCCCCTCGCTCGCTCCCACCCCCTCTCTCCCCCATCAGCTGGCGTTGCTGGAATCCCTGTAAAACAGTGAATAATTTTAATATAAACGTCATGTATTTTGCACAAGAGATAAAAATTAATCACCTGTATCACATTACAGTAGTGATTTAAGAGTAAAAGTGTATATGTACGTATATAGTATTCCACATACACGTAAGTATAAATAAAAAGTTTATGTGATGATCGGACAATGTTCATTTCGATTAACGTCACGTTTCCAAGAATGTATCTAGGACGTTAACCAGCGCACGATTGTAATTGTACACGTATCGTAAGGGCCCTTCCACTGCACCAGAAGTTTGTTGTGCACAGTAGCTCTTCTGGGTGTGCTGGGCATTGCTGAGCTCTTGTTTGGCCAACTCACATGTAGCTTGAAGACGGTCAGCGGGGTCAGTGACATCGGCGTAAGTGGTCTTTACTTCTGGGTCAGGCTGCTTGTCATCCCATAATTCACGCAATATATGCAAGGGTCCTCGAACAATTCTCCCACACAGCAATTCGAATGGGGAAAACTTAAGTGAACTCTGCGGAACCTCGCGATACGCAAAAAGCAAGGGAGCAACGTAGCGAGGCCATTCCTTTGGTTGCTCAGCTGCCATCTTCTTCAGCATTTTCTTTAGCGTCCCATTGACTCGCTTGCATAGTCCGTTGCAACTCGGGTGGTAGGGTGATATGCGTTTTCCTTTTACCGACAACAGACGGAATACTTCCTCCATCATGGTGGAGGTAAACTGACTATCTCTGTCGCTTAGCACTTGCTTGGAATGTCAGTTCTGCAGAATATTTCCATCATTACTTCGGCAACGGTGACAGCCTCGATATTCTTCAGCAGTACAGCTTCGGCCCAACTCGTGCTGAAGTCAATGAGTGTGAGGATATACTTTGACCGGTCACTTGCCCTAGGGTTGATGGGCCCCACAAGGTCAACGGCAACCCTCTCAAAAGGCTCAGAAATTACTGGCAGAGGCTGTAACGGACTAGAGGTCTCACTCATCCACGATTACTGGTTTTCTGGCAGATCTCGCATGAACGCAGCAATCTCTCTATCTCCTTCCCCATGCCAGGCCAGAAGAATACGGCCTGTATGCGATCGAGAGTTTTTTGTACCCCATGTGACCACCGAGAGCAGCACAGTGACCCATCTTAAACACTTCCTTAAGGTATTTAGCGGGAACCACAAACTGTAGACGTTCCTCCTGGTGTGGTGTCACAAACTCACGATACAAACGGTCCCTTTTCCTGACAAATCTTGTTCGGTTGCCATAAGAATTTCTGACTGTCCCTGCCAGTAAGTTCCTCCTTACCGTATGGAGCGTGGGGATTGTCTCTTGTTCTCTCAGTATGTCTCGACTGTCTATGAGGTCGAAAGGTGCTGTAACGACCAGTGGAATGACATATGGTTGTGTTCGAGCCACCTGTCGGGTCACGGTGGCAGCAGAAGTCTGGGTGGTCGCCTTCATGAAGCAGCTACTCCTAACCCCTTCAATGTTCCCAATTATCACTTCAGAATTTGGCTCGGACATAACTGCTGCAATAATCCAACCAGTGAAGAACGGGGAATCCACGTGCACTCTTGCTTCAGGCACAGTTGTGATAGATCCATCAATCATCTTGACGTGAATCTGCCCACCGGTGAACTGATGGTTTAGTACCAAGGTCTTCTTCACCACGCAGCCCGAGGATCTGTTGTCCCTCAGAACACTGACTGCTTGGTTTCCTACATACCCAGGCTGGATAAGGAAGTTGGCATGCCAGTGATGAGAGTGTGTGGAGGCGGCTGCTAGTCAAAACTTGAGATACATCTGTTCCGAGTCATCCTGAGATGGAAGTTGTAACTTCTGAAGTGGTTCAGCATCCTCGTTGCGGTGGAACGCAGCGGCTGCGGTTTTCTGTTGTCGGATATCACTGTGATTAAACCCTGAACGCCATTTAGTCTGGTCCCTCTTGTAAGTCTGATATGACGGATGTTGTTGGCGATAAAGATGCTGGTGACTGATCTTTGTACTCGGGAGGTGCTAATGGTTTCTTACCTTGCCACTCTCTCCCTGTTTGGTAGCCATATGCAGAAAAGTGAGCATCTGCTTTTTCAGCCATCTGACTAAGGGCCTTGTGAATCTTGAACTGGGAGATGAGCTCGGGTGGGCAATAAATTTCAAATTAATTGCGTATCTGGTGTTTCGTCCATGCTGATCCACTGGTTTAAATAAGCAGTGAGACGGGCTGCAAACTGAGTAGCGGTCTCCTTGTCCTGCATCGTAGCACTAAAAAACTGGGATCTTGCTTGGTCTACATTTAATCCATAAGCCTTAAGAGGAGCTGACTTCATTACATTACAGATAGACCCCGACTTACGACGGGGTTAGGGACCCAAATCCAGGTCGTAAGTCCAACATAGATAAAAAAAAAAAAAAAATAAATTTAAAAAAAAAAAATAAATAAATAAATAAAAAATCTATAATGAAATACAGTACACTAAACGTAAAAAATAATGAGGAATGGATACAGTACAGTAAAAGTAATAAATAATGAGGAATGGATACAGTGTGACTGAGCACTTACCTTAAATGTAGTCAGCTGAATGCACACAGAGCCCCCATAATTTTCGATTTACAGGATACATGGAGACTATATTAATTGGAAGAAGCAGAAGAGGAGACAGGGCTGGGTGGGTCATCAATGCCGCTTTTTTCAGACAGGTTTATGTTCAGGGGTAACTTGCTGGTTGAAGGTATTGGATCATCTTGAGGGAGTGAAGAGGCAGCACTGGTGGGGCGTGAGGAGACAGCACTGGGGGACTTCTTGAAATAGATGTCCAATTTACAATACACAGTTTGCTTTTTCTTTTCATTATAAATTTCTCTGTAGCAAGCAAGTGAATCTTGGATCATTCTGTCAACTTTGGCATAACGCTCATAATTTTGATCCATGTCATCAAACATTTGCATTCCTTTATTAATTGTAGCAAGTGCCTCTGCCATATGTTTCACTGAAAACTTTTTGGGGGGTGCAGGCCCTTCTTCTACATTTTGTCTCTCTTCTTCCTCTGCAATTTTCTGTGCATCTAGTTCAATAAGATCCTCGTTACTGAGCTCTTCTGCTACACTTTCAACCAACTGTCCAACATCTTCAGTATCAATTTCTAACTCCAGCTGTTTACCTAACTTCACTATCTTGTTACTAATATCCAAAATAACTTCATTTTCATTAAATCCTCTGAAAGTGTGCACATATCTTTTCAGGATTTTCTTCCATATTCCATTCATGCAATGTTTTGTAACCTGATCCCATGCTGTACTAATGTTCTTTATACATGACAAAATGTTGTACTCCTTCCAAAACTGTCTGAGCGTTTTCTCACCTTCAGTAGCAGCAACAGCCTGGGCGAAGGTCGTGCATAAATAATACGCTTTAAAGGCAGCAATAGCACCTTGATCCATGGGTTGGATGACAGAGGTAGTGTTAGGTGGAATGTACACTACCTTAACATCAGGGTGCGTGTCGTCCAGGTGTGGTGGGTGTCCCGGAGCATTATCCAAAATCAGTAAAATCTTGAATGGAATCCTTTGTTGCAGACAATACTCCTTGGCTCGTGGAATGAAACAAGTCATGAACCAATCCTCAAACAGTACTAGGGTCATCCAGGCTTTCTTGTTACTGCGATAAAACACTGGCAGTGTGTGCTTGCTGACATATTTAAAAGCCCTGGGGTTCTCTGAATGATAGATCATGAAGGGCTTTAGCTTGAAACCAGCAACATTCCCCCCCAACAGAAGTGTAATTCTGCCTTTGAATGCCTTGAATCCGGGCATTGTTTTTGCCTCTTTGTGGATGTATTTCCGCTCAGGCATGCGTTTCCACAATAATCCAGTCTCATCCACATTGAATATTTGCTCAGGCAAATAATTCCCTTCCACAATCACATCATCTAACTCCTCCTTAAAAGCTTCGGCAGCAACAACATCGGCACCAGCTGCCTCTCCACTCACCTTACCATTGTGTAGACTGTAGCGTTTTTTAAATCTATCAAACCACCCACGACTTCCTGTAAAGGTTTGATCACATTCATCTCCTGCCTGCTCCTTCAGGCTTTGGAACAGGCTTCTTGCTTTAGCCTGTATGGTCAGAACGCTTAAGGGTACACGCTTCTGTATCTGGTCTTCTATCCATATCACCAATAATTTTTCCATATCATGGATAGGACCTTGTCTTTTCTTTGATATTATAGTTCCCTTTATAGGTGTTGTTCCTTTCACTACTTCACGAATACGTTCCTTGTCCTTCAGAATAGGGGATATAGTCGAGTGTGAGAAACCTAGGTCGCGTGAGATCGTTGCTACTGTTTTTCCATTCTCATGCTGTGTTATTATCTTCAGTTTCACCTCAAAAGTAATTGCCTGTCTCCTTTTCCTTGGAGCACCACCAGCACTCTCACTTTTACACTTTCCAGTCATTATAAAGTCAATTAAATACAATAATAACGAAAGTTCACAGCGCAATCAGTATAGGATACGATAGCCAAACACAAACAAAGCGCTCCACTGAGTGAGTGTACCCACGAGGCGACCCAAGACACCCCTCCCTCTCGCCCGGGACGGAAACGTTTCGGTATAGAAAATGCGCGCGTCATTTGAAAAAAATTTTGGTCACGACGGTCGCAGTCGTATGTCCTGTATGGACGTACGGTCAAAGCAGGTCGTAAGTACCAATGGACGTAAGTCCACGACTCGGGGTCTGGCTGTATATGTCTTCTCATTACTGCTGATATGATGCAGGATTTCCAGTGGCTGTCTCTCGAACAGGCTCATGAAGTGGAGACATTTCATAGACTCGCTGAAACTGTAGAGCTCTACCAGATCCTCAAACCGTTGTATGTATGGTTTGTTGCTCGTTGAACATTGGTAGTTTTATGCGAGGCAGCGAGGATACGGCAGGCGTCTGGGTGGGGGAATCCTGTTTAATTGTTGTGAACTCCAGTTCATGTTTCCTGGCTTTCTCTGTTTCCTCACTTGTAATTCTCCAAACTTCAAGCTCGTGAAGGCGTAGCTTTTCTGGCTCTTCCCGTTCTTTGACTCGCTCTTCCCGTTCCTTGGCTCTTTCCTCACATTCTTTGGCTTACCTAGTCAACACATAATTTCTGATTTCAGTAGGTTCACTAATCCCCATCAGCTTTGCTAACTCAAATAATTCTGAGGTAGACATCTTTCCTGCCTTACCATAGCAGTAACCAAACTTTTTTGTGAGAACTTGTCCATGGCCACCAAACAAACAACCACACAGTTTCATCAATCAGTCCACCTAAACATTGTCACTGTTCGGGCGCCAATTGTTATGCTATTTCCATTAGCATAATAGGGTTGGTATTAACAACATGTAAGGTTGGACCTAAATATTTAATAATTAAAACACACAACACTGGTATGACACACGGCCGCACTTACACGGCCGCACTCCCACAGTACATAGCTCACGGCAGGACCCCCACAGCACATGGTTCATGGCAGTACTCCTACAGCACACGGCTCGCGGCAGTACTTCCACAGCATACGTCTCACGGCAGGACTCACACGGCTCTCGGCAGGACTCCCACAGCACACGGTTCACGGCAGTACTCTCACAGCACACGGCTCACAGCAGGACTCCCACAGCACACGGTTCACGGCAGTACTCTCACAGCATACAGCTCATGACAGGACTCCCACAGCTCTCGGTTCACGGCAGGACTCCCACAGCACACGGCTCATGGCAGGACTCCAACAGCTCACGGTTCATGGCTGGATTCTCAAAGCACACGGCTCACGGCAGGATTCCCACAGCACACGGCTCACGGCAGGATTCTTACAGCTCACGGTTCACTGCAGGATTCCCACAGCACATGACTCACGGCAGGGCTCCCACAGCTCATGGCTCACGGCAGGATTCCCACAGCACATGGCTCACGGCAGTAATCCCACAGCACACGGTTCATGGCAGGACTCCCACAGCACACGTTTCATGGCAGGACTCCCACAGCACACGGCTCAAGGCAGGTCTCCCACAGCATATGGCTCACGGCAGGATTCCCACAGCACATGGCTTACGGCAGTAATCCCACAGCACACGGTTCATGGCAGGACTCCCACAGCACACGTTTCATGGCAGGACTCACACGGCTCATGGCATTATCCCACAGCACACGGTTCATTGCAGTACTTCCACAGCACACAGCTCGCTGCAAGATTCCCACAGCTCACAGCAGCAGTGTTGACCAAGCCGGATTTGGTAAAATGTTACTTTGATCACCTAAGAGGCACGGGTAGTCCCCAATTGGAGGTTCACGGCGCCATAAGCTCGATGAACAGGCTTTGTGTGAAATATAACAAAGTCTAGGACTGCTTTTAGTGTCCTGGTGGTCTAGAGGTAACTTTCTCCGGTCACACACATAAAATCATGGGTTCGAGTCCTGGCGGGGTGAGGTTGTTGATTATATGTAAAAGTCCGCGTGCTTTATGGGCTAATGAAAAATATATATACAGTGGAGTATGCTATAACGAATGGATTCTACTACGAATATTCCTATAGCGAACGGTTTTACCTATAGCAATTGAGAATGCTATAACGAACGAAACTCCTACAACGATTTTTTTTTTTACTAATTTATTGTTTTTTATTACAAGTATTATAGATATTCTTTATTTCAGGGGTTTAGATGCATATTTATGCACTTTTTTACAATTTTTACAATTTTATATTATATTTTTCAGTGTTAAGTGGTTGTATTTGGGGGCCTGGAACGGATTAATCTTATAACGAACGAATGCTATAACAAACACGTAGTGTAGTAACTCTCTCCCAGATGGTGTTAGGAGGGACCTCATGTGGTGTAGTAGTTCCCTCAGATGGTGTTATGAGGGACCTGACGTGGTGTAGTAATTCCCTCACAGATGGTGTTATGAGGGACCACGTGGTGTAGTAATTCCCTCACAGATGGTGGTATGAGGGACCTCACGTGGTGTAGTAATTACCTCACAGATGGTGTTATGAGGGGCCTCACATGGTGTAACTCCCTCATAGATGGTGTTATGAAGGGCATCATGTAGTGTACGAATTCCCTCACAGATGGTGTTATGAGGGACTTGACGTGGTGTAGTAATTCCCTCACATGGTGTTATGAGGGACCTCACGTGGTGTAGTAATTCCCTCACAGATGGTGTCTTGAAGGGCCTGACGTGGTGTAGTAATTCCCTCACAGATGGTGTTATGAGGGACTTGACATGGTGTAGTAATTCCCTCACATATGGTGTTATGAGGGACCTGACGTGGTGTAGTAATTCCCTCACAGATGGTGTTATATGAGTGAGGTGTGGTCCCAGGCTTTCCTATTGTAGACGGATTAGCACATCGCTGGTTGTTGTTGGGTCTCACGGGCCGTTATCACTGGGTACCTGGGACCTCACTGTGTGAAGGTTAACTTGGGTACGACTGTCACTGTTGAGTTGTTCTCACTGACTTAAGCACAGTCATGCGCCGGTTAACGTCCTAGATACGTTCTTGGAAACGTGATGTTAACCGAAATGGACGTTGTCCGATCATCACATAAACTTTGTATTTATACTTACGTGTGTGTGGAATACTATATACGTACATATACACTTTTGCTCTTAAATCACTACTGTAATGTGATACAGGTGATTAATTTTTATCTCGTGCAAAATACATGATGTTTATATTAAATTATTCACTGTTTTACAAGGATTCCAGCAACGCCGGGCAGATGGGGAGAGAGAGGGTGGGAGCGAGCGAGGGGGCGTGGGGGGAGGGGAGGTAGTACGTTTGATAGTTGGCACAGGCCCAGGTCTAACGCATGTATATTTATCAGTTCTGAAGTGACTAAGCTTCTCTCTTATAAAAAGCCAGTGAAATGACCTGGGTGAATATAATTAACATTGCTGGGATTCTTGTAACATACTGATTAATTTGAATATAAACATGCTGTAATTTGCACGAGACAAAACAATTTTAGTACCGTAATCAAATTAGTACATGTGCACTCCAGCTTTGCACTAAGGTCATTTATTTCTATTACGTTTGTTTTAGTATGGTGTGTGCATGTAAATGGATGAAAATAAATGAAGAAATCTTTGTAAATCTACCCAAAAATATAGTTGAAAAACTTTTTTATAAAATGTACTACAGTACTGTACACTAATGTGCAACAATTTTTATCTCTTGAGCAAAATATATGACGTTTATATTCAAATTATTGGCTGTCTTGGAAGGATTCCAGCATTGCAGATTATAATCCCCTAACTTTAGTCTGAGATATTATATAAGATAAAAACTGTAAGTCTAAATCCCTGGCTGGGGGGGCGGATGGAGCCAGCCAGCGAGGGGTTGCGGGGTTGAGGTGATAAGTTTGAGGCGAAGGTCTCTGTGTGTTTATTTAACAGTCCTACTAAGCTTCTCTCATTTTAAAATGCCAGTGATATGACCTAGGAGAATATAATTAATATTGCTGGGATTCTTGTAAGATACTCATTCAATTGAATATAAACATGTTGTAATTCGCACTAGACATAACAATTTTAGTACCGTACTCAAATTAGTACATGTACACTCCAGCTTTGCACTATGGGCATTTATTTCTTTTACATTTCTTTTAGTATGGTGTGTGCATGTAATTGGATGAAAATAAATGAAGGAATTTATGTAAATCTACCCAAAAATACAGTTGAAAACTTTTTATAAAATGTACACTAATGCACTACATTTTTTATATCTTAGAGCAAAATATATGACACATATTTAAATTAATCTCTGTCTTGCAAGGATTTCAGCAATGCAAATTATATTATCCTAGCTTTAGTCTGAGATATTATATAAAATAAACATAAAGAAATCACCAATCTTTTGTCTGGGAACACAAGGAGGGGAGCATGGGAAGAGGGGGGGGGGTGAGGTGACAGAGTGTCTGGTGTTTGTTTATTTATTTTTGATAAGATTTGACAGTTGGCTCTGAAGGCCTGCGTGTTTATCATTACTTAAGAGTGACTAAGCTCTTCTCATAATTTGCCACCCAAATGACCAGGGGAATATCACTTACATTGTTGGGATTCTTGTAAGATAGTGATTTATTTGAATACCTGTATAAACAATCTATATTTGCAATAGGCATAACAATTTTAGTACCGTAATCATTTAGTACATGTACAATACAGGTTTGCACTTAGGTCCATTGTTAACCGAGGGACCACTGTAAACTTTTTATTTCGTAAGTAAGGAAATCAAATTAACAGTAATGTACTGCACACTACAATAGACAAAAAACAGTAACATAGGCATTTCTTATACCTATCAAAACATATTATGGATACCGTATATAGTTACTGTACTGTATCATTATACGCCTGGCAGCACAATCTATAAGAATATGCGATGCATACGTGACGCAAACGTGACTGTGCCCGCTCTAGGGCCATTTAGGTTTGCTACGTCCCATTATTTGAATGTTTTTTTTTTTCAATTTCAATTGTTTATTCCTTGAAAGAGGAAGCAGGATCCTAGTGCTGTCACTTGGTACCCCTGTACCATAGCACCAGAAGCAACTGGCCAGTGTCACAAGTATATACAGTACAGTACAGTCATCCCTTGGTTATCGCGCCTAATTGGGACTCCGCCGAGTACATGATAACGAAAAACGCGATAACGAAAGTACAGAGCCTATGGGATTTATTCTAATTGGTTCCAGGCACCCAAGACCCAACCCCAAGTTTCCCATTTTACTACCATTTAGACCCACTAAATACAGGTTGTACCTCTCTAGTCCGGCATTCTGTGGTCCGGAAACTCCCGTGGTCCGGAACGATTTTAGTTTGCCCAATAGGTAGATAGGCAGATTTTTGCCCCTCAGGACCCAATGTGGGTCAGTGACCCATGCCCGGGTGGGCTAATCCCCTTAAAAAAAAAAAAAAAAAGCCCCGGGAAATTAAGTTTTGTTTACATACGGCAGTTCGGCTGCACTCAATCTCTCTCTCTGCTTGTCTATCCCAGCCGTTACCAACACCTCTTCCCTCCCAGACCAGATATCCCTCCTAGTCACAGGCCTGGCATTTGACATTATTAGGGACCTGCCACTCTTTGCCATAAACAGATAAAATGTACCGGGAACTTTCCCCCCACACACTCACCATTCTCTCACTTTATGTAACTTGACAGAACCTATGACCCTTCAGGCTTTTACGCCCTTAATGTACGAGTCATAAAGGCAAGTATGAACTTTTCATACTTCCCTGTTGGGCGCTGTAAACGCTTCTGCGCTTCACCTTGCACAGGATGTAAGGGGGTGCCCAATAAACTAGCCCCCTCGGGGGCAAATCTGAAATCTGAATCTGCTTGTCTATACAGAGTACAACATTTAACCCTTCAATATATATGAGCAGTAAATAAGTGTTGCTTTCATATTCTTATGTAGAGTAATGACGATATATTTTCACATGTGCGCACTTACATACGAGCAGTCTCACTTTTTTTTTACCATTAATGGTTAGCTACTTATATTGTTTCATTTATTAACATTAAATAACATTACAGGTACTTTAAGCAACCATATTCATTTTTTACATTAATTTTACTACAGCTACAACCAGGGTCTTATTTTCTTCCATTTTATATGTAGAACCAATCAGTCACTGGTTTCGTAAGCTTTAACATAAACAATGCCGGCAGCCGTCTCGTCTCCTCTAATATTCCACGTATTATTAATAAATTGTATTGTTAATTTTGCACACACGAACATTAATTCAATAAAAACAAATTCAGAAACATTAATTAAAATATATATAAACAGTAAATTAGTGTTGCTTTCATATTCTTATGTAAAGTAATGACGATATGTTTTCACGTGTGCGCATGCGCACTTACATATGCGATCTCTCTTTTTTCTTTACCATTATCGTTAGCTACTTCTATTGTTCCATTTATTAACATTAAATAATATTACTTAAAACAACCATATTAATTTTACTACAGCTACAACCAAGGTCTTATTTTCTTCAGTTTTATATGTTGAACCAGTCAGTCACTGGTTTTGTAATCAACAAAAACAATGCTGTGTCATTTCCTCGTGTGTTTTAATATTCTACGTATTATTAATGAATTTTATTGCTCATTTTGCACACATAAACATTAATTCAATAAAAAAGACATTCAGTAATAAACAATAATGTATCTTTTGTACATAAGAGAAATGACGCTGTTTACACGATTATGCACGTCGTCTGCACGTTGGCGGGCCGATCAAACCCGTGGAAATTCAAGTTTCCGCCGTCAAAATTTTTATTTATTTATTTTTTTGCGTGTTCCAATAAAATACGTTAAGAATTAAAAACTCGCGGAATTTGAGAAGCTACTATACGACATTTAACCCTTCAATATGTCTTCAAAGAGACCATGATGCAGAGAAAGTGGTGCTAGTGCTTCCAGGCATAAGCACAAGTCACTCTCTATTCAGGAAAAGGGTGAATTTCCATGGTCCGGCAATTTCCATGGTCCGGCACCGGTCAGGTCCCGAGGTTGCCGGACTAGAGAGGTACAACCTGTATATATATACTGTAATGTTATGGTCTCCAGTAGGCTAAATTCTACCTAACCCAACTCCAGAACTAAAAATATGTTATTGCTTACCTAAACACATTATTATTATTTTTAATAAAAATAAATATATAATTATTGTAAATATAAAAGCTCGATTTATAACTATTGTACTGATGACGATAACCTGTGACGATTAACTTCCCTATGGCAGACACCCAACTCTTCAGAGGTAGCTAAGCAGTAACCATTTCTGAACTCTTACAAGCATTACTATCGAATAATGTCATACCTGCAACATTTATTTTTAGATCTACAAGTACCTGAAACAAATAAAGATTTACACATAACTTTACATTTCCATGCATTAACATCGCTGGCAGCATTGTAGCCAGGTTAGACTCGGCACTGTAACCACCGGGCTACTGTTGTTATGGTTGTTTTTCATCTCATATTTTTGGGGTAGATATACGTAATTTTCTTCATTTATTTTTACTCATTTACATGCACACCATCCTACACACATATTGTGAAAAAGGTAAAAGAAATAATTGTCCAAAGGGCAAACACATAAAGGGAATACAGCTCCTCCCCGACTTACAATGGGGTTAGAGACCCAAATTCAGGTCGTAAGTCGAAAATGCTTAAATAATACATAGAAAATTTAAAATGGGTGTCTCTTTTTCTTCTCAGCACCACAAAACTCTCACTTTTAAGCTTGCCAGCCATTTTAAAGTGAATTACAAATGAAAATTTTGTCTGTACTGATGCTGGGACTCGAAAATACGTAATTTGACAAAATTTTGGTACAACTGAGGCAGGTCGTAAGTGCGGGTTGTCGTAAGTCGAGTAGGTCGTAAGTCGGGGAGGAGCTGTATACATTTCTTTGTGCACAAATTAGCTGGATGGCTCAGTGGGGGAGCAGGAGGAGGTGGGACGTGTGAGGGGGTAGAGCATTGCTAGGGAATCGGTGGAGGTGGTGTCTTTGTTGCTATAGTGACCCAGGGAGTATATGCAAATGGCGACTTAAATTTTCATTTGGCTTTTATTTATTGATTTGGCAATACAGTATTTTTGTTCAATCCAGAATTCAACATCTAGCTTTATACCTAGGTATGTTAATGCCTAGCATTAACTCGCCAGGCCAACATACAGGCAATTAAAACATCTATTAATTACTTAATACGTAATATTAGGAGGACACATCGCTACCTGGCATTTAATTGCAATTCTCAAAACCTCCTCCTGCACACTGTATGACCTAGGAAAAAATTCAGGCCTGGCTCAGGTTGAATGATGCACTGGCTTAATCATAATTTTTTTTGTTTCTTGTCTTGTGAATAACACAAGACAAGTTACAACCCAGACAGACAGCCATCAGATGCTTATTATGGTTTGTTTGAATATCTGAGTGATGTTCCAAGTGAAAACAATGATGAAAATATCGCAGATTTAAAAATTAAACGGACACTGACGAGGAACATTAATTCTGGAAAACAAACTCCAGACATGTCAGTGCTCGCCTGCCTAGTAATTTTTTTTCTTGGTTATTGTCTTCCTGTAATTTCATTTAAATCTAGACTAGCTACTGTATATTTATTTCTGAGTTCAGACACAACAGTCAGTAACAAATAAAACATTACATATCTCTGAATTCAATATAATCAATCAAAACAGTGAAAAATTTTGTTATTTCATCTTGGAAAATATGTGATTTTTCTCTTAGATTTGTCTGTGAGTAAATCGCAGGCATTTCTGTCAGTGGGGGGTTGTGAACCCTCGATTAAAATGAATATACTGTACAGTACTACTGATATGGATTTTGTGATACCTGTACCTGGGAGCTTGTAAAGTTAGCTTCTATTATGTTGCCTCTTTTGATTTAAGCGGTGACTTAGATTGCTCTGAAAAACATGTTACTGAGTCAGGATAGGGCAACTGTCCTCAATTGGATTCACAGAGGCACCCAAGACCACCACATTGATAGAATGAAAGATTGTTCTATAAAAATCTGTTTCAGAGTCAGGATAGGGCAACTTACTGGTAGGTCTTCTCCTCTCATAAAGTTAGCTGAATATCCTGGAAACTGTTGTTGGTTTGGCTTTCCTCTGCATCAAACCGAATCTCAAGTTTATGGATGATAACCAAGATTCAAGCTCTTACATTTCAGGTTATCTTCATACCAAGTGTCTCCTTTATTGGAATCTGGTGTAAACGAAGAAAAAAAAATATATAAAAATTTATTCCATTTTTAGACTGAAGTTACAAATTTTAAGTCCATGAGTACCTGATTTCAACCCTTAGATTGCTGATGTAGCTACAGTTCCTATATAATTTTTTTTTTAAAGACCAAGGTTTCAACTTCAGTACTTCATTTTCTGATCTGTGTTGAGGGTTGATTGTTGAGCAGTATGGTTAGATAAAGACATTGATATCTTAGGTCACATGAGGTAAAGACAGACATGATATCTCAGGTCACATGATCTAAAGACAGTGATATCTCAGGTCACAGAATCTAAAGACAGACAGTGATATCTCAGTAAAGATGGACAGTGATATCCCACATCACATGAGGTAAAGACAGACATTGATATTCCAGGTCACATGATCATCCCTCCCATGCCATAAAGTAACCTGGATTTTCTAAGCTCAATCCAGTCTTTATTGTAACACTCATTCTTAATTAATGTTAACCATAATTTTTAGTTCCATAATCACCTGGATGAGTATTGTACAGCTCCTGATTGGCTCACTGAATAATTTTCTTATATTCCTGAAGCCCAGTTCATGATGTGGGCTGTGTACTGTTCTCCCCACTCTGCTTTCATTAGACACTGATAACAAACAGTTGAAACAGCTGATGGATAATGATCACTAACACTTGTGGTTAATACATGATTAAATCCATTTCTAATTTTCAGATAATGGCAAATGACGACAGAGTTGGACGTAGTGTTGACGAAACTTTGCGTTTGATTCAGGCACTTCAGTTTGTTGATGAACATGGTCAAGGTATGGCATTGGACTGGATTGTTGTGGCTGGACCCCTTATACATGCCAACTTACATTACTGGTCCATCACACTGATCTTAGGATTACTCAACCCCTTCATATTCATCATACGTAATATTTATTCAGAAAAACATACAGGTATACATTTGGTTTAGCTTGTATGTAGACATTGCAGGTATACAATCATGTGTATAGGCAACAGCACTATGGTAATAAGGACCTTGCATGTAAAAAAAATTGTCATGTACCTAGCTGGAATAATTGGAGCAGAGCTCTTCCAGGGATGAGAGATTTTCGGGTAACGAGACAGCACTATCAAACTAGGGTGGGATTTTTTTCTGGGCACAGTCAGTTCTGCTATAATGCGATAGTTGTGTTCTTGTAAAACATCGTGCTATAGAAATTCCCGTAATAGAAATAACAGGGCTTATGGAGAAAATGGGGTTAGGTGCAGATTACTGGAAATCGAAAAAAATTTCGTAGTTAGTCTAACACAAAGGATAGCACAGTCTAAATAAATGTTACATTCATATCTAATAATGAAATCATACAGTAAATGTTACACTTTACCTTGAAAAAATATGAATATAACTTGATGGGGGAGAAGGTTGATGTTGAGGTTGAGGAGTCATGCAGACAGGATTTGACAGTTGTCATCGTCATCATCAGGTGCAGTTTTGGTTGCATGGGAGGGAAGAAAAAAAACGTCTAATTCCAGAAGTGGATGGCTGTGGTTCAGTGTCTTCAGACTGTGGTTCAGACTGCTTCTTGGGGGTTGACTTGAAAAAGACGTCTAATGTTTGCTGCTTTGCCGTCTTTCTTCTTTCACAAAGAAGCTGTTCATAAGGTGCCAAAAAAGATTTAACACCACGAACTGCAATCCTGCTCCTTTCTGCATTGTAGTCATTGTCTTCCAAGATCTGCAACTGCTTATCAACTTCCTTCAGGATAGAAGACAAAACAGAAGTGAGACGCTCTTGTGGTTTTGCATCCTGGACTTCATCATCTTCGGCATCTTCTATTTCCCCAGCAGCAACAAGCTGTTGTAGATCTTCTGTAGAGAGGTCTTCACAGTGGGACTCAAGCAGTTCCTCAACATCAGTGCTTTCCACTTCAGCAAAGCCAAATTGCTTTGCAAGAGAAACACAATTTTCTTTAATTATTGGGAGCTCCTCTGATGCATCAAAGCTTGTAAAATCATGAATTAAATCTGGGAGAAGCTTCCGCCAAACTCCACTCAAGCAGTCCTTACTTACTTCACCCCAGGCCTCCACAATGATGTCAATTGCATGCTTGACGTTGAAACTTTTCCAAAACTGAAGAACACTGGCCTTATCATTTCCTTCCTCAGTAGCTGCAATAAGTTTCTTAAATGTACGCCTCAAATAATAGGCTTTGAAGGCTGCTATTACTCCTTGGTCCATTGGTTGAAGGAGAGATGTATTATTTGGAGGTAGAAAGAACACTTTGATATTGTCAGAAAGCTCAGCAATGGTGGGAGGGCAGCTTGGCGCATTATCTAAAATGAGGAGAAACTTAAAATCTATATTCTTCTTCTTGTAATATTTTTTAAAAACGTTTTCAAAAACATCCACAAGATGGTCAGAAAAAATTTGTCCCATCATCCAACCATTTTTGCGTGACCTAAAGTGAATACCTAGAGTAGACTTTATGTAACCCTTTAAAGCTCGCGGGTTGACAGAGTGATACACCAGCACAGGCTTAAGCTTTAAATCTCCACTAGCATTTGCACCCAACAACACTGTCACGCAGTCCTTCGCAGCCTTAAAGCTGGAGCATGTGCTTCATTCTTGGAAATGTAAGTCCTTGTTGGCATGCACTTCCAGTATAAACCTGTTTCATCCAAATTAAAAATTTGGTCTAAGGTGTAGCCTTCTTCCTGAATCAATTTCTTTACAGTGGGAGGAAATGCCCGGGCACTTGCTGCTTCACCACATAACTTTACATTATGAAACGCATAGCGGTTCTTAAAACCAGAAAACCATCCACTACCAGCACTAAAGGCCACCACATCATCAGGATTTTCAGCTTTTTTCTTTAGGTCCTCATATATTGATAACGCTTTCTCTTTAATGGTGAGGAAGCTGGTCCCAGATCACTTTTTCGTTTGATCTTCTATCCAAACACTTAGAAGCCTTTCCATCTCCTCAAGTTCCTTTGGCCGTGATCTCACACTTTTGCTAGTACTCAAGGTTTATCCAGCAATACAGCTTGCTTTAATCTTTGCTGCATTGTCTCTAATGGTGCATAAAGTAGACTCCTTTATTCCCGTTGCACGCACAATATCACATGTTCTTTCCTTATTTTCAAAACGCTTGACAACATCAAGCTTTTCTTCAAGTGTTATAGCCTTTCTTTTACGATCACCACCGGAAATACGATCACCAGAACGCTTCCCGGAGATATTCTTCTTTTCCATAGTCACAAAATTGGAGAAACAGTAAATCAGAAATCACTGAGGACGCTTAAAAATTTCCCACGTGTTTCAGACTGAACGTGTGGTGTAAACAGAGCGCGCGGGTCTAAAACGCTACGTATTTTGTTTTTCTCTCATTTAAAATTTTGCAATTTACATATACTGTACAGGTATACTGTATACATAAATATTACATAAATTATTTCTGCAATTCTTCACAAACAAAACACATAAATCAATTGAACATGTGATGTCTAACGTGAACTGCAAACACTGTGTGTGGTGTAAACAGAGCGCGCGGGTGTAAAATGCTCCGTATTTTGTTTTTCTCTCTTATTTAAATATTTACAATTTACATATACTGTACAGGTATACTGTATACATAAATATTACATAAATTATTTCTGCAATTCTTCACAAACAAAACACATAACTCAATTGAACATGTGATGTCGAACTTGAACTGTAAACACTGAATAACCCCTCGCCAATCCACAACAACCGTTCGAGTGTAATCGTGTTAGAGCAAACGCATTTGCGTTTTACAAATATTGTTCCTCTATTCATCAATCGCGTTAGAGCCAATTCGCGTTGTCAAAACACGCGTTATAGCAGAACTCACTGTTCTCTATTAGGAAAAGTTTCTTGGAATTTTATGGAAATTGCATACTGTATTATTTTATCCTTACAATTTCTTCCCAGACTAAGAAAAAAAAATTGGAGTTTGTCTCTGGAATTTTCCAGAATTACTCATTATTTCATCCTTAGAATTTGCTCTCTGACCCCCCAAAAAATTAGAATTTTCTCGGATTTCCCCAAATTATGCATTATTTCAGCCTCTGAATTTGCACCTAAACCTGGAAACAAATTTGGAGAGTTTCAGGAAGTTTTCTCAGGATTTTCCAGGAAATGCTTCTGATTTTCAACCTCGGAAATTGCTCCCAGACCCGGAAAAGATTTTCATTTTAAATTTTCCAGAATTTTGTTGGAATTTCATCAGAAAATGCACCTGATTTTCAACCTTCAGAAACTCGTTTACAGACTTGGAATTGAGAGAATTTTTCCGGAGCAATTCTGAGCTAATTTCAATTCCTGGTTTTGGAGAGTTCCAGTTAACAGAGATATTACTGGATACAACAATAGTAAACAGTAAGGCAATTTATCCCCAGAAGAGAGATTAGATGTAAAGTCTGCACTGTGCATGCAGGAAATCTGGTAAAACCCATGCCTACCTATAGCATATTTTTTTTTTTAGCTCATTGGCTCCTCCAAAATGTCCCCAAAATATTGATATCCTGTATTGCAAATATATCCATATAGAACTGTTAAGGATGCCCAGTTCTGGCTCACTTTGATGCCAAATTTAATATCTGCTATGATATAACTGCTTGAAAAGATTAACTTTCAGGATATGAGTGGAAAAATGTTTGAAATAAAGAATATTTACCTTCGAGGTCCCTCCCTCCCTACCAGATGTGTGGGAAAACTAGAATATTTACCTTTTTAGTAATAAATAATACCTCAAACTAAAGTTAGGATAATATAATTGACATTGCTGGATTCTTTGTAAGACCAGGAATATTTTGAATACAAATGTCATATATTTTGCACAAAAAATAACATATTTACTCAGAGTAAACATTATATCTAAAATTTGTATGTCTAATGCAAAATCTATGATGTTTATATTCAAAATGATCATCATATTGTAAGAATTCCAGCAATGTAAATTATATTCTGGCTGGGTTAATTTGTATGAATTTTATGAGCTAAAACAAGCAGTCAGGCAGGGTGGCGGGTGGGGCGAATCTAAAAATAGCTCTCGAGCCGAACACTCACCGCGTATACGTGGAAAAAACCCGCGTTAAGTGAAAGTTCAGCTCTGGCGAGCGATACGGTAAAACGCCTTAAGCGAAACCGCGTTAAGCGGGGTAATACTGTATATATGTGTATATATATATATATATATATATATATATATATATATATATATATATATATATATATATATATACTGATTTGTTACACATCTTCAGAGTTGCCTCTGAAGATGTCTTGAATACAGACGAAAGCTAAGGTGCTCCGTTGTTTCCCTTTTCCCGTGTGATTTTATCAAGATTTATCTTATCCACGTTTTCATTGTGGATCTACCGTATATCACGGCCTATAAGACGAAATTTGAACATTAAAAAAATCTGCCCAAAGTTAGGGGGTCGTCTAAACCACCAAGTTCAAAATTCTTACCTCTTAAATATTGTGGTTTAGTGTGTCAAGAGTGGTGATGAAAACATCGTAAGCCACTCACAAGGTCTTACCACTAATTATTTTATACTGAAACTTACGTTTGGCAAGCTGGATTCAAATTAAGATTACCGGTATATTAAAATAATAAAAATGTATTATAAACCTGTCTAACATACCGTAAAAGAGATTTATACCCCTGTAATAAACACAGCTATCATCACACACCCCTCCACACGCCCCCCCCCCATTTGCCAGTGAGGAGACAAGAAAGGGAAAGTGACCACGAGATGGGCTATTTTTAGCCGTGGAGGTGGTCAGTAATGCATACCGGTATCGGTATATTTACTCATAATAATATTTATCTCCTATAAATAATTGATTTAAATTTTATTTTTTTACAAAGAATATTCAGTAAATGACCCTCTGAGTGCATTAATTCTTGAAACTATCGACGGTTAATTACAGACGCTCAAGTGACGTCACTAGTGTTTACACTACACCAGCTGGTAATATTTGATGCCATTACTTGAAGTGAATTGGCCTTATTTTAAGTAACTAACTATAAATAAATACAAAAATTAAAAAAAAAGATCAAAACTGAGAAATAATATACTGTATGTATGTTGTGTTGTCAAAGTAAGAGGAACAATTGAAACTGCAATTCGGTAAATCTATTTCAAGTAAATGGAAAATAAGCAAACATGTTATTTACCAAGACGCTTCCCTCTGGCTCAGGGTGAGATGGAGGGGAGATAAGGCTATTTATAGCTCGTCTGAAGTGTCCAGTACCCTAATGCACCATAAATAATTCATTGAACATTCATTTTTTTGTACATAGTATATTCAGTATATATATATATATATATATATATATATATATATATATATATATATATATATATATATATATATATATATATATATATATATATATATATATATATATATATATATATATATATATATATATATATATATATATATATATATATATATATATATATATATATATATATATATATATATATATATATATATATATATATATATATATATATATATATATATATATATATATATATATATATATATATATATACAGTTGTACCTCACTTAACGCGGTCAATTGAACCCAGAGGTCCCGCTAAGTGAACTGCTGTAAGTGAACAACAGAACATATGGGATTAATTCCAATAGAACCCAGCCCGATTCCCCAACTCCACTTTTTGACGACACATAACTATGTTGTAGTAAAAATTTATCTTAACTTTTATGATGGTATGAAAAACAAGTAATATAGAAGAGGTTAGGTTAGGAAAGATAAAGGTTAATATAGAAAAATGAAGGTTACCTAAGAGAAACTAAAAGTTAGGGTGGAACACTTACGTAGTAGAAGAGATGGGTCGGCATACGGGATGGAGGCTGGTTCGAGGCAGAGGGGCAGATTACTGGCCCTCAGGTGAATCACCATTACTAGGTGAATCAATATCATTTCACAGTTGTCAGGCTTCCCTGACAAATCCCTCAAAGTCAACTTCACTTTCACTATCACTGGTCGGGCTGGCTGTGGTGGGTTGGCGGGCTAAGAACTCGGTTATGCTTTGCTGATGGCTGGTGTTGATGTTGTCGTGATACACCTTTAATGTACGGCTCCATAGCCTGCACCAGTCGGGTATGGAAGACTTCATAGCGTTCATCGCCATTGTCGCGGGAAAGGACGGACTTAATTTTTCTGTAAACTCTATGACACACTTAATATCACTATGACTTAAACTAGGTTCTTCGGTGAATGACGACCTCTTTTCCCTCCTCCTCTTCACTGGCGTGTTCTTTTCTTTCCAACATCTCTGCCGGCAGTCACTTCAGATCTTTGATCACCTCCAGGATGTCTTCATGGGTGGTCTCTGGAGAAGCTTCAGCTGTATTATTGAGTGCAGCTTTCTCTGGCAAGGTCCACTGCTACTGCAACAGTTCAACTCACCAGTCACAGGTTCACCTTTCCTTCCCACCTGGTATGCCATGCACCACATGTCTCCATGCGTGACGAATCGGCAATAGTCAGCAGATCCCATGCCCACCAAGTCTACAGCTTGTTTAACGTTAAACTTCTTCCAAAATTGTTTGACGAAGTTCTTGAGTCGCCGCTTTGTTCCTTTTTGTCCTCGCCGCCGGTTTCCTCGCTGGGCTGTCGGTGTCACCCAGCTTTACGCAGAACTCATCCTTGGTGTTGGTAGAGCCGTTCAGGAGCTTGAACTTTGCAGAGTACGCAGGCTTTCACATTGCAGATCTACTCCTGGTCCATGTGGCTGGATTAATGACGAGTGTTGGGAGGAAGGAACACTTTACGCTGGGGTGACGACGACAAGTAGGGGCTAGTGTCCAGGTGTTGAAGTGGTCATGAGCAACAAAATATTGAATGGAACATTCTGTTGCTCTTCGTGAATTTCTGCACGTCAGAACAAACAGTTGTCAAACCAGAAGAGGGACAGAGAAGAGGACATCCATGCTCTTACGCAAGGGAAGAAATAGTGGACATTAAGCTTGTCTGGCGTCCATATTCTTAGGCGGCTTTGCGGGCTGTGTGAATCACCGATAACTTTGGTTTACAGGTACCGGAGGCATTGGTGGTAAACAGGACGGTGATAAGTGCTCCTTCTGGCAACTGACCCCTTACCTTGCTACAGACTGGACAAATTAGTTGTCTTGAAGGTAACTTTTTCCAGAAAAGACCAGATTCGTCCATGTTAAACACCTGGTCGTCACTGTACCGTCCTTCCTCCATAATCTCAATGTAAAACGGAGGAAAATTCTAGCCGCCATTAACAGTCAGCACTTCCGCTTCCTCACCACCACCAATGTTGATGTTGGTGATCTTGTTCTCTTAAACTCTATGCAGCCAACCAGAGAAGCATTGAAGGGTTTGGGCCTTGCACCCCAGTTTACGCGTCACTAAGGCGATAGCTCACGTATGCATTCTGCACTGAGCGCGGTCCACCGCCATGTTATGTCATACTTGACGCACCAAATAACTCACCAGCAAATTCTTTTCACTTTTGCCAGCACCCTGTTCTGGCATTACCTGGATAGATGAAGCACCTGCAGACTGTAGATTTTCATAAATTTTGATCTTGGCTGCATCCTTGATTCATCTAACGTAGATTCGGCGGACGCCATGCTGGCGCCACGAGATCAATCCTGTCGCCTTCCTTTTCTCCAAATCTTGAACACCGGTACTTCAACCGTAGCTTAATGAACGTCGTGTCTTCTTTTGGCTTAGTGCCGCTGGGTCCAGGTAAGGAAAGTTATCTCTGGGGGCGGTGGTCCGCGGAAGCCATTTTTACGGAACAATGGATGCGCCGCTAACCCGGGTGGCTCTTGAGGGATGAACTGCCGCTAGGTCAAGCCGCCGCTCTCCTCCCTCCCTCCCTCCCCGGGTGGTCACGCCATAATACTTTAAGCCACCACAGCTAGCAGCAGAGGGGGGGTAGGGATGCGCGGCTAATCACAGTCCGGGATACGCCATATGACGCCAGTGATAACGCAGCAACA
This sequence comes from Homarus americanus, assembly GCF_018991925.1. Classification (NCBI taxonomy): domain Eukaryota; kingdom Metazoa; phylum Arthropoda; class Malacostraca; order Decapoda; family Nephropidae; genus Homarus; species Homarus americanus. Next base: position 17,087,283 of record NW_024735554.1, on the reverse strand, counting down.
AAGACACACACTGCGCTAACTCATCAAGGCTGCTTGCCCAAGCGGAGGGAGGAGAGGGAGAGGCAGGCGGGCGGCGGTGGCGCGGTGGGCAAATCTAAAATAGCATTCGAAAGCCGGACATCACCGCCAGATATGTGAAAACTGTTATGAAAGTTCAGCTCTGGCATGTAATCACAAGAGTATATGTAAAACGCTTATGAAAACCGCCACAAGTAGGCGGGTAATATTGTATATATATATATATATATATATATATATATATATATATATATATATATATATATATATATATATATATATATATATATATATATATATATATATATATATATATATATATATATATATATATATATATATATATATATATATATATATATATATATATATATATATATATATATATATATATATATATATATATATTTGTGTAATAAATGTATGTAGTAAGTACATACTGGTAACCTTTTTCACTCAAATCCTAATGAAACACCACAATTAGAATACGGTGGTTGCTGTTGAACCACATGTTGTATAAATAGTCGGAACACAGCCACACCACCGAGACGAGGGAACACTCCCACCACCGATCGTCTCGTGTGAAGCAAGCGTATAAATGAAAGAAAATACTTGCAGTGTGTTTAATATGTTACAGTATATTATAAATAAATAAATAAATAAACAAGTAAATCGGTAAATCCATTTCAAGTAAATGGAAAAATTTTACTCGATACCGACATTAGTTCCAGTTATCGGTAAATAGCAGACGCTTCAGTGATGTCACTAGTGTTTACACTACACCAGCGGGTATAATTTGATGACATTACTTGAAGTGAATTGGCCTTATTTTAAAAAATCAAGGATGGTTGGTAAAGGACTACTGAGTCAGTGGGTAAGTGTCACATTTGGGGTACTGGTCTTATACAGCAAATAGAGCTCAAAAGCTACTTTTTAAATGGAAATTTGCGGGGGGCGTCTTATGCACCCCGCCGCCTTATAGGCCGTGATATACGGTACATGAAATATATATATATATATATATATATATATATATATATATATATATATATATATATATATATATATATATATATATATATATATATATATATATATATATATATATATATATATATATATATATATATATATATATCATGTAAATCCACAATGAAAACGTGGATAAGATAAATCTTGATAAAATCACACGGGAAGATGGAAACAACGGAGTACCTTAGCTTTCGTCTTTATTCCAGACATCTTCTGACCTGACTTGTCTAGTCACGTCACCTCCCTTCTCTTAAGCTCCTCTACGTGTGTGTTGGTGTGGGGATTAGTGGATGTCATCATTCTGACCTGGCCTCATGTTTTTAGGTCACCCTGTATACTTAAGCCTCTCTCTGTCCATGTAATCCAGTTGCCTCTGAAGATGTCTTGAATAAAGACGAAAGCTAAGGTACTCCGTTGTTTCCATCTTCCCGTGTGATTTTATCAATATATGTTTATATATATATATATATATACATGTTATATATATATATATATATATATATATATATATATATATATATATATATATATATACATATACACACATACATGCTATTACATACATACATACATACATATATATATATATATATATATATATATATATATATATATATATATATATATATATATATATATATATACATATACATATACATATACATACAGATTGTACCTCTCTAGTCCGGCAACCTCGGGACCTGACCGGTGCCGGACCATGGAAATTGCCGGACCATGGAATTTCATCCTTTTCCTGGTTAGATAGTGACTTGTGCTTATGCTTGGAAGCACTAGCACCACTTTCTCTGCATCATGGTCTCTTTGAAGACATATTGAAGGGTTAAATGTCGTATAGTAGCTTCTCAAATTTTGTGAGTTTTTAATTCTTAACGTATTTTATTGGAACACAAAAAAAATAAATCAATAAAAATTTTGACGGCGGAAACTTGAATTTCGACGGGTTTGAACGGCCCGCCAACGTGCAGACGATGTGCATAATCGTGTAAACAGCGTCATTTCTCTTATGTACAAAAGATTCATTATTGTTTATTACTGAATGTCTTTTTTATTGAATTAATGTTTATGTGTGCAAAATGAGCAATACAATTCATTAATAGTACGTAGAATATTAGAACACACGAGGAAATGACACTGCATTGTTTTCGTTGATTACAAAACCAGTGACTGACTGGTTCTACATATAAAACTGAAGAAAATAAGACCTTGGTTGTAGCTGTAGTAAAATTAATATGGTTGTTTTAAGTAATATTATTTAATGTTAATAAATGGAACAATAGAAGTAGCTAACGATAATGGTAAAGAAAAAAGAGAGATCGCGTATGTAAGTGCGCATGCGCACACGTGAAAATATATCGTCATTACTTTACATAAGAATATAAAAGCAACACTTATTTTCTGTTCATATATATTTTAATGAATGTTTCTGAATTTGTTTTTATTGAATTAATGTTTGTGTGTGCAAAATTAACAATACAATTTATTAATAATACGTGGAATATTAGAGGAGACGAGACGGCTGCCGGCATTGTTTATGTTAAAGCTTACAAAACCAGTGACTGATTGGTTCTACATATAAAACTGAAGAAAATAAGACCCTGATTTTAGCTGTAGTAAAATTAATGTAAAAAAATTAATATGGTTGTTTGAAGTACCTGTAATGTTATTTAATGTTAATAAATGGAACAATATAAGTAGCTAACCATTAATGGTAAAAAAAAAAGTGAGACTGCGCGTATGTAAGTGCGCACATGTGAAAACATATCGTCATTACTCTACATAAGAATATGAAAGCAACACTTATTTACTGCTTTATCTGTGTTATATATATATATATATATATATATATATATATATATATATATATATATATATATATATATATATATATATATATATATATATATATATATATATATATATATATATATATATATATACAGTCTACGTTGAAGGTTAAGGCACAAATTGGGCTGTGACTTTACTTTTAGCACAAATCGTTTTACCCTCAAGATAGGGATAAATTTTGATCAGAAATATTTAGTCACAATTCTAATGGCATCTGGAACCCTTAGGCGACAGCTGTCACATAGCAGCAACCGCTCAGTCTTTGTTTAGGTTGCGTGGGTGGAGGTTATTGTACCCATGTGAGCGCCACGTGCCGTGATTTTACGCCTGATTACAGTGCTTTATCGTGTGATTTCTGGGTCTTTAAGATGTCTAGGAGAGTTACTAAGCGTGAGGATATTGCACAGGTGATTGGTTTATACAAGGCTAATCATAAAGTTACTGAAATAGTTGAATTAACCGGTGTGTGCCGCCGGTCAGTGTACCGATTCATCTCGGAGTTTGAGGCAAACAGCCAGGAAGAGTTGCCTACCCCTAAACCCAAGTCTGGGCGACCACGGCTTACGTCTCCTAGAACCAGGAAGGTGATTGCTAGGCAAGTTAATGCTAATCCTAAGCTCACGGCCCGGGAATTAAAGCAAGCTAACCCCGGACTCCTTGGTCACGTCTCCTTAAGGTCGGTGCAGCAGCTTCTTCATGACGATCTCGGTTATCGCGCCTACTGCCCACGCCGTAAGCCCCTGCTGACTGCTGCCCAGAAGAAGAAGAGGATCACTTTTGCGAAGAAGTAGTGTCTGGTCCCTTCAGGATTGGAGGAACGTCCTGTGGAGTGATGAAGCCACGTTTACAGTGAGTGGTTGTGGTCACGATAGGGTGTACCGCCGGCCAGACTCTGACCCGCTCGACCCCAGGTACACTGTCAAGACGGTCAAGCATCCTGATTCAGTGATGGTATGGGGTTGTTTCACTTATTACGGTGTTGGTGAGTTGGTTGTGCTTGAAAAAAACATTAAAGTTAACCAGGGTGTGTACCTCGAGCTTCTCTGTGACGTTCTGCCTGACTCGTTTGAGAAAACACGCGCCGTCGTGTTCATGCAGGACAGTGCTCCCTGCCACACAGCCAAGTCGGTTACTCAGTGGTTGGAGGATTGCCAGGTTTCATATTTTAAGGACTGGCCTGGCAATTCCCCCGACATCAACCCTATTGAGAACCTTTGGGGGCTCATGAAACGTCGCCTACGTGACCTCGACACCTCGTCCGTCCCCAAGCTCACCACAGCAATTAAGCAACTGTGGGCCAATTTCACCCCACAGCACCTGCAAAACCTTGCAGACAGTGTTCCACAATGACTGAAAGAGGTGCTGAAGGGGAAGGGAAACACAACAAAATACTAAGAGGGGTGGGTGAGTGTTATTTTCATTTTTTTATTGCCTTACCATGATTTTTTTATTTTTTCCCCACGGTGTGCCTTAACCTTCCGCGTAGACTGTATATACAGTATGCAGTAGTAAAGTATGATATATTTTAATAATGATGACCATGAGATACGAGTACAGTGAAAGTATAATAACCAGTTAATAAGGAAGTTGGATACAGTGTGACTGAGCACCTTAACAGTAGTCAGCTGAATGCACAAATTACGTATTTTCGAATTATACATGGAGACTACATTAACTGGAAACGTTTCGGTATAGAAAATGCGTGTGTCATTTAAAAATTTTTTTTTTTTAATCTATATCTGAGGCGGTCGTAAGTCCCGACGGTCGTAAGTCGGGGTCTAGGTGTGTGTGTGTGTATATATATATATATATATATATATATATATATATATATATATATATATATATATATATATATATATATATATATATATATATATATATATATATATATATGTTGATAACACAAGGAAAGAAGAAAACACGAAGTTCCCAAGCGCTTTCGTGTAATTCACATCTTCAGGGGTGAGTACAGACTAGAGAGAGAAATACAAATCAAGGTGTATATATACAGAGGAGGGTGAGACCAGGTCCACAATGGTCAGGTATTAGGTAATGACCCTACTAATCTTTAAATAGCACACAACGGTTGGTGGTCAGGTCAGATGGTCAAGTGACCCGGCCTTCTCACCTGATCACAAATCTTCTTAATTACAAAATTGTCCAGCTTGTACATGCCGTTACTCAAATTCATGTTGAATGCTTCGGTATGTTTAATAAGACTAGATTCTATGATGTTCCTACTATCAATTGAATTACATGGTAATATTGAGGAGGCATTATCCCAGTCAATGCAATGCTTGTTATCCCTCAAATGAACAAACAGAGCATTGGATTCCTGGCCTGTCCTAACACTGTATTTGTGTTGTTTAATTCTAGTTGCAAGATCTTTACCTGTCTGGCCTAAGTAAAACATATTACATTCCTTGCAAGGAACTTTATAAATGCAACCAATTGTGTTGTTTTATTATTTTTTTTTTATTGCAGTGTGTCCTGCTGGTTGGAAGCCTGGAGACAAAGCCATTGACCCACATAAGAAAAAAGTGGATGTTCCCAAGAAGTAATAATGACCATATCCAAGACACAACAGTCACAGAAGCTCTAGTACAGTACTACATCTCTTTACTATTACCCAGGATCTTGTTAGGGATTTTTTCCTGTGTGCCATGATTTAGTTGGGCTGGTGGTTCTCGAGTATATGTGTGACGTATAAATTGTAAGAACAGATTCGTCTCTTCGCTTTGGTTACTAGTAGGTGTAGGAGGGTGGGGGGGGGGGGCACTTGGTGGTTGTATTATGCTTGGTATAGATATAGAGTAGTAGTCATCTGTACTTGTGTGGTATGATAGTATTTTACACTTACAACACACTTATGCATTTCACAACACCAGTTTGCACCACACAAGACCAGTAGAGTATACACTTCACAACACCAGTTTGCACCACAAGACGAGTACAATATATACACTTCACAACACTAGTTTGCACCAAACACGACCAGTACAGTATACATTTTGCAACACCAGTTTACACCACCATACAAGACAAATATATATTTCACAGCACCAGTTTACACCACCCAAGATCAGTATATTATACAGCCATTCCTCGACTTAGACCTACTCGACTTACAACCACCCAGACATACGACCGCCCCAGTCGTACCAAAATTGTTTCAAATTACGTATTTTCGAGTCCCGACATAAGTGATTGCGCTGTGTACTGACATAATTTTTGTTTGTAATTCCCTTTAAAATGGCTGGCATGCTTAAAAGTGAGAGTTTTGTGGTGCAGAGAAGAAAAAGAGACACCCATTTTAGATTTTCTATGTATTAACTTCGCATTTTTGACTTACGACCAATTCGACTTACGACCTGGATTTGGGTCCCTAACCCCGTCGTAAGTCGAGGAGTGGCTGTACTGTACCTCTCATACCAGTTTACACCCCATTACAAAAGTTTTTACCTAGACACCAGTTTTCACATCACAATAGCACTATTTTACACCTTGCAATACAAGTTCTCTTCTCAACAATAGTTTTCAATTTACAATACTGTTTTACACTTCACAACACTAGTTTGCATTCCTTAATTTGTATGTGCACCTCTCAATATTAGCACGATATTGTTTTACATCACAACACATTTTCTTCCTCTCATTAATGGTTTACATAACACTAGATTACACCATATAACATTCACATATAACAACCAACACAAATTTACTCCACTTAGTTTACAATACAGTACTCAACACAAATTTACTCCATCTACTTAACAGTACTCAACACAAATTTACTCCTATCTACTTAACAATACTCAACACAAATTTACTCTCTCTACTTAACAGTACTCAACACAAATTTACTCCATCTACTTAACAGCACTCAACATAAATTTACTCCACTTAGTTGACAGTACTCAACACAAATTTACTCCACAGTACTCAACATAAATTTTCTCTATCTAGTTAACAGTTCTCAACATAAATTTTCTCCATCTACTCCACTTAGTTGACAGTACTCAACACAAATTTACTCCACAGTACTCAACATAAATTTACTCTATCTAGTTAACAGTTCTCAACATAAATTTACTCCATCTACAGAACAGTACTCAACATAAATTTTTGCCACTTTGTTTACAATGCTCAACATAATTTTACTCCACTTAGTTTACTCCACTTAGCAGTATTCCACACAACACCACACATGTAGCGGGGCCAAAGCTTTACATGAAAGGATTGTGTGCATTGCATTGAGTTGATCTTTGTCCATATTTAAGATAAAAAAGAACAATTAACAATAGAAGAATATAAAAGTCATGTTTCATTCGATTAAAAATTATATGTGACATGAAATTCAGTTGACAATTGCTTGTTTTTTCTGGGAAGATCAGTTTATATATTTCTTTAACCCTTAAGCAGCAGCCAACATCAGTAGAAGTTAGTTATAATGATGGCAGCCAACATAGTGAATGTTAGCTGTAGGGTTAGCAACCATCATCAGTGGAATTTATGGTGTTGGTGGCCATCATCAGTGGAAGTTGTGGTGTTGGTATCCATCATCAGTGAAAGTTGTGGGATTGGTGGCCATCATCAGTGAAAGTTGTGGGGTTGGTGGCCATCATCAGAGGAAGTTAGTTGTAGGGACAGTGGCCATCATCAGAGGAAGTTGGTTGTAGGAACAGTGGCCATCATCAGAGGAAGTTAGTTGTAGGGACAGTGGCCATCATCAGAGGAAGTTATTTGAAGGGACAGTGGCCATCATCAATAGAAGTTGTAGGGTTGGCATCCATCAGAGGAAGTTAGTTGTAGGGACAGTGGCCATCATCAGTGGAAGTTAGCTGTAGGGATGGCAGCCAACATCAGTGGATGTTAGCTGTAGGGATGGCAGCCAACATGAGTAGCTGTTTCATCTTTCATTCCATTTTTTCCCATCTGGTGTGGAGGGAGGAATCCTTAGCTGTCAGTATAAGGTTAAGGTAAAAAAAAAAATTAATATCAAAAGAATGTGATAGGTCAAATTATATTCCTTTGAAAATTTTATGTGTTAAAGTAAAATAATGTTGAAAATTGCTTGTTTTTCTCCAGGAAAATCACATTTTTATTCCTTTAAGTGGAAGATGGAACTACTCATATACTCTGCAGTTCTGAAACAATTATCTCAACTAATCCCATCACTACTGGATGTTACTTTTATTATTTTATTTATCTAATACCAGATGATTTTATTCAGCACAGAGAGATCTTTTGTACTCAAGGAGTTAATAAACCATCCCCAATATTGATGTTGTAGAATTGTCAGTGTCATGTCAGTATTTGAATATTTTATACAGATGTAGTACATAAAAGGTATTGCAAGTAACCCAGATTCCAAATTAGTCTGTTGCCTTTTACTTGGCTTTTGACATCATCATTTATGATTGGGTCTTTGCTTTTCACTGACACCTTCATTCATGACTAGATCTTGGCTATTCATTCTGTTTACAAAGTTGATTTCTAAGATCAGTCATTTTCCAATGTTAAGCAGAATTCATTACAGAACAATATACAGTACTGTATTCTCTCACTCTTTCGCAATGTGAAATAAGTCAAAAGAAGTACTTAACCACACTTAACAATACAGTGGTCCCTCGGTTAACGAACACAATTCGTTCCACAGAGTCGTTCGTTAACCGAAAATTTCGTTAACCGAATCCATTATTTCAATGGGTAATTGGTTCCAGCTCACAGAAAAGTACATAAAAAGTAAAGCCAAAAATGCATAAAGTCAGAAACATTCCTAAAATTCCCCGAAATCACCCTTAAATCAATATATATATATATATATATATATATATATATATATATATATATATATATATATATATATATATATATATATATATATATATATATATATATATATATATATATATATATATATATATATATATATATATATATATATATACTCACACACACACACACTCTTAAATCACTACTGTAATGTGATAAAGGTGATTAATTTTTATCTCTTGTGCAAAATATATGATGTTTATATTCAAATTATTAGCTGTCTTGCAAGGATTCCAGCAATGCAAATTATATTCTCCTAACTTTAGTCTGAGATATTATATAAGATAAAAACTGTAAGCCTAAGACCCTGGCTGGGGGAGAGGGAGGGAGGGAGCGAACGAGCAGGAAGTGAGGTGATATGTTTGACAGTTGGAGCCGAAGGTCTCATGTGTGTTTATTTAACAGTCCTTAAGTGACTAAGCTTCTCTCATTTTAAAATGTCAGTGAAATGACCTGGGAGAATATAATTTACATTGCTGGAATTCTTGTATGATAGTGATTAATTTGAATATAAGCAAGCTATAATTTGCACTAGACATAGCAATTTTAGTGCCGTAATCATTTAGTACATGTACAGTACAGGTTTGCACTTAGGTCATTTATTTCTTTTACGTTTCTTTTAATATGGTGTGTGCATGTAAATGAATGAAAATAAATGAAAAATTTATGTAAATCTACCCAAAAATACAGTTGAAAAACTTTACATTATAAAATGTACTACAGTACACTAATGTACTAAAATTTTTATCTCTTGTGCAAGATATATGACGTTTATATTCAAATTATTTACTGTCTTGCAAGGATTCCAGCAATGCAAATTATATTCTCCTAACTTTAGTCTGAGATATTATGTAAGATAAAAACTTAAAGCCTACTGTATAACCACCAAAGCCTTGCTGGGAGGGGGAGGGGGGGGGCTGACATGTTTGACAGTTGATGTCAAGGTCCAGTGAAGTATTTATTTGTTTATTTATGTTCTTTAGATTGAGTTTTTGTTTATTGCTTATAAAATGTCATAGAAGTGACCAGGGAGAATATAATTAACATTGCTGGAATTCTTATATGATGTTGATTAATTTGAATGTAAACATGCGATAGTTTGCACTAGACAAAAATTTTAGTAATCATTTTGTACATTATTTTGATTCCATGTACAGTACAGCTTTGCCCTTAGGATGGTGTGTGCATGTAAATGAGTTTCAATAAATGAATAAAGTTACATATATCGAACCAAAAATAATGCAGGTAGTTGAAAAACTTTATGTAGACAGAGCTTCGATGGCTAAACCTTAGAATGACCAATAATTTTAATATAAAAAATGCACAAATATTAAAGAGCACAATTTTCTTGATATTTACTCCACTGGAAATGAATGTAAACTTAGAACCGATTACTAAATTGGCAGATTAGCCCATCGGTTGATCAGCTGATGCTCACAACAAAACGTGTTTGTTGTAAGGATTTCGTTAATCGAAATTTTGTTCGTTAACCGAATTGAAGATCCTTATGGGAGGTAATTCGTTAACTGAAATTTTGTTAATCGAACCGTTCGTTAACCGGGGGACCACTGTATAAAGAAAATCTTAATTTCTTCTTGGACATTGCTCAACTAATGTACCATTATTCTTAATGATATGCAATGACTATAGTTTGTGCATCATCTGCTGTGATAAATTGCATTTATACCAGTTTTAACACTGGGACCATATTTTCAAATAAATTTTTGCATTGTACATATTTGTTTAATCTATCAACCAACAAGGGGTAGCCAAAAGTCTTTGTAATACAGTAAACCTTCAACATTCGTGTGTTTAACTTTCATGGATTTGATTATTCACAGGTACAACCATTTTATACCTGCTCATCATTCACCGTCATGAGGTTTGGTTATTCACAGTTTGTGGTCCTGTAGTTCCATGGGATGCTTGTGTTTTTTGTTTACTGTACTCAATCGTACTACATGGGACGCTTGTATTTTGTGTTTACTGTACAAGACTGTACCATGCGGGATGCCGCACCTCACAGCACGTTCTCTCCGTCTCAAGCCTCCATCACAGTAACACCTGCAGCTCGGCTATTCTTTATTCACTCGGTTGTTATTGCTCTTTTGGGTGACTTTGTCCTTAGTGATGCCTCCTAAGCATACAATGAGTGGATCAAGTGCAAAGAGGCAGAAGAAAGTAGTGACTTTAAGTAAAAAAGAGGAGTTGCTTGATTACTTTGCTAGGGGTGATCGTGCGGCAGTTGTGGGTCACCATTGTGGTGTCAATGGGTCAACTATGTGCTCAATCAGGAAAAATGATGCAAATATTCATGCAAGTGTCTGCAAGTGCCCCCATAAGTGCTAAAGTGACTTTTCAAACCTATGACACTAATACGGAAAAGATGGAGCATGTCTAACTCTCTTCCAATATCACCACCGTCATAATTTTCATCAGTGAGTATAGTACAGTACAGTACAATACTATGTGTTAACATGTTTTTTTTTATTTAACCTGTGCAATGTTACAGTAAAAACCCATAATTCGCACCCCTCTAATTTGAAATCACTTGTAATTTGTATTGTTTTCTTATGAAATATATATTACAAATTTCTTAATATTTGGTAAAATTTCGAAATATGAGAGACAACTTGAAATATTATGATATATATATATATATATATATATATATATATATATATATATATATATATATATATATATATATATATATATATATATATATATATATATATATATATATATATATATATATATATATATATATATATATATATATATACACTAGACCCCGACTTACGACTACGTGGATTTACGACCGTCGGGACTTCTGACCGCCGAAGAATTTTTTTTTTTTTTTTTCAAAATGACACGCATTTTCTATACCGAAACGTTTCCAGTTAATGTAGTCTCCATGTATAATTAGAAATTATGGGGACCCCATGTGCATTCAGCTGACTACATTAAGGTTAAGTGCTCTCACACTGTAACCATTCCTTATTATTTATTACTTTCACTGTACTGTATCCATTCATCATTATTCATTACTTTTATTGTACTGTATTTCATTGTAGATTTTTATTAAAAAAAATTTTTTTTTTTTTTTTTTTTATCTATGTCGGACTTACGACCATATCGGACTTACGACCTGGATTTGGGTCCCTAACCCCGTCATAAGTCGGGGTCTAGGTGTATATATATATTAAAAAAAATAATATTTGGTAACATTTTGGATTCTGAAAGAGTTCATGTTGGTCAGTTGTGGAGTATACATCTACGGTCTACCGCGCAAGCTTTTTTCCACTTGTTTTTTCATCATTGCCCAGTGTTTTGAGCCATTGTATCTGATAACCATGGATGGGACTATCCCGATTTACACCGATGGCTCTAAGTTGGATGCAGGAGTGGTTTTTTGGATAGTCTTTCCCGACTTCTGTCGTAGTCGCCCCGCAATAGCATCTGTTTTTACGGCAGAGCTTTCAGGTACAGTAAAAAAAAACATAATTGTCCCCCCACCTTTGGAAATCCCTCATAATTCGTAATTTTTTTGTTATGAATTATATTTTGCAATTTTTTTAATGTTTACACAAATTTCGAAATATGAGTCATTTCAAATTGTGTAATATGAGAGACAATTTCGAATTGGGATGTAGAATTATGTATTTCAGACAAAAACACTAGAAAAAATAATTTAAAGTGCCCCCTTCTCAGAACCATACTCCTCAGAATTGCAACCATTACTCGTCTTCACTGTGACCTTGTAACTACGCCTTGTCACTTTCACTTTTGTATGTTGGTAAGTATCACATTTAAGGTATTTAACACTGCTTATCTGAACTGTTTAAAAAAAATCAGTTATGTTATTAATGCACTTGAACTTGTAAGGTCTTTAAGTGTATAACAAGGTTATTAAAAGAAATTACATTAACAATAAAAAAAAATATTAAACAGAACTCTCTGGGTTGAAAATCGGACATAAATCTGGTTGTCACCGAGGTGATAGTTATTTTCTTTAGGTAACCACAGAATTTGTCATGGATGAAGAGATAATTGTATACTGTACAGTACAATAAAGATAAAAATAGAATAAATAAGTGTAGGAGTACATTGTACTGTACTGTATGTGGAAGACGAGTGTTTATCTGGGAGCAGCTGGCAGAGGGGAAGGGGAGGTAGCATGGGTGGGTGGCTCCCTCCCCCTCTCTCCCTCAAGATTCCTTTAACACTTTTTTATGCAATTTCACTATTATTCTCATATAATTGAGATTCATTTGTTTCCAGGTTGATAAAATATTCTAAAAGAATCAGCTTTCCTGAAAAAAGAATCCCACACTGAACACCATGAGTCATTTGTTTACAAAGGGTAAATAGCTTACCAAAATGCTTATCTTCAACAATTAATAAATACTATTGTAGTGTATTTATCACCACTTAATAAATACTATTTTAGTGTACAGTAAGTCCCCACTGAACGTTAATCCTTTGAACAAATCCACATTACAGTAATACCTCCGTTAGCCGGAATCCCTCAAACCCGGAACTCTTTGTTAGCCGGAATTTAAATTTTCTCGGAAAATCGTTCCCAAAGCCAAAATATTCTTGAGAATTCCGGCTTTGGGAATGATTTTCCAAGGGGCACATTTTCCGGAAAATTCTGGGAAAATTTTCCTGATTTCTGGGGATGGGGGATTTTTTTTCGGGTTTGAAAGATGAAAATTAGGCACATTTTCCGAAACTTCCCGGGAAATTTTTCTGGTACCCGGAAAATTCCGGGGATGAGGGATATATTTCCGGGTTCGAGAGATGATGTAATGGGCAATTTCTGGAACCTGCAAGAAAATTTTTCCGTTACCCGGAAAATTCTGGGGATGAGGAATTTTTTTTTGGCATTGAGAGAATTGTCTCGTTACCCAGAAATCTCTCATTCCTGGAAGTGCTCTTCACCGATTGTTCTGGCTTACAGAGATATCACTTAATGAAAGCAAGTTTTTACGACCCATTTGCCTATACTAACAAAGCTTAGTACAGGAACACATCCCCCCTTATTACATTAATCTATATGGGAAAAATGGTTTCGATGAACATAATCCATCTAACGAAAGCATTTTAGAGAAACCTAACCCTTTTGTTCAGTGGGGACTTAATGTATTTATCATCACTTAATAAGTAATATTGTAGTGTACTGCAGTATTCCCATAAAGTTCGCTGGGGTTAGGTAAAATGGACCCCGTGAGAAAGCAAAATCCGCGAGTTTTAATTGCCAGTCCCAGGAGTGTGCAAAATACATACACAAATAGCTATATGCACATGTATAACAACATTATGTATGCATAAGACAATTTAATAAATATGAAATACGTAACATAAATAAATAAATAAACATAAACATGAAATAACACTGTATGGACATTAGGTGCACACAGTGATAGTTAGTTGTGGTAGTGACGATGCAAAGACAATACCTCTAAAATGTCAGCTGATCTGGTGCACAGGATGTAAGCAATCCCTGTACTGGACAGTTCCTAGTGAACATGCCCGATACCGGTAAGTATTTGTAATTTGTATACCGTAGGTACCTATACGCATAATTATATCCTTTTGCATTAAATTAGGTAAATTTTATTAATAAAACCAACAAATGTTGGTAGTAGTAGAAGTAGTAAAGTGATAGTGAGCTGTGGTACTGAGAAACATGATACTGTACCATATAGCCAGTGGTTTGGCCTTGCCAGTACAGTAGGCTATTAAATCTGCAAAAAACAAAAATCTCCAAAATATGTCTTGCTTATTATAGGGTGTATCTTATGACCTGGGAAATATGGTGCTCTGTATTGCCCTGTAGTGTTGACTCCTCTTGATCCCTGGCACAGCCTCAGATTTATTTTCCATGGCAATCCGTGAGTTTCCGAGGGACGCAAGCTTCAAAACCGCTTGCTTTAAGAGAATAGTGTATATTGTATACTGTTTCTGCATATACCCTGATTTATTCATTAATCATTTGTCTAAGTGTACAAGTAGCTAAATTGAGCTATCATATAACATTCAAAAGTACAGTGTAGTCTGGGTTTACGCCGTCAATTAAACCCATGGAGGTCCGCATATAACGCGAACCGCGTAAATTAAATAACAACATTTGGGATTAATTGAAATAGAGACTGGGCCGACCGCCAGACTACCCTTTTTCCGACACAATGTACGTTATAGTAAAAATAACATCTTAATTTTATGATGGTATGCACACACAATTAATATTTAAGAGAAATATCAATAACATTAGGTTTTTTAACACTTACGTTAGTAGAAGAGATGGCTGGGCACACGAGGATGGGGGGTTGGTTCCGAGGCAGAGGGCAGATTATTGGCCCTCACCTGTATCACTTGTATCAATTGTATCACTATCCACCACAGAGGCTAGCAGAGCCTCCTTGTCAAACCCCTCAAAGTCTATATCCTCACTATCACTGACTTGGGCTGGCTGTGGTGGGTGAAGAACTCGGTAATGTGTTGACTGGGCAAGCAAGGTTAAATAGATCAATCACAGCGCGCGGCGGAGGGGGGTGCGTGGGTAGGAAGGATATGTGGCCCAATCACAGTCCGCGACGTCAGCGGTGACGCCAGCGACTAGCAGCTTGCCCGCCTCTTGCCGCGTAAATTAAGGAATGTACTGCATAATTAAAAATTGGAGCGTCTGGACAGGTGCCGCGTAAATGGCCAAACGCATATAAAATATCCGCGTAAACCCAGACTATACTGTAGTAAATACAATTTTGAGGAAGGTAGCTTCATATCGAATACTATGCAGTGTGCTATAGTGACCCCTGCTGTAAGCTAGTCTACTGGAAGCTCTCATATGAACGCATCTTTAGTAAATAATCTTCTAATACAGCTTATTCTTTTTATTTTCAAGTCATATTACAAATTACATACAGTATTGTATTTATTCTCGATTAATAAAGATGTTATATATTAATCATGAGGAACCATAAACCATAAGAGACCAATCATGTGAGAATATAATACTGAATTAGTAAATAAATAAACCCGACGAATGCGGCAACGCCTGATCAGCTCCAGCCTGCTTACATACTCAAGTGTCTAAAGTTATCAGTAGCCCCATAACTGATTAGACCACTGTACAATATTCAGAAAGTGTGGTTCATTTCATAAGATTTTTGTATTGATCTTCCCCATTTTTTAAAACGTGTACAGTGGTCCCTCGGTTAACGAGCACAATCCGTTCTAGAAGGTTGCTCGTTAACCGAAACCATTGTTTCAATGGGTTTTTGGGTAATTGGTTCCAGCTCACCGAAAATTGCCTAAAATCAACAAAAGAGGAAGTAAAGTACACTTACTTTGAGGTGTGTATGTAGAAGGCTCCTGGATGATGATGATGATGATGATGGGAATTAGAATGGGGGTGAAAGAGAAGGGAGAAGAGAAGGCATTGGGGTGGAAGAGAAGGCATTGGGGTGGAAGAGAAGTCACCCCATGGTGCCATTTCGCCCATAAAATTTTACTTCTCTTGGTGTAATTCAAGATTATTTTCTTTAAATCAACACTGCACTGCATTATATACAGTGACCCCCCGTTTAACGAACACCTCGGTTAACGTAATTTCGATTAATGAACTGCCTTCCATTAGGATCTTCAATTCGGTTATATATATATATATATATATATATATATATATATATATATATATATATATATATATATATATATATATATATATATATATATATATATATATATATATATATATATATATATATATATATATATATATATATATATATATATATATATATATATATATATATATATATATATATATATATATATATGACACACACACACACACACACACACACACACACACACACACACACACACACACACACACACACACACAGTATTACCTCACCAACGCGGTTTCACTTAGCTTTTACCGTATAATGGTGGCGCCAGATGAACTTTCCAACGCTGGTTTTCCATATATATACGCTGTGAGTGTCCGGGTTGGAGACGCTATTTTAGATTTGCCCACCCGCCACCCTGCCTGACTGCCTGTTTTAGCTCATAAAATTCATACAAATTACCCGGCCAGAATATAATTTACATTGTTGGAATTCTTACAATTTGGTGATCATTTTGAATATAAACATCATAGATTTTGCATTAGACATACAAATTTTAGATATAAAGTTTACTCTGAGTAAATATGTTATTTTTTGTGCAAAATATATGACATTTGTATTCAAAATATTCCTGGTCTTACAAGGAATCCAGCAATGTCAATTATATTATCCTAACTTTAGTTTGAGGTATAATTTATTACTAAAAAGTTAAATATTCTGGTTTTCCCACACATCTCCTTGGGACGGTTGGTGGGGGGTGGGGGGGAGGGAGGGACGACCGACCATCTGTTACCCTGTGAAGAATATTTTTTTTTTTATTAACTGAAGATATTTGTTTTAGCTCATAAAATTCATACAAATTACCCGGTCAGAATATAATTTACATTGCTGGAATTCTTATAATTTGATGATCATTTTGAATATAAACATCATAGATTTTGCATTAGACATACAAATTTTAGATAAAATGTTTACTCTGAGTAAATATGTTCTCTTTTGTGCAAAATATATGACATTTATATTCAAAATATTCCTGGTCTTACAAGGAATCGAGCAATGTCAATTATATTATCCTAACTTTAATCTGAGGTATTATTTAATACAAAATGTTAAAATTTAGTTTTTTCACCCAACCTTTCTCTTGAAGGGAGGATTGGTGGGGGGTGGGGGGGAGGGTTGGGACTGACCGCACGGTTGGAAGAGGGGGGGAGGCAAGGTGGGGTTCTTTGATTGACAGATAGTGTTGTGAAGAATATTTTTTTTTTATTTACTGAAGATATTTGTTTTAGCTCATAAAATTCATACAAATTACCCGGCCAGAATATAATTTACATTGCTGGAATTCTTACAATTTGGTGATCATTTTGAATACAGTTAACCCTCACTTTACGCGGTCCCGCATTCCGCGTTTCCACGTTTACGCGGTGCCTTGCCAGAACCTCACGTGCTCACATTACGCGGTACGTGAACCCCATTACGCGGAGAGTGTCCGGCGCGACGCTATTTTTAGATTCGCCCCACCCGCCACCCGCCCGCCTGCCTGCCTGCCTCTCCCTCCTCCTCCCTCCGCTTGGGCAAGCGGCGCGGTAAGGTTGCGCAGTGTGTGTCTTTGTTGCGTTATCACTGACGTCATATGACGTATCAGACCTGTGATTGGCCATGCATCCCTACCCCCCTCTGCTGCTAGCTGTAATTGGCTTAAAGTATTATGACGTGTCCACCCGGGGGAGGGAGGGAGGGAGGAAAGACGACGCTTGACCCAGCCGCGGCAGTTTCATCCCTCAAGGCCACTCCGTGTAAACGCGCATCCATTGTTCCGTAAAATGGCTTCCGCCGGACCACCACCCCTAGAGAGAAACCTTTCCTTACCTGGACCCAGCGGCACTAAACCAAAGAAGACACGACGTTCCTTTAGCTACGAGGTGAAGTATAGCATCATCCAAGAGTTGGAGAAAGGAACAAGGCAGGTTGATTTGGCGCGCCAGCATGGCGTGAACGAATCTACGATCCGGACTATAAAGAAGGATTCAGCCAAGATAAAGGAGCACATGAAGATCACAAAGTCTACAGGTGCTTCTATGATCAAGTATTTTCACAACCAGGTGCTTCTCAAGACAGAAAAATTACTTGTGAGGTACTTGGTGCGTCAGGCGCGACGGAACATGGTGGTCGACACGCGCTCTGTTAAGGACTACGCACGTGAACTGTACATGGCAGTGGCACGAAAGATGGGAACTTCAGAGCCCAAACCCTTTAATGCTTCCTCTGGGTGGTTACAGAGGTTTAAGATCCGGAACAAGATCACCAATATAAACATTGGTGGTGAAGAAGCGAGTGCTGATCGTGCTGCGGCTCGGGAATTTCCTCCGTTTTTACGTGAGATTATGGAGGAAGGACAGTACAGTGACGACCAGGTGTTTAACATGGACGAATCTGGTCTTTTCTGGAAAAAGCTACCTTCCAAGTCCTTCGTTGTGAAGAATGCCAGCAGGATTCGGGGCCGGAAAATGCAGAAGGAACGCATCACCGTCCTGTTTACCACCAATGCCTCCGGTACCTGTAAGCTCAAGTTATCGGTGATCCACACAGCACGCAAGCCGCACGCCTACAAAACAATGGACATGACCAAGCTAAACGTCCACTGGCTGACCGCACGTAAGGCGTGGATGTTCTCTACACTGTCCCTCTCCTGGTTTGATGACTGTTTTGTTCCCGATGTAAAAAAATTCTGTGAGCGACAGAATGTGCCATTTAATATTTTGTTGCTGCTGGACAACGCACCAGGACACTCGCCCCTACTGTTAGATCGTCACCCCAACGTAAAAGTGGTCTTCCTTCCTCCCAACACTACGTCTTTAATCCAGCCCATGGACCAGGAGTTGATTTGCAATGTGAAAGCTGCATTCTCAACAAAAAAATTCCAGCTCCTGAACGACTACACCAACACCAGGGAAGAGTTGCGTAACCTGAGTGACACCACCACCGATAGCAAGAGCGAAGAAGATGAGGATCAACAGTTAGAACAGCAAAAAATACTCTTCAAACAATTCTGGAGAGTATTTAACATCAAGAAAGCTGTGGACTTCTTGGTGGAGTCATGGGATCAGCTGTCTATTGCTACAATTCGTCACGCATGGAGACATGTGTTGCATGGAATACCAGGTGAGAGGAGGAGTCAATCTGTGACTGGTGAGGTTCAGAATGTTGCAGTAGCAGTGGACCTTGCCAGAGAAGCTGCGCAGACTGTTACAGTTCCAGGCTTCTCCGAGACCACCAACGACGACATCCTGGAGGTGATCAGAGATCCTGAAGTGACTGCCGACGAGATGTTGGAAGAAGAACACGTCAGTGAAGAGGAGGAAGAAGGTGCGTCAGTCTCCGAAGAACACAATTTAAGTCATAGTGATATTAAGGGTGCCATGGAGTGTGCAGAGAAGATGAAGTCCTTCCTTTCCCGCGACAATGACGATGACCGCTATGAAGTCTTCCATACCGGCTGGTGCAGGCTATGGAGCCGTACATCAAGGTGTATCACGACAACATCAACGCCAGCCGTCAGCAAAGCATAACAGATTTCTTCACCCGCAACCCACCACAGCCAGCCCAAGCCAGTGATAGTGGCAGTGAAGATGACTTTGAGGGATTTGTCAGGGAAGCCCTGACAACTGTAAGTGACAGTGATGGTGATTCACCTAGTAATGGTGATTCACCTGAGGGCCAGTAATCTGCCCTCTGCCTCGGAACCAGCCTCCATCCCCGTATGCCGACCCATCTCTTCTACTACCGTAAGTGTTACACATAATTTTTAGTTTTCTAACCTAACCTTTATTTTTCCTATGTTAACCTTTATCTTTCCTAACCTAACCTCTTCTATATTACTTGTTTTTTCATACCATCATAAAGTTAAGATAAAATTTTTACTACAACATAGTTGTGTGTCGTCAAAAAGTGGAGTTTGGGGATCGGCCCGGACTCCATTTCAATTAATCCCATATGTTATGTTATTCACTTTACGCGTTTCTCACTTTACGCGGGACCCTCCGGGTTACATTAACCGCGTAAAGTGAGGGTTAACTGTATAAACATCATATATTTTGCATTAGACATACAAATTTTAGATAAAATAAGCCATTTGAGTAAATATGTTATCTTTTAGCAAAAATATATTTATTATTTATATTCAAAATATTCCTGGTCTTACAAGGAATCCAGCAATGTCAATTATATTATCCTAACTTTAGTTTGAGGTATTATTTATTAAAATCTAGTGGTTTTCCCCCAAAAATTTCTCAGAGAGGGAAGAGCCAGCAGTGTAGTGTGAGAAGAGGAGGAGGGAGTTGAGTCCATTATTTGAATGGACATTAACTTGGCGACTGTATTTCTCTATTTCTCTTAAGTATTAATTGTGTGCATGTACCATCATAAAATTAAGATGTTATTTTTACTACAACATAGTTATGTGTCGTCAAAAAGTGGAGTTTGGGGGTCGGGCCGGTTTCTATTGGAATTAATCCCATATGTTCTGTTGTTCACTTAACGCGGTTTTCACTTAACACGGTACCCTCTGGGTTTATTGACCTGCTAAGTGGGGCACAACTGTGTGTGTGTGTGTGTATATATATATATATATATATATATATATATATATATATATATATATATATATATATATATATATATATATATATATATATATATATATATATATATATATATATATATACACACACACCTGTCTCGACCTACTTACTACGTGGGATCTCACGATCACGGGACTCTACGCACGCCTCAGATATAGATAAAAAAAAAAAAAAAAAAATTATTTAAATGTGGACTTATTTGACCATGTCGGACTTATTTACCTGGATTTGGTCCCTAACCCTCATGTAAGTCGGGTCTAGGTATATATATATATATATATATATATATATATATATATATATATATATATATATATATATATATATATATATATATATATATATATATATATATATATATATATATATTTCACAAGACTCTACAGTGATTTATTTTATATATATATATATATATATATATATATATATATATATATATATATATATATATATATATATATATATATATATATATTTTGCAGTGCTAGGGAGTTGCTGTGTGGTGAGGAGCTTGTTGAGATCAGGTCTTGTCTGTTTGAGAGTGTTGAGTAGAATGACCTTCACGGTTGTTGTTGAGATTGTCTGACAGTAGTCCGACACGGGCCTTTGCCTGTAGGCGGCCCGTTTGGTGGTTAAAGCTGGAGCTCTTGGAGCAGCCAGACCGGACTTGGGATTGGGGATGGAGGTTGTCCTACCTGCAGATATGAAAGGATACTGCAGGTTTGCAAGTGTGAGCGGACCCTCGGTCAGTGAGCATTTAGACGTGGTCAGTGTAAGGGCGGTAACGAGCAGGATGATTGTTCGCCGCCCGCTTGCTTGTTCGCATCCCCCACTTGGGGGGTTAGGCGGAGGTGAGAACATGACTGCTGCCTGCACACACACCAGACACTACCCAGCCCTCAGTACAGCTACACTACCCCGCTGTTCGTTCAAATTCTGGTTGTGATCTCATCATAGGTCCTGGACTCGTGGGCTGTTTCCCCAGACCTTCACAAATCGACTGTCAATCTCCGGACACCTATCCCAGCTACTACCGCGGCTGCCACTTCATCGCCAGTTCCTCCACACATACTGTGCACCTGGCCATTTTCCTATGTAGCAAGACATCGCCCGCCGTCACTCAAGTGAGGAAGCCGACGTGACCTCCCTCCCCCCCCAGAGAGCTGAATACTGACTTTCCAGAACCTTCCCCAGGGCTGCCACTGTAGGAAATATCTGTTCATTGTTTGATTCCTTTTAATTGTTTGACACCCGTAATTATTTGATTCTCTTAATTGTTTGACTTCCATTAATTGTTTGACTCCCGTCATTGTTTGATTCCCTTATTTGATTGACTCATTTAATTGTTGACTCCCATAATTGTTATTTGATGTTTGTGTGAGTGGTGTCAGAGTTTTGTGTTATTTTCATAGTAAAGGGATGTCAAACTCGAACGGTTGTTTGTTATCCCTCAGAAAACCATGGTTCTTGACTTTCCTCTTATAAGATCCTGATTAGGCTGGCAAGGGATTTCTATCCCAAGGTCCCAGGCCTTTACAAGTGGCGACCTTGCCAGGATTGTCTCTGACCTTGGTTTCTGAGGGCTAACATTCGTTCCGGTGTTTGTTGTAAGTTGTCGTGTGCGCGCCGCTTGCTGTCTGAGGCCCGGAAGTAAGTGTTGTTCGGTGCTTATCCCTTCCGTCTGTTGTGCTAATTGTGTTGCTCTCCCTTGTACCAGGGAAGTTAACTAATGTTGGTTGGGGTGCACTGTGGATGCTGTCATAGCATTTTGTTGTTGTTTCACCTAGTGCGGTTTCTTTTCCCTGAGGTGATTCAACGGGACTGGATGCGAAACAAGGTTTCCTCCAGCCGGATCAAACCATTTAATGGTTTGATTGAGCCACTAGCCACCTTTGGCTAGTTGCGGGGTAAGTTGTTAATTTGTAATTTTTGCTCGTGCCCTTTCGTATTATGCCTAGTTTTGAGGAATTGAAAGGTCAAGCGGTGGCCCTGGGTCTGACAGGTGCTGAGGTTGGTCAGTATGTGGTCACCCAACAGACTGCCGAGAGAGATGAACGCAACAGAGAGAGAGAGGCACGTAACAGAGAGAGAGAGAGGAATGTCAGAAAGAGAGAGAGAGAAGAATGTAACAACGAGAGGGAGGAACGTAATAGAGAAAGAGAGTTTGAATTAACTAAGTTGCAGGCAGAAAAGGACCTAGAACTAGCTAGGTTTAATACTTCAAGTAGACCAGAATCCTCTGGCCTTATACAGGGTAATGTGGTAAAACCTAGTTTGCCTGTTTATCGTGAAGGAGAAGACATCGTCTCCTACCTTGTTAGGTTTGAACGGGTAGCCGAGCTACTTGGTGTGGACCAAGATAGCTATGCTGTAAGGTTGAGGTTGGGTAGCCTACTAAGTGGTAAATCAGTAGAGATTTATACGTCCCTGTCTGCCGACATCACTAGAGATTACTCTTTGTTGAAGCAAGCTCTCTTGCGAGGATTTAACAAGACTTCTGATGGTTATCGTGTTGATTTCCGCAGAACGAAGATTAAAGCAGGAGAAACATACCAGCAGTTTTCAATCCACCTGAGTCGTTTGTTTCATCAATGGCTGGAGGCGTCAGAGGTTGAGGAAACTTTTGCGTCTCTCGCTAACTTTATGGTAATAGATCAGTTTTTGTCTTCTCTACCTCCAGCCTTGAGAATTTTTATCAAGGAACACTGGCCAGCAATGCTTGCAGAAGCTGTAGAACTTGTTGACAACTGAGCGTCCGCTCGCAACGCTTACCCCAAGTCTTCTCCTCCTGCAGTGAAGATCACGAAGCCTCCGACCTCCAAGGAACCGTTCACAGGAGTAGAGAAGAGTAGTTCACCAGCCGTGCGGTGCCACAACTGCGGAGAAGAAGGACACATTTGTTCTCGCTGTCCCAGGAATCCACGCGCCTCAAATCTACCGACATTCATCAGCCCAGCTACAAGGTCGGATTCTGTTTGGAAGACAGGAGCTGCCCCCATTATTGTGTCAGCTGAACAATAAATGGGTCTTGGGCATCTACAATCATTAGGGACACCGGATGCTCTTGGATTATTGTCTCTGAGGAAGCCCTGCCTGACGCTGACGTCTCCAGCTGCTCGAAGGTTAGTGTCGCCGATTATTTAGGTCGTGTTGACCAGTTCCCTGTTGTTAGGTGCTACCTGCGTTGCCCCTATTTCTCTGGTTGGTCTAATGTGGTAAGAACGCCCATTAAATTCACTAGTGTTCTCTTTGGTAATGTTCCTGGAGTTCGTGACCCTAACGACCCGGAAGAGTTCTTGTGAAGTTCAGGCGCTAGATTCGGTTGATCTCGGTTGCCAGTTACTGATAACACCGGACGGGATAGAAGAATCCTCTACGACTGGAAATAGGCCCAAACTTAAATCTGGACTGAAGTGGATCTCACTTGCAGTTCCATGATACGGCCTTACGATTTTGATAATCAAGTTACCACTTATTCTTTTAATGTCACCCTTCTTTATTTTGCTATGTGTATTTAAACATTTGTTGTAACATGATTATGCTTTGTGTACTAATCTTAAGTTTTAATCTACCTTACAGTAGGTTTTTGTTGGGGGAGCTGTGTAAGGTCAATATCGAACTGGATGATTGTTCGCCGCCCGCTTGCTTGTTCGCATCCCCCACTTGGGAGGTTAGACGGAGGTGAGAACGTGACTGCTGCTTGGACACACACCAGACACTACCCAGCCGTCAGTACAGCTACACTACCCCGCTAGGGTGTGTCATAGGAGGGAAGATCAGCTAAAACTAATGGCCCATCACTTTTTTGGTAGATTTTAGTGTATATAAACAGAAAATAATTTCAGTTTCAATATTTTGCAACCTTTTGCTAGGTAAATTTTAGCGGGAAATTTATCGAAAATCTAACGTACAGCTGCATTAGTGCATTACAATTAAATAGTGAACATTGCTTTCTGACTTCATTCTTTAACAACCCAACTAACAATATTTTTTTCTGTTTCAGATTCTGATGCATTTATAAGTTGATAATATTTGCGATGGCTGTTTGTGTCTTTGCTGAAGTAAATTTTAGCGGAAATTTATCGAGAAAATCTAACGATACAACTGCATTAGTGCATTACAATTAAATAGTGAACATTGCTTTCTGACTTCATTCTTTAACTGTAACTAACAATATTTTTTTCTGTTTCAGATTCTGATGCATTATAAGTTGATAATATTTGCGATGGCTGTTTGTGTCAGGACGAACCAAAAATCCAGCCATCTCAGTCACTATCTTGGGTCTGGGAAGGCTCCTGATGTCAGGAGTTGCACCATTGAGATGCTTTGAGATACGGTGTTTTAATCAGGCAAATCAGTGAAAAGAACCAGAACACACAAACAAAGACATTGCCAAGTGATATGACCAAAGCTGTCTTGGCACATTACACTCTGGCTAGCAGCTCAGTTTATTTTCCAGTCATAACAAGTCAGAAGAAGATTAGTGAGGGGCTGCTAGCCAGTTGGGGAAAAGGCAAGGAATATCTCTCTTGGAGAGGAAAACTTGCAGTTAAGGACAGCTTTACTTAAACAACTGGACCAGTTATTTGACACCAGTACTTGCAAGTGCTTAATTGTTCTCTGTCCTGAGTTTGGATACGATCGTGACTGTAAATCCGGGCCCACCTCCTGTATTTGCAAGCGTGAACTGAAGATTCCTGTGATCGAACTGGCATTTGTCAAAGCACAGAGAAGACTGGCAGTATAGGGGCTCTCATGATTTCTAGCCAAGATATTCCGGAGTCCAAGACGAGGAGGCTACCTGAAGACAGAAAGAGGAGAAAAGTTGCCGAGGAAAAACTTGCAGAAGGCCCAGGGTGAGGTAAAAAGGCCGATGATTGAGTCAAGCTTCAGTTCAAGTTGTGGCTTCCCATGGCTGATCTGAGTGCTGACCAGGAGAATGGTGACTTTGTCCCTAACCCAGAAAATAATGATCCCCAAACCTTTCAGGCATAAGATTCGAAATAGGAAAAGATATCGAGCATAGCTCTGGCCAGCATCTTGACACCACACTGGTCTCAGAGAAACTGCAGAGATAGCAACAGCTGCCTGGATTGACGGTGGTTTGATAACACCTGATGATGTTCACCTGGTGATAGATCATAACAAAGTAAGGAGAGCTCAGGAGAAACTTGTCAGTAACCTAGAAGAGGAGTTTGATAAGGGGATCAGAGAAAATGGAATCAATTGTTTGTTCTTTGATGGGAGAAAAGATGACACTAAAGTGTTCATGAAAGTTGGAGATTCTGACAAGTTGTTCCCTGCCATGGTGAAGGAGGAACACTACTCCTGCTGCAGTGAACCAGGAGGGAAGTATTTGTGGTATTTCACTCCAGAGAAAGATGACATCAGGAAACTAGCTGAGATAGTGGCAGATAACATTGTGAACTGGCTCAGAGAGAGGAACGTAGACCAGACCCTGCAGGCCATTGGAGGGGACAGCACCAACACGAACACAGAGGGTGGCAAGGGGCCATACAGTGGATAGAGCGGAAAGGTGGGGAGAAGCTGGTCTGGATTGTTTTGTGACCTCCACCAACGAGTTGCCACTCAGACATCTGATCGGGGAGCTGGATGGCCAAGACTCTTTCAAACAACAGACTCACAGTCCTCTTGGCAGATGCTGGACTCTGCCACTGAGTTAGAAATAAATCTGAGCTTTGAAAAAATCACAGTTGGCCCTCCACTCGTTGAGCTTGCATACTGTCGCTGACGACTGGAGTACTGACCAGTACTATGGTTACATGATTTGCAGTGCCATCAAAACTGGGGTCATGCCTGATAGACTTGTTTACCTGCAGATAGGTCCAGTCTCACATTCTAGGTGGCTCACAACGGCTCTCAGGTTCTGCAGAATTTGGGTCGCTCATCATAAACTGAAAGGGAACCAGCTTCACAACCTGAGACTTATTGTCCAATTCATCGTGAGTGTCTACTTGCCAAATTGGTTCAACACCAAGATCAAGTCATCGTTCTCCGAAGGTCCGAGGCATGTTCTCTTCCAGCTTGAGCTCCTGAGGAGTCAGCCAAGGAAGGTTGTTCAGATTGTGGAGCAGACTGTGAGAAGATCTTCCTGGTATGCTCATCCCGAGGCAGTTCTGCAGACAATGCTCTGCAGTAAGGATGAGGAGGAGAGAAGAGTGGCAGTCAAAAAGATCTTGGATGTGGGGAGCTTATAGGGAGGATCTGGGCATGGCCCGAATCAGTTGGTGACGATTCCTTCAGGGTCAGGAAGACTCCTGAAGTCAATATAGGTGCCAAGACCCTCACTGATCTCATAGATCTGGATAACATCCAGGCTGGCAGTGAGCCCCCTCTTACCTGCAGCCTCACCAATGTTCAGGTCAGAGCTTTCCTGGACAACCCCATGCATGTCCCTGCCTGGCCCTCGCACACCCAGAGTATAGAGCGTTGTGTACAGCAAGTGAGCGAGGCCAGCAGTCACGTGTACAACCAGGAGAGGAGGGAAGGCTACATCCGAGCTCAGGTGGTCAGCAGGGAGGTGATGAGTAGAAACAGAAGCAAGAAAGACATGTTCTCTATGGTGTGCAGCAACACCGGGTCGTAGTAGTAAAACCGGTTTTGTATTTGATGATTTTGTTTTCTAAAGGAATTTTAAATTTAATAAATGTGTCAAGATCATTCGTTTCACTATTCTGGATCATTTTCATCCTAATAAATTAACCTGATACATTTACTTTACTTTAAATAAGCTATTTAGTGGTGTTGGTAAAAGGGTGGGAATACTGAATTTTCATGATTTCAAGTTAAAATTTACCTAGCAAAAAATGAAAACTTTTCAAATCTGAAGATATCACATGATTCTGCACATAGAACTACATCATTAATACCATGGGCCGATTTTTCAAACTAAAAAAAAAATAAAATTCGCCTCCGTATGACACACCCTACTACCCCGCTGTTCGTTCAAATTCTGGTTGTGATCTCATCATAGGTCCTGGACTCATGGGCTGTTTCCCCAGACCTTCACAAATCGACTGTCAATCTCCGGACACCTACCCCAGCTACTACCGCGACTGCCACGTCATCGCCAGTTCCTCCACACTCTCTGCGCACCTGGCCAGTTCTCCTATGTAGCAAGACATTGCCAGCCGTAGCTCAAGTGAGGAAGCTGACGTGACTTCCTCCCCCCCCCTCCCCCCCCGAGAGCGGATTACTGCTTTCCAGAACCTTTCCCAGGGCTGCCGCCATAGGAAATATCTGTTCATTGTTTGATTCTTTTTAATTGTTTGACTCCTGTAATTGTTTGATTCTCTTAATTGTTTGACTTCCATTAATTGTTTAACTCCCTTCATTGTTTGATTCCCTTATTTGATTGACTCATTTAATTGTTGACTCCCGTAATTGTTATTTGATGTTTGTGTGAGTGGTGTCAGAGTTTTGTGTTATTTTCATAGTAAAGAGATGTCAATCTCAAACGGTTGTTTGTTATCCCCCAGAAAACCATGGTTCTTGACTTTCCACTTATAAGATCCTGATTAGGCTGGCAAGGGATTTTTATCCCTAAGTCCCAGGCCTTTACAGTCAGTTTCGGAGTGGCGCGCCCTCGAACTGGGGTTCGCACTTGCTGGGGGAGGATACTTCCTAAGCTATCTGGGTGGTGAGTATCGTGTGATGACCAGGAGAAGGTGATGAATGTGGATTGTTTGGGCCTTTCGGGTTAGAGTGGCCGCTGGTGTTGTGTGTTCTTCTTGGAAGTTTCGAATTCTGTTTCAGAGACTGTGTGTGACTTCGCAGTCGAGGAGATAGTGTTCCAGTGGGTTGGCCGCTGGTTCCTGAGAGTAGGTGCATTCCCTGACGACATTTCAGATCGTCTCCTAAGTACACTTGTACTCTAGTCGTAGTCGATGAAGGCTAACTTGGGTTGGTCTTTGTGTTTTCTTGTCTGTGAATGGTGATTCCCCTTTTGTAGCCACCAGGTACCATTTGGCTGATTGGGAACCAGCGTTGAATGCGTCAAGGAAGCTCTTTTGGATGTGGAGCTTGGTAGTCTTTCTGAGGTGGTTCTTGATCTGTTGCACGCTTGCTGTAACTTAAATGTGTATGCTTCTAAAACGTGTGGCTGCCTTGGTTGCTTCGTCTGCCATGTCATTTCCCCCGATCTCTAAATGACTGGGAATCCAGTGTAAGATGACTGGGCGATTTTGTCTTTGGAAGTCCTGTAGCCGTGCGAGGATTGAGGTTATGATGTGGACGTTGTCTCATGGTTGACTGGAATGGGTTACCTGTGTGAGTAGTGAATGTGGAGATGGTGGAAAAGTTTGAAGCAAATTAGATAAATACTGGAAAAATCAAGAACAAGTACAGTATAGTCTTCATTTATGCGGTCAATTGAACCCGTGGAGATCCGCGTAAAACGAGAAACGCGTAAATGAAATAACAGAACATATGGGATTAATTTAAATAGAGACTGGGCCGACCCCCAAACTACACTTTTTCTGACACAATACGTACGTTGTAGTTAAAATAACATCTTAATTTTATGATGGTATGCACACACAATTAATATTTAAGAGAAATATCAATAATATTAGGTTTTTTAACACTTACATTAGTAGAAAAGATGGCTGGGCACACGGGGATGGGGGGTTGGTTCCGAGGCAGAGGGCAGATTATTAGCCCTCGCCTGTATCACTTGTATCAATTGTATCAATATCCACCACAGAGGCTTGCAGGGCTTCTTTGTCAAACCCCTCAAAGTCCATATCCTCACTATCACTATCACTGACTTGGGCCGGCTGTGGTGGGTGGCGGGTGAAGAACTCGGTAATGTTTTGATGACTGGGCGACCTTGTGTGCACCCTGCCCGCGCCGCTTCAGATTTCAGATTTGCCCCCGAGGGGGCTAGTTTATTGGGCACCCCCTTACATCCTGTGCAAGGTGAAGCGCAGAAGTGTTTACAGCGCCCAACAGGCAAGTATGAAAAGTTCATACTTGCCTTTATGATTCGTACATTAAGGGCGTAAAAGCCTGAAGGGTCATAGGTTTTGTCAAGTTACATAAAGTGAGAGAATGATGAGAGTGTGGGGGGAAAGTTCCCGGTACATTTTATCTGTTTATGGCAAAGAGTGGCAGGTCCCTAATAATGTCAAATGCCAGGCCTGTGACTAGGAGGAGGGATATCTGGTCTGGGAGGAAGAGGTGTTGGTAACGGCTGGGGACCTATAGGAGGAGGTCATAGGGCAAGTGAGGATGTAGTGAGAGAGGGTGTGAGAATCGGCCCGTGCTGCTTCCTGCGTAAATGATGGAATGAACTGTGTAAATAAACATTGTCGGTCTGGCAAGGTGCCGCATAAATGACCAAACGCGTAAACCAAGTCAGCGTAAATCGAGACTATACTGTATATAATTATAGGGCACAAATATCCGCCACACGCAGCCACCGTCTGAGTTGAGATGAGGCTATTGAGCTGGAGTCACAACGTGAGCCTCTTCCAGAAGATCATCTGTGAGTATATACATTATATATTATGTTACTTCATACCAAAGTTAGAATGTGTAATCACGCATGTGTTAGGCACGTGGTACAAAACAACAATAAACCACCTGAGTAAGAGTTACCATGTGCCTTCTCATTCTCCCATTAAATCATGTAAGAACTGTACTACATTGGTCATATAATTAGGGATGAGGGGATGATAACAAATATTTATGTACTGTACAAAGTTGAGGGTTGGAGGGCCAGGTGAAGGCAAAGACTGGGATGAATGAATTAAATTAAAAACTGGGTCCCTAGAGAGATACAAAACCTTAGAGGATTGATAAAACCAGCCCGAGAACATCAAGAGGACTGAGGTCGCCAAACCTCAGCAATAAGGATGCACTCTGATTGATTGATCTTTATCATCTACTATTATCCCTTTATCCCTAATTACATTGTAAAACCACCTATTTTTTCTTATTCTATTGATTGCCAGTAAATTTGATGTTTCTTTAGTTAAGCTTGGTAATTCATTTCTTTTTCTCTCCGTATAACCCTAGCACCTGTATAACCACATATCGAAGACTTCTGAAAACGTCAGCGTCTCTAACCCTTACAATAGCAATGACCACATGATGCATTTCAGCAGCGTTTTCCTCAAATTAAAATCAATGTCCCTTTTTAAATAACTCAAATACGGTATACACAGTTTTTCATCTGCTTATCTTCCTTATTGTCTTCCGTAATTTTTATTTGGAAACAACAGTCACTTCGTTTCTGTCTTTACAAAATCAATTCTAAGTGCATATGCTTCGCCTTTTTAGACTTGTTTTTTAGTCAGTTTTTGTAATGGTTCTTCATTAAGTACCAAAAGATCATGTCATTCAATCAACATGCCATCTTCATGTCTGAGGATTGCCAACCACGGTCCATTATTCCACTTGTTTTCAAGCTGTCTTTACGAATTCTCCCAGAATCTGCATTTCTCTGAAGACCACAACTACGGTATTAATTTTATTCTTTAATCTCCAATTGAGCTAAATAGAAAATAGCGTTGCATTAGAAAAACTGAAGAATGAAAAAGAAATCAGGGTGAAGAACAAGTAAGATCATGAGAATGGCAGAAGAAAAGTTTTAAAGATATTTTTATACATCTTTGAGCCTCTATACAGTATATCTATTTTTATAGCTGTCTATTGTAGCGTATTTATTATTTCATGTCTTTTTGTCTATGAAACAAGTCCTCACAAATTGTTTAACATAATTACTCAAAAATGATGATTTAAGTGTTTTTTATATCAAATACCTAATGTTTTAGAACAAACGGATCAGATGTAGATTTGACACCCCGGCTTATTTCACCTGAGGATTACACACCTTAACACTACCTGGAGGGGCTAGGTTAGGTTTGGTTCAATTGGTTACATTAGGTTAAGTTAGCGTTAGGCTACGTTTCATAAGATTAACGTTAGGGTGCCTAATCTTCATGTGATCCAAATAAAAATTACCTCATTCTCCTTTACAGGTCCTCGGTGACGCAGGAACTATTGTACTGTACTGGGTTAATGGTCAATTGAGGAGTAACGGAGATGATACAAGATGATGTCCTAACTCCTCTTTCAGGTAAGTTTTAGTAATAAGAAACTAATAAACACTTTTTTGCATCATTTATTTATACCTTGACATAGACACTAAGATACAATTGGCCAAAGAAAAATATTGGTATGGAATATTAAAAAAAAGAGAGAAAATAGATTGAAGAGCTTTGTGGCTATTTTGAGACCCATGCTATTTTTTTGGGGGGGGGGGGGCTATGTTGGCACCCTTGTCATTTGTTTGTGACTATGTTAACTCCCCTGTTAATGACATTGACGTTTATAAGTGACAACATTACAGTAATACTTTTTCCTGCCTCCCTTACTTTGCTTATTTTCATGTGCTTCGTATATTTACTAATGTAAACTCAGACAAATAAAACACTGACGAGTCTTACAATGACGGAAGGAATAATAAAAGCGTTAATCCTCACTCTTAGATAAAGATAGACGACTATTTGAGTGAACTAGATGTTGTTGTTGCAAGTGTCTTTACATTTCAATAAAATATATATATATATATATATATATATATATATATATATATATATATATATATATATATATATATATATATATATATATATATATATATATATATATATATATATATATATATATATATATATATATATATATATATATATATATATATATATGTTATATTATATTTTTTTAATTATATAAATAAATGGCCTTAACAACTAAAGTTATGGTTCCCTCCTAGTAGTTGGCTTTTGTAACAAAAGTAGTATCAGTATTAGAGGAAGTAATAGTAGTAACAGTACTGTAAAAGTAATTCTGGTTATAGTAATTGTGACTATAAAAAATGATATAGTAACAGTAGTAGTAGTAGTAGAAAAAATATTGTATATTAAATAATACCTGTAGTACCATTTATGGTAGGCAGTGGTAGTTTGCTCTCTATGGTACACAAAGGGACAGTGTGGTTGGCATTGCACTTGTCCACCTTCACTTTTCCAATATGTATCCATTTACACCTGGATGCACTTTTAGGGCAGGTCACCACACCTCCAATAAATCTAGATAATTTCATGTTTTTGGTGAATTAATATCTCCACTGTCTTTTTTCTCACCTCCCTGTGTAGTTTGTGACCATTAAGTCTTCTGTTCAGTTCATTTCTTGAAAATTTTCTTCATTTCTTTTCTCTAATGACCTATGTGTCACTTAGTGCCGTTGGGGGA
The DNA here is from genome assembly GCF_018991925.1 of Homarus americanus. Classification (NCBI taxonomy): domain Eukaryota; kingdom Metazoa; phylum Arthropoda; class Malacostraca; order Decapoda; family Nephropidae; genus Homarus; species Homarus americanus. The sequence goes on along the minus strand of NW_024735554.1, from coordinate 17,053,967 downwards.
GTGCAGGGGTGTGGGAGTGAGTATAAGGGTGTAGAGTGAGTGTGGGGGTGTGGGAGTGAGTGTTGGATGTGGGACTGAGTGCGGGATGTGGGACTGAGTGTGGGGTGTGGATGTGGGAGTGAGTGTGGGGGTGTGGGAGTGAGTGTTGGATGTGGGACTGAGTGTTGGATGTGGGACTGAGTGTGGGGTGTGGGAGTGGATGTGAGGGTGTGGGAGTGAGTGTTGGATGTGGGACTGAGTGTGGGAGAACTTGATAAATTCAACAGGATGCACACATCTTCAGGGCTACCGACATAGCTCACCAGGGCTACTAACATACCTCACCAGGGCTACTAACATACTTCACCAGGGCTACTAACATACCTCACCAGGGCTACTAACATACCTCACATGGGTTATCAGCAATACTTCATCAGGGCTACCAACATACCTAACCAGGGCTACCAACATTCCTCACATGGGTTACCAGCATACTTCATCAGGGCTACCAACAAACCTTACCAGGGCTACCAACATTCCTCACCAGGGCTACCAACTGCTCTTGGCTCAGTGAGGTACAAAATGATGCCTAGAAAGAAAACAATACCTTTCTAGCCAGCTGTTAGGCTGGTAAGAAAAATAAAGACACATGTTCATTGGAAAACAGTAAATGTACAGTAGCTAAAAGAAGTATCTGACAGGGTGGGTCCACGTGACTTCCAAAATTATACATACTACTCATGATGTCTAGGGAGCGTTGGTATGTGTATCTTCACCAACGGTCATTCAGTATCCAACACAGGGGGCGAGTTGGCATATAGGAATAAATTAACTGTTTAGTGATTACTATCATATACTGTAGTGTAAGGAGACAACACGCATATCCCAAAACCTTTCGTCTGTGGTCTAATATTGTTTCATACAGACTATGCAGGTACATTTTTTTAGCTACTGTAGTTCACAATTGAATGTTTTTTTTAAGTAATCTCAAAATTTATGATAACCTATTTCCTCGCTATTTGATAATTTGATGGTGCTAACAGTTTTTAATGTTGATTCCCCATACCAAACAGAAGAGGAAAACTGTTGTAGATTCTCACGACTCGTCTGGTCTCTGAAGTAAATAAGTGATAATTCCTCACCACATATATGAGGCTTAAACTATTATCTTTATATACAATTACAGAACCATGTTGGGAAGTAGCGAAGCAGATTTATAGGCTTATATGAGCCAAGGGGGACAGAAATATAGTGTTATGAACTAAGTAATTATTGAAATTATATGGAAAATAAAACATCTGTCTATTCTTTATAATTGATCACACATGTTTGTTACCTTCGTGTCGACTGAGAATTACTTCCCGAGTCGGAAATATTACACATAATTCGTGATTTTCTATCTCATCCTGCCAACACAGACACAGGCTTTTAATTTTCACACTTGGAATCGCATTTTTGTTGGTGACTGTTGCTTGGTGATGGACGGACGAGCTGTACATGTTGAGTGCATGTCTTATGTTGATTCAGGAGAGAAGGTTTACATACATGTCTATATTTAGGCCTAGGGCATCACCTTTTTTCAAGTTCTCCAATAAAATACATTTGGGCATTGAATTATCATCTGGCATGCCATGTTTCTCCTATTATTTTACGTTCTAAGAATTACTGTACTTATACTTTACTGCTTCTGAATAAAACTACTCATACATTTTTTTCAAGTATTGCATTATGTATTCTCATAATTTGCAAGAACGGTTATAGTGTTCTGACACCTGGTGATTGTAGCGAGTGTTATAGGTGGTGGCAGTCTTGCAAGTGCTGAGGATACTAGCAGGTGTTGTTGGGGGGGGCAAAAGGTAGTTTTGAGAATGTCAGAAGGGTAACGGCGATTGTACAGTGATACTATGGGTCACACCAGGCAGGCATTGAGGTCATCATTAACATCTGTCGTTCCCCAGAGGAGTCTCGCAGCCCCTGTCTCCACTACCTGTTGAAATTATCCGACTGGACCTGGTAATCCGGGTCAACCAGAGTAACCGGGTGCTCCTTGGCCTCCTGGTGCTCCTCGGCCTCCTGGTGTTCCATGGCCACCTGGTGCTCCTCGGCCTCCTGGTGTTCCTCGGCCCCCTGGTCCTCCGCGGCCTCCTGGTGCTCCTCGGCCTCCTGGTGCTCCTCGGCCTCCCGGTGTTCCGCGGCCTCCTGATGCTCCTCGGCCTCCGGGTGCTCCACGGCCTCCTGGTGCTCCTCGGCCTCCGGGTGCTCCTTGACCTCCTGGTGCTCCTTGGCCTCCGGGTGCTCCTTGTCCTCCTGGTGCTCCTTGACCTCCTGGTTGTCCTTGGTGTCCTCGTAACCCTTGGTGTCCAGGGGCACCCTGCCCTCCAGGTGGACCCACAGGTCTTGAATCACCCTGGCTGGCGGGAAGTCCTGGCAGGTTTCCAGTGTTGAACATTAGCGCTGGGTTGAAATCGTTGTTCCCCTTCATGACCCTGGGAGGAAGAACCACCAAGTGACCGTTAACAAGATGTGCAGCAGACGAATGACAGCAAGAGGAAAGACAGTAAAATGAATGATAGCAAGATGAATGACAGCAAGAGGAAAGACAGTAAGATGAATGATAGCAAGATGAATGACAGTAAGATGAATGACAGCAAGATGAATGAAAGTAAGATGAATGACAGCAAGTTGAATGACAGCAAGAGGAAAGACAGTAAGATGAATAACAGCAAGATGAATGACAGCAAGAGGAAAGACAGTAAGATGAATGACAGCAAGATGAAAGACAGTAAGATGAATGACAGTAATTTGAATGACAGTAATGTGAATGACAGTAAGATGAATGACAGTAAGATGAATGACAGGAAGAGGAATGACAGTAAGATGAATGACAGCAAGATGAATGACAGCAAGATCAAGGACAGTAAGACGAAGGCCAGTATGACGATGACAGCAAGAGGAAAGACAGTAAGATGAATGATAGTAAGATGAATGACAGGAAGAGGAATGACAGTAAGACGAAGGCCAGTATGATGAATGACAGCAAGATCAAGGACAGTAAGACGAAGGCCAGTATGATGAATGACAACAAGATCAAGGACAGTAAGATGAATGACAGCAAGATGAATGAAAGTAAGATGAATGACAGCAAGTTGAATGACAGCAAGAGGAAAGACAGTAAGATGAATAACAGCAAGATGAATGACAGTAAGATGAATAACAGCAAGATGTATGACAGTAAGATGAATGACAGTAAGATGAATGACAGGAAGAGGAATAACAGCAAGATGAATGACAGTAAGATGAATAACAGCAAGATGTATGACAGTAAGATGAATAACAGCAAAATGAATGACAGTAAGATGAATAACAGCAAGATGAATGACAGTAAGATGAATGACAGTAAGAGGAATGACAGGAAGAGGAATGACAGGAAGAGGAATGACAGGAAGAGGAATGACAGGAAGAGGAATGACAGTAAGATGAATGACAGCAAGATGAATGACAGTAAGATGAATGACAGGAAGAGGAATGACAGTAAGATGAATGACAGTAAGATGAATAACAGCAAGATGAATAACAGCAAGATATATGACAGTAAGATGAATAACAGCAAAATGAATGACAGTAAGATGAATGACAGCAAGATGAATGACAGTAAGATGAATGACAGTAAGATGAATGACAGGAAGAGGAATGACAGGAAGAGGAATGACAGGAAGATGAATGACAGCAAGATGAATGACAGTAAGATGAATGACAGGAAGAGGAATGACAGTAAGATGAATAACAGCAAAATGAATGACAGTAAGATGAATAACAGCAAGATGAATGACAGTAAGATGAATGACAGTAAGATGAATGACAGTAAGATGAATGACAGCAAGATGAATGACAGTAAGATGAATGACAGTATGATGAATGACAGTAAGATGAATGACAGTAAGATGAATGACAGCAAGATGAATGACAGTAAGATGAATAACAGCAAGATGAATGACAGTAAGATGAATGACAGTAAGATGAATGACAGGAAGAGGAATGACAGTAAGATGAATGACAGCAAGATGAATGACAGTAAGATGAATGACAGTATGATGAATGACAGTAAGATGAATGACAGCAAGATGAATGACAGCAAGATGAATGACAGTAAGATGAATGACAGGAAGAGGAATGACAGTAAGATGAATGACAGCAAGATGAATGACAATAAGATGAATGACAGTAAGATGAATGACAGTATGATGAATGACAGTAAGATGAATGACAGCAAGATGAATGAAAGTAAGATGAATGACAGGAAGAGGAATGACAGTAAGATGAATGACAGGAAGATGAATGACAGTAAGATGAATGACAGTATGATGAATGACAGTAAGATGAATGACAGCAAGATGAATGAAAGTAAGATGAATGACAGTAAGATGAATGACAGGAAGAGGAATGACAGTAAGATGAATGACAGTAAGATGAATAACAGCAAGATGAATGACAGTAAGATGAATGACAGTAATATGAATGACAGGAAGAGGAATGACAGTAAGATGAATGACAGGAAGAGGAATGACAGTAAGATGAATGACAGCAAGATGAATGACAGTAAGATCAAGGACAGTAAGATGAATGACAGCAAGAGGAAAGACAGTAAGATGAATAACAGCAAGATGAATGACAGTAAGATGAATGACAGTAATATGAATGACAGTAAGATGAATGACAGGAAGAGGAATGACAGTAATATGAATGACAGGAAGAGGAATGACAGTAAGATGAATGACAGGAAGAGGAATGACAGTAAGATGAATGACAGCAAGATGAATGACAGTAAGATCAAGGACAGTAAGATGAATGACAGCAAGAGGAAAGACAGTAAGATGAATAACAGCAAGATGAATGACAGTAAGATGAATAACAGCAAGATGAATGACAGTAAGATGAATGACAGCAAGATGAATGACAGTAAGATGAATGATAGTAAGATGAATAACAGTAAGATGAATGACAGTAAGATGAATGACAGTATGATGAATGACAGTATGATGAATGACAGTAAGATGAATGATAGTAAGAGGAATGACAGTAAGATGAAGGCCAATTTGATGAATGACAGTAAGATCAAGGACAGTAAGATGAATGACAGTATAATTAATGACAGCAAGAGGAACGACAGTAAGATGAATGATAGTAAGATGAATGCCAGTAAGATCAAGGACAGTAAGATGAAGGCCAGTATGATGAATGACAGCAAGAGGAATGTCAGTAAGATCAAGGGCAGTAAGGTGAATGACAGTAAGATGAAGGCCAGTATGATTAATGACAGAAAGATGAATGACAGTAAGAGGAATGACAGTAAGAACAATGACAGTAAGATCAAGGACAGTAAGATGAATGACAGTAAGATGAATGACAGTATGATGAATGACAGCAAGATGAATGACAGTAAGATCAATGATAGTAAGATGAATGCCAGTAAGATCAAGGACAGTAAGATGAATGACAGAAAGATGAATGACAGTAAGAGGAATGACAGTAAGAACAATGACAGTAAGATCAATGATAGTAAGATGAATGCCAGTAAGATCAAGGACAGTAAGATGAATGACAGAAAGATGAATGACAGTAAGAGGAATGACAGTAAGATCAAGGACAGTAAGATGAATGACAGTAAGATGAATGACAGTATGATGAATGACAGCAAGAGGAATGACAGTAAGATCAATGATAGTAAGATGAATGCCAGTAAGATCAAGGACAGTAAGATGAATGACAGTAAGATGAATGCCAGTAAGATCAAGGACAGTAAGATGAATGACAGTAAGATGAATGCCAGTAAGATCAAGGACAGTAAGATGAATGACAGAAAGATGAATGACAGTAAGAGGAATGACAGTAAGATCAAGGACAGTAAGATGAATGACAGTAAGATGAATGACAGTAAGATGAATGACAGCAAGATGAATGACAGTAAGATCAATGATAGTAAGATGAATGCCAGTAAGATCAAGGACAGTAAGATGAATGACAGTAAGATGAATGCCAGTAAGATCAAGGACAGTAAGATGAATGACAGAAAGATGAATGACAGTAAGAGGAATGACAGTAAGATCAAGGACAGTAAGATGAATGACAGTATGATGAATGACAGTATGATGAATGACAGCAAGATGAATGACAGTAAGATCAATGATAGTAAGATGAATGCCAGTAAGATCAAGGACAGTAAGATGAAGGCCAGTATGATGAATGACAGCAAGAGGAATGTCAGTAAGATCAAGGGCAGTAAGGTGAATGTCAGTAAGATCAAGGACAGTAAGGTGAATGACAGTAAGATGAATGACAGTAAGATGAATGACAGTAAGATGAATGACACTATGATTAATGACAGCAAGGGGAACGACAGTAAGATCAAGGACAGTAAGATGAATGACAGAAAGATGAATGACAGTAAGAGGAATGACAGTAAGAACAAGGACAGTAAGATGAATGACAGTAAGAACAATGACAGTAAGATGAATGACGGTAAGATGAGAGACAGTAAGATGAATGACAGTATGATGAATGACAGCAAGAGGAATGACAGCAAGATCAAGGACAGTAAGATGAATGACAGTAAGATGAATGACGGTAAGATGAGAGACAGTAAGATGAATGACAGTAAGATCAATGACAGTAAGATCAATGTCAGTAAGATCAAGGACAGTAAGATGAATGACAGTAAGATCAAGGACAGTAAGATGAATGACAGTAAGATGAATGACAGTAAGATGAATGACAGTAAGATGAATGACAGTAAGATCAAGGACAGTAAGGTGAATGACAGTAAGATGAATGACAGTAAGATCAAGGACAGTAAGGTGAATGACAGTAAGATGAATGACAGCAAGATCAAGGACAGTAAGATGAATGACAGTAAGATCAAGGACAGTAAGATGAATGACGGTAAGATGAGAGACAGTAAGATGAATGACAGAAAGATGAATGACAGTAAGAGGAATGACAGTAAGAACAATGACAGTAAGATCAAGGACAGTAAGATGAATGACAGAAAGATGAATGACAGTAAGAGGAATGACAGTAAGAACAATGACAGTAAGATGAATGACAGAAAGATGAATGACAGTAAGAGGAATGACAGTAAGAACAATGACAGTAAGATCAAGGACAGTATGATGAATGACAGTATGATGAATGACAGCAAGATGAATATCAGTAAGAACAAGGACAGTAAGATCAAGGACAGTAAGATGAATGTCAGTAAGATGACTGACATTTTGATTAATGACAGCAAGAGGAACGACAGTAAGATCAAGGACAGTAAGATGAATGACAGTAAAAGGAATGACAGAACAATGACAGTAAAATCATGGACGGTAAGATGAATGTCAGTAAGATGAATGATAGTAAGATAAAAAACAGTAAGATGAATGATAGAATGATGATTGACAGTAAGATGAATGTCAGTAAGAACAAGGACAGTAAGATCAAGGACAGTAAAATGAATGACAGTAAACTGAATGACAGTAAGAAAAAGGACAGTAAGATGAAGGGCAGCAATATGAAAGATAATAGTGTAAATGGCAGAAAAGGTTAACCATTGTTTACATAACCTTTATTTTGGAAATGAGTTTAATTTCCAAGCTATGGTAGATTTTCATTCCCTTCATCGGACTTCATGTAAATTTTAAATGACCATTTTTGTGGTAACTCATTTCTCACGGCGATTAAAAACCCCCAGTTTAGTCCACCTGATGATTAAACACCCTTATGCAAACCTGAACAAGCCTAGGCTTACTTAACGTAACGTAACATCACTTAATCTAAACTGGACCTAAGATAACATAACCTAATCTAACTTGACCTAACATAATGTAACCTTGTGGTTCTTAACCTTTTTTGAGTCACGGACCCCTTTGAGAATCTAGTGAAAGCTATGGACCCCCTCCCTAGAAAAATGCACATAAGCACAACCTGACGACGATGACGATTGTATGTTACCTGACCGTGTACAGTAGCATCCCATGCCACCCTACAGATTTACTGGTTTTCTTCAGTAACCAAAAATACATGCATAACATCTGGTATATATTGACAAAAATAGAACAACTTAGTATAAGAATATAGTGAATATAAATGTTAAATTTTTATCTGACCTTCACGGACCCCTTTAACCTAATCTAACTTGACCTACATAACACCCTCATCTAACTTGATCTAACATAACAACCTAATCTAACTTGACCTAACATTACATAACCTAATTTAACTTGACCTAACGTTACATAGCATATTCTAACTTGACCCAACTTAACCTAATCTAACTTGACCTACATAACACCCTCATCTAACTTGATCTAACATAACAACCTAATCTAACTTGACCTAACATTACATTTGACCTGATGTTACATAACATATTCTAACTTGACCCAACTTAACCTAATCTATCTTGACCTAACATAACAACCTAATCTAACTTGACCTAACATAATGTAACATAACCTAATCTAACTTGACCTAACATAACATAACATATTCTAACTTGACCCAACTTAACCTAATCTAACTTGACCTACATAACACCCTCATCTAAATTGACCTAACATAACAACCTAATCTAACTTGACCTAACGTTACATAACCTAATTTAACTTGACCTAACGTTACATAACCTAATTTAACTTGACCTAACATTACATAACCTAATCTAACTTGACCTAACCTAACATAACCTAATCGAACTTGACCAAACCGAACATAACCTAATATAACTTGACCCAACATAACACATCCTAATCTAACTTGACCTAAAATAACACATCCTAATCTAACTTGACCTAAGATAACATAACTTAATCTAACTTGACCTAACATAACACATCCTAATCTAACTTGACCTAACCTAACATAACCTAATCTAACTTGACTTAACATAACAAAATATAATCTAACTTGACTTAAGGTAACTTAAACGCCCACAGGTTGCATAAAAGTTTTAATTATCGGGTGAAGTAAGTTTAGGTGCTTAATTCTCACGAGTTCCTTCCATTTTCCTAGTTAGTATTTTTTTGCTACCCTCTATATGTAATCTCAAGACCTTAATTATCACCGACTCCTAATACTGTCCTCCATAGGTGCTGCTTGATTATCCATTGACCTTCAGATATCTAAATCCCTGATTCCTTAGATTCACTCTTACGTGCGTAAGACGTCATCTCCCTGCTCCCTGGCCATGCTCCTCAAATTCTTCAGTTCCGTGACCTGCTGGTTGATATTCTTCTCTAGATTTGTGATTCTCTGCTCGATTTCAGTCTCCAGTTGCTGAAGTTTTTTCTTTTCATCCTCTATTTTAAGGTCCATGTAAAAGGAGGCATTCTCTTGGGATGTGAGACGTCTCTTCAGGTCATATGGTGCCCGGTTGTCATTCTGGTTGTTTTCTACAATGTCCAGGCGAGCAGCAAAGCCGTATATTTTACCTTCCAAGTTGCTGATGCTGCCGTCGAGTCTGCCAACGTCCGAGTGTAAGTTTGTTAGCTGACTCATTACACTCTGACCTGCAACATAAACAATACGATGACTGTGACGACAAACACATAAATTTAACTCACATCAAAAGATTACGCTAGTAGGCAAAGAGAAAATCATTAACAGTGCAACAGCACCTTTAAACAAGTCTGCAGTGTAAGTTACGTACCATAACTGAGAGGAAATAACTCCACTAACTAACAGTGAAAGAATTATTGGGATATAACAAAGAATTCTTACTATAACAAAACTCAATGACCCAAGAATCAAAGAATCTCAAATTAATATTAACATGATGAAAGGTTACTTAAATACCTGTAGCAGTAACAGGACGTTGATCAGTTATAAGAGGAGGCCTACAGTAGTAACAGTAAGACAACAGCAGTACAGGCACAAGAAGTAAGCTACTCACCGTTCTTGTTGTTGGTGGGTATTCTTGTCTTCAAGTTCTCCACATCTCTTTCCAGGTTCCCGACCCTCTGTTGGGACACCACCAGCATGTTAGTTACCAACGAAAACACTCTTTCTCTCTCTATTTTGTTGTCCATTCGAACATCTTATATACGTTCTCACTAAGTATCAAAGTAATAATGCGGAGATGAAAGCTATGTAAAACTAAATATCCTTGGTCTTATAACAATAATTACGAGTGTTGTTATGGTTATCTCAAGAGCTGTTTCATTAACTACCTTGTATTTCATAATGTTTTCTGCTAACCCCTTTTTCATTTATTTTGTGTATTTTTAATTTATTAATATTAATGTTTACTCCTGTTTATATGTTGTGCTAAGAGTTACAATCACAATTCGAAGACACCCCCGAGCTTCTCAACTGAGAGACGAAAACTCAGTCTAGTATGCAGTAAACATTCCCTCTTTAGATCACTGTGCTGAGGCGTTGGAACAAGTTACTGCTATGAAGTCTCGGTGGCTTCAATAAAACTGGAGTCTGGCTCATTCAGGAGCTCCAGGGCCTCAGATTCCCAGAGTCTCTGTCTTTATTGAGATAGCATTAATCGTGGCTCAAACCCTAAGCATTGCCTCTATCAGGTTTTCCCTTGAACTTGCCGTCCTCCCTGCACAGCTGCTCTCTGGGAAACATAAAGTAGGTTGGCATCAAGGTGGGAGCACATGTGTAGTCCCAAAGCATGATTCCATCTGAGTACTTGTCAGCTCTGTAGATCTCTCCGTTGGGCAGCCCATAGTGGGCTGGTAAATAGTGACGGTTCCCCACTGAGTGGCTGTCTCCTTAAACCGAAATGCAGTAATTATCTCAAGCAACCACTCTAAGGTGTTCTGAAAGACCTTTTCATAAAGTACCAAGAAGGAGGATAAGAATGCCGGTAATGCTATCTGGAGAGTTTACATATATATATATATATATATATATATATATATATATATATATATATATATATATATATATATATATATATATATATATATATAACATATAAAGAAGAGATCAAGAGTGCTTCATATATATATATATATATTATATATATATATATATATATATATATATATATATATATATATATATATATATATATATATATATATATATATATATATATATATATATATATATATAATTATGGCTCATACTTTATAAACAAAACAAAAAAATGTATTGTCACATACAAGATGAATGAAAATGGTGCTACACCTACATGTCAATTACTCATCAACTTCGTATGCAGGGCGAATAAAACAACACACATTCGAGCACGTGACACAAAACAATGATAACGGGACAGCAAAGCGTTATTTATGCTAAAAACATGAGAAAACACTGGTAATAAACTCACGACAACACTGGTCAAAAACACACAACACTGGTCAAAATGTACAACACTGGTCAAAAACACACAACACTGGTCAAAATGTACAACACTGGTCAAAAACACACAACACTGGTCAAAAATGCACGACAACATCAGTTAAAAACACACTTCAACACTGGCTAAAAATTTTGCCAGAGAAAGACATTTTCCTTGAGTAAAGAGGACTCAAGTGACGGTATGCACCCAAACCGACCTGATCCAGCTCCTCTCTCAGATCCTCGATAGTCTGGTTGATGATCTGGACGGTTTCCTCTAGGGGGAAGATGACGGTTAACGCCAACTCACGGATGTTGTTGGTCAGAGTCTGCTGGTTTTCCTCCACCTCCCCTATGTTTCCGTAGAGGCCTTCCAGGTCCTTCTCCTTCTCCAAGAGTATCTCCTGCACCGTGGCCACCTCCTGCTTGGTCTAGTAAGGGGAAGGTATCCAGGTTCTGGTGTTTATACTAGCAATGTTTTAGACTATTCTGGTATTTACAGTATTTAGTGTTAACGGTATTTTGGTATTTAAATTATTTTGGTGCTTATAATGATGCTGTTAAGTATTTTGAGGTTTACACCGACAGTAGTGACGTCAGACATCTTCACTAGCATCAGGGTGATATTTTACGATTTACACTCATGATGGAATAATATCAAACTAGTACATCTCACGCTAGGGTGATAAACTAATGGTCGAACGGATGCATTGACCATCTTCTGTCCTAGAGGTCGTTGGTTCAGGCTCGGGCTATCATCAAGGCCAAACAGCCGCGAATGGTTACTAAATTCTACGGGTCGTGAGGTTTATGGGAATCATTTTCAATATTCTGATGTTTACTAACATTGGTGTGTTATTTTCTGGTGTTTAAACTATAACTGCAGTACTCTTTGTATCGATTACATTGAGAAGCGATGCTCTTTTTTTTGTCTATGATAAGTAAGATATGTACTATCGTTCACAAAAGTCGTGTCCACTACCCAGCCACAGTGAGGGTTCGAATAGCCTCGAGTCTGAAGTTTCGAAACAGCTGGGGGAAATGCTATGGTCGGCAAACAGATGTTGCCCACTGTAGTGTGCGTGTGGGGGTGGGTGGGGGGGTATAGAGGAGGTGGGGGCTGGATGAGAGGCAGGTTTATTTATTATTTATACCACCAAAATTTCAAGCTGCCTTTTTAACTACGTTTTGTCTTACAGTTGTTTCTTTATGGTTATGAATTCATGGAACAGGTGCAGTGCCCTGGGTGCTTATTGCTGCTCAGGTCACAATGATACTTTAAAGAATGGAATATATTAAGGATAAAAGTGAAATATACAAGGATCAGGGGGAAGGGCCTTAGCCAGTTAGTTTTACTCAGTGACCACGTCACAATTTTGTTGTTATTCCGACAAAGAGATTATGGTAATATTTATTTATATTCCACCCATCCTTTGCTTAATAAATATTTGTGGTAATATGCAATATTATATAATTATATACTTATGTTAAAAAGAGTGGAATGAAAATGTTATCAGTATTGTAAAATAGTATTCAGACTTAATCTAGGTGACTTCCAATTCTTCCAAGTTCCAACCACTGCCCCTCATGACTTTGAAAGCCCCGTGGCAATGACCAGAAACTTCAGCCTGCCCGTCATGACCTACAACTACACCACCACCACACAGCAACGCCCAGTGACCCCACATCAAGATCAATGTGAACTTTGTTCGGGTTACCGTCACCTCGACATTCTATATCCCATTCTCAGCTCTTGCTGATGAGAAGAATGAGCTTTGTTAACCTCTCCTCTCAATGAAAGGGGGAACGTGAAGTGGCCGTGGCGGCATTTTTTCATAGATACTTGCATGGGTTCTCCTCAACACCTTTGGGCCCCACCCACAGTGAAGACCAGGGTGGAACTTTCCTTTCGTCATTAGGAGGTCTCCATTCTTTTAAACACCCCACCACAATATCTGGCTTCATATATTTTGGAGTGTGCTCAGTTACCGTTAATATTGTGTGCTGGAAGATCATCATAGGCATTTCAATGATGTTAGCAATTATGACTGCATTATATTGTGTTTACTTAGACAACACATTCGACGTATCGCACAGATCATTGTATACCACACAATACATAATTTGTGGCTGTTAAGTTACTTTGTAATGAATTTTCATACGAATGGTGGAGCAATCATTAAGGACATTAGTTTATGATAACTGTAGGTGAGTTAATTTATATTAATTGTATTTACGACAATACTAAAATCCAAACAATACACCAATACATCTTATTTTGGTCCATGCAGCCATTCAGAACTTCATCAAGGCGATTAGGGATGGAGTTGACCAGCTTCAGGCACACACAATTAAGTAGGCGCCGCCTCTCCACGTCGTAAGCTTTTGGCTTCTGTTGCTGCACAGGTTTTGCTGCTCCCAAATATCTAATCACATTTACCAGGGCTGATATGTTCAATCCAGTTAATATCACATCCTAGTGTTGGCCAGTCGATGACACCAATTCCAGGAGTGATCCTGGGGAGGTAGTCCTTGTTCTGTTTGCTGATATAGATGGGACTGTTGTCGCGAACCAGCCTGATGATAGTGGCAGGGCTGGAACTGCCATAGCCTGGATGGCAGATTAGCACTTGCTCAGGATGTCTACATACTGCTCACCAGTGAAACGGCCATTGATCTTGACCAGTTCACTGGCCCATGCTTATCCACCCCAGAATGACACTGACACCTACCACTCACTGCGCGATGTTGGAATGTGTTTCTCATGTGGTAGTGTGTGTTGGGGCCGCCAGCACTGCCTTTAGCCTGGCTCACTGGCCTATTTACCGTTTCATCAATGCTGGCCGTGGATTTCTTCAGTATTCTTCTCGATGTGGTGTTCAATGCAAAGCCAAATTGAGCACTCACTTGTGGTAGGTGTTAGCCAGCCACCCTTTGTGAGCTGGAATATGGCAGTCGATCCCGGCTTCGCGCTGAAGTCAGTGTCCGTCACATCAATATGATGGCAGTTGAACCCAGATTTCTTGTGCTTACTGATGTTCCGCATTAGGGCCATGCGTTGCGGGCCACCACGATCGCGTCATCCTTGCCGACGTTACTCGTGGCGCTTTGCTAAAGGTTTCGTCTCCGCAAGGCCCTCTCTTCCTCCCACCAGCAGATCCACTCTCATCGTCTTGGTACTCCTCCCATCACGAGCAATATTTCCTTTGTGAGTTACCCCAGCTCTCCCCATCCCGACGAGATTTGGCCTCGCTCCATGAAAATGCTGCCAAACAAATTGCTGCTCGTCCTGCAGGCAGCATATCTGAAATAAGCAGGAAATATATTAAGTTATGATAACTTTAGTCGAGCTTTTATATACTAGAGTAAATTAATGGTATTAGTAACACCTAGGTTAAAGTATTATTACTCTGACATAACGTTTTTGGTAAATTTTTTAGGATCAACTGCCAAAAGAAACCCTTCCTATTTCATGTATTCTGTGCGAACTGCAAGTGGATCCTCCCCTCCCCCAAACCTCCTACCACCCCTGCGACTGTAGAGTGAACATTCGCCGATAATCATCACACCATCATCAAGATTTAGTTTAACAGACCGCAAGCACCATTTGAGTCTCTCCTACAAGGGCTGTGGAGGGATTAGTTAACATATATTTGTGTTTCTATAATTTAGTGTTATATTGTTTGGAGGGAGATTACAGTATTTCAGATTTTTTGAAAACTGAACTTAGGAAAATTTTGGGTTTCTGCTAAACCTCCTTACACTGCTGGGGTTAGTGAAGCACATTGTTCGATACCGATTATAAATAGAATTCAATGAGAATATGTTGGACTGTTATTTGTGTTCACGGCAGTTGGAGCATATAAGCGTTGCTCCAATAGGGGAAGACTTATAAGTTGGCCATGCGTCAATCAGCATTATACCCAATTCTTGGAGCGTTCAGAATAGTTTCTACGTGATGTCAGGAAGGATTGTTTTTGATGACCAAGGATAAACTGATGATTTGATCATTTTTAGCTTTTGACTTGTTGGTTCATTTTCAGGACTTTTGCCAATCGTCAAATATAATTGTTTTATGGGTAGTTAGCCTCGATAATCAAATATATAGGTTTCCACTGCTTTACATATTTCTTTGACAATTTCGGCTATGACATAATTTCGTCCCAGATTACATATCCTGTAATAGGATTTGTTGCGTTAAGAGTTCGTTATGTAAAAGCAATTTTCCTTCATGTTCATCGAGTCATTCTGAGATTCAATTTTTCTACTCAAATAACATTACCCAGCAAGCTCCCAGGTTGCAGCAAGAGTGTAACATAACCGGTAGGTAACATACAGCAAATATACCAAATGCATAGCACATCAAACTTTCATATATTTATGGTGAAGTTAATAAGAACTCCTTATCATATAATTATAATACAAGATTGTCCCACTAATTACATGAATGTTTGTGGGGGTGAAAGAATGTGTGTGATTCTGAGTATAAAAACTTCCATACATATATGGATTTTTTCAGTTCGTTTAGCAGTGAGTGCAGGATTTACAAATTCTTAAGGCAACCATTACAAATAGGTCAGGCAGGAGATTCCCATGGAAATGTGAAATGCTGGAGAAAAGGGGGAAGAAGGTTTAGTAGTGAAAGAATGTGGGTGAAACGGAACAGACTTTTAGGAGAGAAAGTCTGTGGCCTTCTGCCCACTGCATGGTATTGGGTGGTTGGTTGGGGTGACTGGGGCGATGGGAGGGAGGAAAGGATGTGGAGAAAAGAAGGCGAAAGGAAATGGAGGGCCCATCCCTATTTGGGTGGGGTGCACCTCATCTTTAATTTGTTTGGAGGGCCCATTCATTATTTTTTCTGAGTAGGGTTACACTTTTTATTATAGATAGAGGGAAACGGATGGAGATAGAGACGTGGTGGTTATGATTTTAGGTTGGGGTAGGGGGGTGGCCATGGGTGTTGCTTGTTTTTTTTCCACATATCTTAATCCGGCTCAAGTTACGTGGGATTGACCTTTGTTGTAAAGGTTTTAACTCTAATTACAAGGGGGAGGAGCCATGTCGTCGGTTCTGTGAGGGTTCATTACAGTAGTCCAAATCGTCGCCATGGGTAGAATAGGAGGAGGGGGGTTGGGGAATGCAGGGGAAGGTAATGTGATGGGATGGAATGTTCGATTGACGTTAGTCTTGGGGGAGGGATGAAGGGAAGAGGTGGGGGAGGGAGGAGTGGAGTGGGGGGATGGTGGAGGGGGAGTGTGGGGAGAGAATAAGTAGACGATTAGTGTTTAGGTGTGGTAACCCACGATGCTCAAATTATGAGGTTTAATAGTTGGGTGGGGGGGGGAAGGGAGGGAGGCTAGGCGCGGAGTTGGAACTCGTGAACGTATGATGTTGTTTAATGCAAGTTATGGAACATTACAAAATCTTCAAACGGGTTTTCACGCTATTAATAGGCCTTATGTAATCCACCAATAAGGATTACAACAGCACACAGTATGGCTGCAATTGGCAAGGAAAATAAAATATAACATGGCAAAATTTTTGCCCTGAGTAATTTTTACAACCCACCTCACGCCTAAAGAATAAAGAAAAATGCTTATGTGTATAGAAGATTTTCAACTCAATATCACATATTCTTTCACCTCTACAAATATCTGCTGTCACTCATGGGACACCCTGCAATAGTATAAGGACGACATGGGCTATGCTGACAAATTAATGTGACTTACCTGTTGGTGACGACGATGGTAGGAATGAGACCCCGGCATGTTTCAGTGTTCGACATCACCTTCTTCCCCTGGTGTGGGTGGCGCCAACCTTGGTAACAACGTGTGTATTCTCCGTGACTACCATTACTGGTAGTCACAGAGAATTAATTACTGGTGTGCCCATCAGTCGCACCGTTGTAGCCATGAACGGCAGAGATATGGTCGTTGTAGTGCTTTTATTTTCCCGTTACACATCTATCACCATGTTTAATAATATTAACTATCTTCCTGACATTTTTATTATTCTCAATGATTGCGGAATTCACAAAAAAAAAGCTCCACCTACACACAGCCTGTTACTAGACTAACCCCCACCTCCTCTATTCCCCCCCCCCTATACACTACAGTGGGCGACATCTGTTGGCCGACCATAGCATTTCCCCCAGCTGTTTCGAAACTTCAGACTCGAGGCTATTCGAACCCTCACTGTGGCTGGGTAGTGGACACGACTTTTGTGCACGATAGAACTTGACGTCATACTATTGGTGGTAAAAGGTGACACAATATTTTAGTGACTACTGTATTTACGTATCAGATTAATGTACTACAGTATTATTCATAATTTCATTGGTATTTTGTATTGAATTATTTTCAATACTTTTTGCTGTTAATTTTCTTGGCTTATGAAACTTTCTATTGACATCAAACTCTTTTTTTTTTCTAATAGTGTTTTTGTGTGTTAGTCATGGTAGACGGGCACTATTGGTCGTGTTCAGCAACGATGATGTTATTTGACATTTACTTAGATGCCTTAATGAATTATGAGGTATATATAGATAGAAGAAAACTGATGTAAATATTTGTATAGTTAACCTTTTTTATTTACAGGTTGAGTAAATTAGTTACACCTGTAAATTTATTAGAAAAACTAATCCACCAATGACACTGCATTCCATTGTTGGTGGTACAGCGGTAACGCGCGTAACTCTGGCCAAATATGTAAAGGGTTCGAGCCTAAGCCTGAACACACATGAGTGTGACCCTACCAAACATAACAGGTTTCCCGGTCTCCGGTTTCCTTGTGTACTAAAACTGGATAGAGGGCCTAAACGGCTAGTAAGCTGATAGTGGCGGAAAGGATATAACAAAAAAAAAAATCATTCTAGTTGAATTTCGTTTATGGACATAAATTTTAGATCCTTTTTAAATTTAATGGAAAGACACACCAATGCACCTAACCTAACATAACCTAACCTAATCTAACATAACTTAACCTAACCTAACATAACCTAACATAGCATAATCAAACATAATATAACATAACATAAAATAACCTAACATATCATAACCTAACATAACATAACCTAATACAACCTAACTAATACACCAAAAAATTAAAGAGCATTTGAACCCTCATAAAATAATTATTCTTTGAAAAAATCATTACGTAGACAAAAATCAGGTACAAAAGAAACAGACAGTACATTACCTCACTATCAAGTAACGCATCAAATTAGACATAATGTGTGAAAAACATACATAAAGCCGTTCATTACTAGACCGATGCCTTCAATTTACCTGCACTAACTGTTGTTTGAGCCGGTCAGAGTCTTGGTTGAGCTGGCGTGTGGAGTTTCTCAGCGCCTCTACTTCGGTATTCCAGTCTGGTCTCAGCTGCTGTTGCCTTAAGCTCTGGTGATTGGCAGGAGGGTCAGTCTCGTGTGTTTAGTAGTAGTAGTTGTAGTAATGATACTATTAATAATAATAATAATAATTATAATATAGTCAATGGTTTCTGTGTGTGTGTGTGCGTGTGTGCGTGTGTGCACACATGGGCTGGTGTAATGCATCTAGTGTGGCAGCATTATGTTAGTGTTAAGGTGCAAGCACTGCTTGCTTCCTCTCGCTTTCAGCTACCGCTGCTGGCATGTGGATACACCCTGGCGCCTACCACCCACTGGCCCGAATGAAAAATCTGTGGTGGAACCCCACATTAGGCAGACATGCCTACAGAGCTCCAGTGAGACCCCAACGGCGGAATAAGCGGAAGAGGTAACCAACATGGGCACCCAACGACTAGATCGGCAGATGAAGGCAATGGAAGATGGTCAGACTACTAAGGTGAAAGTTAAAAAGACTGGGCTATCAACAGTCCATTGCAACTCCCTCTCTCCCTACTTATTGCAGCTATCAGCACCACTGGATCAGGAAAAAGGGAGACCCAAGATGTGTGGGTACAGCCTACGCTCCTGCCTCACCACATAAACCAACTCACATGCAGCCATCATCCAGCTCATCCTACTTTTCATCATCATCAATATCATCATAAGCCCTAAACCCCCAAAATTCTTAGGGCAACAGACGAGTAGTGACGGGGACAGGCAGAGATAAATTCTAGTAGTCTCTAGTCACACCTCAGCACATAGGTGGCATAGATAGGATGGTAGTTTATGCACTGGGATCTAGAAAGCAGTGCACAGCAGTGCAATCCGGTCCTCTCTGTGCGACTGGGCAGCCCTTTCCAGGGGCCGGCTCATCCCACATGGGGAGGAGCTAGGAAAGGTGCCCTAAACATAGCCTGCCTAAAAGCCAACCTGACTATACAACCTCTTATGGTCGTTGCATGGAATGTTAGGATTCTTCGGGATATTGGCACAAATGGGCATCCTGAAAAAAGAACTGCCCTTGTGGCAAAACAGCTGTCTAGGTATAACATCGACATAGCAGCCATTGGTGAGTCCCTTCTCTCAGACAACAGTCGACTCACAGAACGGGGTCCACCTATACCTTCTTCTAGAAAGGTAAGCCTGCTGTGGAGAGAAATTGCATTTATGGAGCTGGATTTGCCATTCGCCAATCTATCCTACATAGGCAAACAAAAATGCCTGTTGGGGTCAACGAGCTCTTCATGATGCTTCGAGTACCAATGAATCACTTATGTCATGCCTTCTTCATCATTAAATATTCGTGCACCCCCAACATTGGAAGCAGAGGATGACATAGAGGAGGCCTTTTACCACTGATCTTGACAGAGTGCTAACCTCTATCCCCAGAGAAGATAAGGTTGTGGTCCTAGGTGACTTCAATGCCAGAGTTGGCAGAGATGCTGACAAATGGCAGGGAACCATAGAGACAAATGGAGTGGGTGAGAGTAATCCTAACAGCCTACTCCTCCTCAAGTGTGCTAAACACAACCTCACTTTCACCAACACCTTGTTTAGGCAAGCCAACAAGTTCAAGGGTTCTTGGCAATGCCCACAACCCAAATATTGGCATTGTATTGATTACATCATTGTCAGAGAAAGAGATCACCGAGATCTCCTCCTCACCCGAACCATGTGTGGATCTGACCACTGTGGCACTGATCATCTGCTCGTCAAAGCCAAATTCTTCCTTCACGTTGCCCCAAAACGGCAAAGGCAACAAGCCTCCAGAAGAGGTTTTAACACCAAGCGACTGAAGGATCAAGGGGTAGCACATGCTTTCAGAGAACAGCTCGACAATGGACTGATAAACAACCCAACAACAAACCACTTAAATCCGAGTGCCGAATGGGGTATCCTTGACGCCTGGCATCATAAAACCTGCAGCGAGGCCCTCGGCCAGATCCAAAGAATACACCAGCATTGGTTTGATGAAAATAAGCAGGAAATCAACGTACTCGTCGATGGCAGATGTGCTGCTTTCACTGACTGGCAGAACAACCCTCGGTCTCGAACCAAAGCCGATACATTCCGCCAGAAGAAAAATAGTTTGTGAAGCGCAAAAATTTGTGGAACAAGATGCTTGAATTTTTTTATTCCACTCAAACTATGTATGGCCCAACTACTCCTGGCGTGGCCCCCTAACGCTAATCCGACGATAGTTCCGAGTTACTGGAAAGAGCACTATCAGCCCCTGCTCAACCAAAACACCGATGTGGATGTTCTGACCACCCAGCAGGCCCCTCAGCACCCAAAGATGACCCACCTCAGGTATCCTCCATCCGTGATGAGGAAGCTACCGCTATTAAGCAAATAAAAAATAACAAAGCCACAGGGACTGAAGGAATCCCAGCCGAGGTGTATAAAGCAGGAGGACCTCTGCCCACCAGCTGTCTCCACCATCTCCTGGAGATTATATGGGAAAAGGAGAAATTCCCCAAGCTCTTAAAGACGCCTCCTTCGTCAATATTTATAAGAGCAAGGGAGATCGGTCAGACTGGCAACTGCCATGGGATCTCGCTGCTGTCCATAATTGGCAAAATTAGCGCCTGAGTCCTCCTAAACATACTTCTTCCTGAGACAGAAAACTTCCACCCAGAATCTCATTGTGGCCTTAGACCGTCACGTGGCACCATTGACATGATCTTTGCTGCCTGGCAGATAAAGGAAAAGTGACTTGTACGTGGCCTTTATCGACCTTACTAAGGCCTTCAATTCGGTCAACAAGGAAGCCCTCGGGTAAACCGTCAGCTGTTTTGGTTCCCACCAAAATTCATCGCCATTGTGAGGCAACTCCACGATGACATGAAGGGCAGCATCCTGCATAATGGCACCCAATCTGAGTTCTTCCCCATCCAAACGGGGATTAAACAGGGGTGTGTACTGGCACCAAGTCTCTTTTCCATTTTCTTGGCTGCCTTCCTTTCTCGAGCCAGTGAAGGTGACCTACAGGAGCTCCAGAACACCTACGCAGATGCATATGCACACTTCAGCCTTGAGGTGAATGTACGTAAGATTAAGATTCTCTTTCAGCCTGCCCCTGGTTCAGTAACACTTCCATCATTTATCCAGGTTAACGGTACTACCCTCTCTAATGTTACCCACTTTCAGTATCTTGGCTCCCAACCTGTCCACCACTGTGGACATCTCTGAAGAGCTTCAATTATCGGATCAACTGTACATCTCAAGCCTTTGGCAAATTCCGTACCCATGTCTTCAGCTGTATAGGGAGCTGAAATTATCTACAAAGTTGCACGTATATCGGTCAGTGGTCCTTCCCACCCTGCTGTATGGCAGCGAGACATGGTGATTTGATTTTGATTTTGCCGCTTGCAGCGGCTACTTTATTGTGCACCCCACACTCATCCTGTGAGCGGTAGCGCAAAAGGATTACAGAGTAGGGTTTACAAAGGGTCATAATAATTAACCCCGGTTGTCAGGATATTATGGCACCGAAAGTTACACAGTATTTCATTTACATTATTTGTTTAGTTCTATACATAGAGGGTAACTTATTCACAAATGCGTGAGAACAGGCGTGTGAGGCAGTATGTCTGGCCTCACACTTTATTATTCACATTTACGTGGGAGGTATTCAAGCACATTGCGTATTTGGTTCTGTACATGAGAACTGATATAGTTACTGAGTGCAAAAAAGTGGATACAATCTTAATATGTCGGCTATCTTGCCATTAGAGATGAAGTGTTGTGCCATTTCACACACAGTGTGCTTGGACCTGTCCCTAAAAGGTTCTATCTTCACACAGTCGAGGACGTAGTGTTCAAGTGTGTGGCCATATGTATGGCCACACACTTTACATTTAGTTTTGTTTACATCTGCTTGAGGAACATACTGCCAGAGGTACTTATATCCTAACCTTAATCTAGCGGTTACAACATCTTGTAATCTAGTGATCTTGTTACTTGCTCCATATACATGTTTCACTTGATACATCTCATCATGGTAAACTATGGATCGACTAGTGCCTGTTTGCACTTGTCTACTTGCGTCAAACTCATCAATAAGTTCTTTCCTAATTACAGTTTTAAGGGTTCTTTTTGACAGACCCAAATTGTATTAACGGTGTCTTTGTTAGACGCGAGTTTGGCGAGGGCATCAACTCTGTCATGTTTTATGAGGCCTATGTGAGAGGGGATCCACAACAGTTTGACCTTGACACCCCGGTCAACAAGGCGCGAGACATGGGTCACATATAGGTGGCACCTCAAGGCACTTAAAAACTTACACCAACGTAGTCTAAATTCCATCCTATGGGTTCGCTGGGAAGACAAAGAACAAATACCAGTATTCTCACTGACTAACTGTAGGAGCATCGAGGCTACCATTATCCATGTATGGACAACAGTAAACTGCCAAAACAGCTACTTTACAGTCACCTAACGAATGGTAAATGAAACCCTGGCAGGTAATGGAAAAGATAAAAAGAGTCAATACTTTTGAGTTAGCCCAACTGTATACTGAGGCGCTGCCACCGCCCATCCCGCATTAGATGTAGCCCTTCACATGTGTAACATTTGTGGACGGCCCAGCCGGTCCCATATCGGTCTCTCTAGTCACCTCGGAGCTTACCAACGAAGGTGACATCTTTAATAACTCATATCATTGTATCATAGCTGGATTGTCGCCATACTTGATTCCAAGTGACAGCAAAGTATAGTCGTAGTAGTGTGTGTGTGTAATGGTCAGCATGCTCTCCTCGTAATTGAGCGAACCCAAGTTCAATCCTCGGGCAGGTTGAAACTATGGTCAAATTTCTTTATGCCATTTGCCTCTGTCTACCCGGCAGTAATTGGAAACCTTGATATTAATTGATTTGCAGATCGTGTTCCGAGGTGGTGGTTAGCCAGTGCAGTTGGCGAGTTGTCCTGTGTTCTTGGACTATCCCTTGACACTGGGTCATGCAACTCGTTAACTTAGGGTGTGGTTGTTGTGTTGGTGACAGCTTCTAACACCATAAACAAATTAACGCCGAGGTGGCCCCTTTGCCGGCCATCCCCGTTACACAAGGGGCAACCATTATGTGTGTGTGTGTGAGAATTATTGTGTCTTAATGGCTTTTTGTATCTTTTTACCCTCCCTTATCTCATTGTGCTCTATTAGTTTTCTATTTTGAATCATTCAACTCTCTATTATTTAATTTTTTTTTATTTCTGAGACATATAATTTATCATATCAGGAAAATGACCAGGTATGCATGTAGTTTTTCAGGTTGCATGGGCAGGTATATAGGAAGGATGGCTAGCTATATGGGTAGGACGGCCAGGTATACAGGAATGAAGGTCAAGTATAAATTACAGATGGTCAGGCATACAAAAATAAGCACCAGCTAAATAGGTAGGATGGCCGGCTATACAGGAAGGATGGCCAGCTTTACAGGAAGGATGGCCGGCTATACAGGAAGGATGGCCAGCTTTACAGGAAGGATGGCCGGCTATACAGGAAGGATGGCCAGCTTTACAGGAAGGATGGCCAGCTATAGGAAGGATGGCCAGCTAAACAGGAAGGAGACCCAGGTATACAGGAAGGATGGCCAGGTAAATAGGAAGGATGACCAGGTACATAAGAACATAAAAATGGAGGAAACTGCAGTGGGCCTATTGGCCCATATTGGGCAGTCCCATTTACACCCAACCCCTATCGCTCATCTATCCATCCAACCTATGTTTGAAGCTATCCAGCGTATTCGAGTTAATGATGATATTTGGTAACTTGTTCCACTCGTCCACTACTCTATTTCAAAACCAATGTTTATCTATTTTGCGCATAAAGGAAGGTTGGCCAATTATATATGTTGCATGGACAGGTATACAGGAAGGATGGATTGATATACAGTACATGAAGGTTGACCAAGTATGCAGAAAGAATGATCAGTTACTGTATGCATGTAGGATGAACAAGCATACAGGAATTATGGCAAAGTAAACGTGTAGGTTGGGCAAGTATACAGGAAAAATGGCCAGGTGTTTTATATATATATATATATATATATATATATATATATATATATATATATATATATATATATATATATATATATATATATATATATATATATATATATATATATATATATATATATATATACGGTAGTCCACCCGGACACAGGTCACTGACCCACATCAGGGCCTGAGGGACGAAAATGTAATAATAATAATTGGTCACAATTTTCGTGGTGCCATATGTACAGGAAGTATGGCCAGATATGCATTTAAGATGGCCAGATATAAATAAAGGATAGCTAGGTATACATGGATGGCCGTGTATACATGTAGGATGGCTAGGTATACTAGAAGGATGGCCAGGTATACAGGTAGGATGGGCAGATATACATGTAGGATGGCCACATATGCAGGTAGGATGTCCAGGTTTATAGGAAGTATGGCCGAGTATACTGTACATTAGGGTGTGTCATACGGAGGCGAATTTTTTTTTTTTTTTGAGTTTGAAAAATCGGCCCATGGTATTAATGATGTAGTTCTATGTGCAGAATCATGTGATATCTTCAGATTTGAAAAGTTTTCATTTTTTGCTAGGTAAATTTTAACTTGAAACCTTATGAAAATTCAGTATTCCCACCCTTTTACCAACACCACTAAATAGCTTATTTAAAGTAAAGTAAATGTATCAGGTTAATTTATTAGGATGAAAATGATCCAGAATAGTGAAACGAATGATCTTGACACATTTATTAAATTTAATATTCCTTTAGAAAACAAAATCATCAAATACAAAACCGGTTTTACTACTACGACCCGGTGTTGCTGCACACCATAGAGAACATGTCTTTCTTGCTTCTGTTTCTACTCATCACCTCCCTGCTGACCACCTGAGCTCGGATGTAGCCTTCCCTCCTCTCCTGGCTGTACACGTGACTGCTGGCCTCGCTCACTTGCTGTACACAACGCTCTATACTCTGGGTGTGCGAGGGCCAGGCAGGGACATGCATGGGGTTGTCCAGGAAAGCTCTGACTTGAACATTGGTGAGGCTGCAGGTAAGAGGGGGCTCACTGCCAGCCTGGATGTTATCCAGATCTATGAGATCAGTGAGGGTCTTGGCACCTAGATTGACTTCAGGAGTCTTCCTGACCCTGAAGGAATCGTCACCAACTGATTCGTCATGCCCAGATCCTCTCATAAGTCTCATATCCAAGATCTTTTTGACTGCCACTCTTCTCTCCTCCTCATCCTTACTGCAGGGCATTGTCTGCAGAACTGCCTCGGGATGAGCATACCAGGAAGATGTCCTCACAGTCTGCTCTACAATCTGAACAACCTTCCTTGGCTGACTCCTCAGGAGCTCAAGCTGGAAGAGAATATGCCTCGGACCTTCGGAGAACGATGACTTGACCTTGGTGTTGAACCAATTTGGCAAGTAGACACTCACGATGAATTGGACAATAAGTCTCAGGTTGCAAGCTGGTCTCTTTCAGTTTATGATGAGCGCACTCCACCCTGGCAGAACCTGAGAGCCAAGCAGGAGCCACCTAGAATGTGAGACTGGACCCCACTGCAGGTAAGCAAGTCTCATCAGGCATGACCCCAGTTTTGATGGCACTGCAAATCATGTAAATCCAGTAGTACTTGGTCAGTACTCAGGTCACAATGACAGTATGCAAGCTCAATGAGTGTGGAGGGCCAACTGTGATTTTTTCTCAAAGCTCGAATTATTTCTAACTCTGTGGCAGAGTCCAGCATCTTGCCAAGAGGACCAGACCATCTGTTGTTTGGAGAGTTCCTACATCCAGCTCCTGGATCAGATGTCTGGAGTGGCAACTCGTTGTGTGGAGGTCACAACAATCCAGACCAGCTTCCTCCCACCCTTCCGCTTCTATCCACTGTGGCGACCTCTTGCCACCTGTGTCTGTGAGCGGTGCTGTCCTCCAATGGCCTGCAGGGTCTGGTCTACGTTCCTCTCTCTGAGCCAGTTCACAATGTTATCTGCCACTATCTCAGCTGGTTTCCTGATGTCATCTTCCTCTGGAGTGAAATGCCACAAATACTTCCCTCCTGGTTCACTGCAGCAGGAGTAGTGTTCCTCTTTCACCATGGCAGGGAACAACTTGTCAGAATCTCCAACTTTCATGAACACTTTAGTGTCATCCCTTCTCCCATCAAAGAACAAGCAATTGATTCCATTTTCTCTTATCCCCTTATTAAACTCCTCTTCTAGGTTACTGACAAGTTTCTCCTGAGCTCTCCTTACTTTGTTATGATCTATCACCAGGTGAACATCATCAGGTGTTATCAAACCACCGTCAATCCAGGCAGCTGTTGCTATCTCTGCAGTTTCTCTGAGACTCAGTGTGGTGTCGCATGCTGGCCAGAGCCATGCTCGACATTTTCCTATTTCTGAATCTTATGCCCAAAGGTTTATAATTATTTCAAGTTAGGGGACAAAGTCACCATTCTCCTGGTCAGCACTCTCGATCAGCTATGGAAGCTGCTGAACTCTTGAATCAGCTTGACTCCAATCATCGGCCTTTTACCCTTGCCCTGCCTTTCAAGTCTCTCTTCCTCGCAACTCTTTCTCTCCTCCTTCAACTTCTCTGTGGCAGCTCTCTCCTGTCTTGACCGGAGTATCTTGAAGCAGAAATCATGAGAGCCCCTATACTGCCAGTCTTCTCTGTGCTTTGACAAATGCCAGTTCGATCACAGGAATCTTCTAACACGCCTTGCAAATACAGGAGATGTGGGCCCGGATTTACAGTCACTTATCGCATCCAAAACTCAGGACAGAGAACAATTGGGCACTTGCAAGTAATTATGTCAAATAACTGGTCCAGTTGCTTGGCAAAGCTGTCCTTAACTGCAAGTTTTCCTCTCCCAAGAGAGATATCTCTTGCCTTTACCCAACTGGCTAGCAGTCTCTCACTAATCTTCTTCTGACTTGTTATGACTGGAGGCTTGAACTGAGCGTTAGCCAGAGTGTACTGTGCCAAGAAAGCTTTGGTCATATCACTGGCAATGCCTTTGTTTGTGTAAGTTCTTTGGTTCTTTTCACTGATTTGCCTGATTAAAACACTGTATCTCAAAGCATCTCTCAATGTAGGCAACTCCGACTTCAGGAGCTCTCTCCCAGACCCAAGATAGTGACTGAGATGGCTGGATTTTTGGTTCCTCGTCCTGACACAAGCAGCCATCGCAAATATTATCAACTTATAAATGCATCAGAATCTGAAACAGAAAAAATATTGTTAGTTGGGTTGTTAAAGAATGAAGTCAGAAAGCAATGTTCACTATTTAATTGTAATGCACTAATGCAGCTGTACGTTAGATTTTCGATAAATTTCACGCCAAAATTTACCTAGCAAAAGGTTGCAAAATATTGAAACTGAAATTATTTTCTGTTTATATACACTAAAATCTACCAAAAAAGTGATGAGCCATTAGTTTTAGCTGACCTTCCCTCCTATGACACACCCTACATGTACAATATATTGACCAGGTGTACCATAATGATGACCAGTTATACATGTAGAATTACCAGGCATACAGGAAGTATGGCTAGGTATACATGTAGCTTGGCTAAGTATACAGGAAAGATAGCCAGGTGCACACAAAGGATGTCCAGGCAGACATTTAAGATGGCAAAGTATATGAGGCTAGGTATAAAAGAGGGTGGCAGGTATAGAGGCATTATGGCCAGAAACAAGTAGGATGGTCTGGTATATGTATATAGCCAGGTATACCGACAGAAGACCAGGTATACAGAAAGGATGGGAAGCATAAGGGAAAGGTGGGGAAGTATACAGGAAGTATGGCCAGATATACAGAAAATATGGCGGAATACAGGAAGGATTGCCAGTGTATTTTGAGGATGGCCAGCTATACAGAAAGAGGGTTGGTATGTATATATATATATATATATATATATATATATATATATATATATATATATATATATATATATATACAGTATATATAAATATATATATATATATATATATATATATATATATATATATATATATATATATATATATATATATATATATATATACAGTATATATAATATATATATATATATATATATATATATATATATATATATATATATATATATATATATATATATATATATATATATATATATATATATATATATATTCTGGATTTACGCTGATATTTTATACTGACATTTACGTACCTGTCCAGACGCAACAATTATTAGTTACGCAGTACATTCCCAGTACATTCCTTAATT
Organism: Homarus americanus; assembly: GCF_018991925.1. Taxonomy (NCBI): domain Eukaryota; kingdom Metazoa; phylum Arthropoda; class Malacostraca; order Decapoda; family Nephropidae; genus Homarus; species Homarus americanus. The sequence goes on along the minus strand of NW_024735554.1, from coordinate 17,025,011 downwards.
TACGCAGCAAGCGGCAAGGTGCTGGGCGCTGACGTCAGACTTGTGCCGATGATGTCGCGGACTGTGATTGGCCACGCATTCTTATCCACCCACGCACCCTCCCTGCGCTGTGATTGGTCTATTTAACCTTGCTTGCCCTGCCACCAGGGGCGATGACCCTGGGCGCGTTAGTCTCATTGTCTCCCGTCTCCGCGTACACTCACTTGTGCCTAGGAACCTGTTTTTATTGTTTCTACACAATGGCTACCGCTGGACCCCCACCACCCTCGAGAAACCTTGAACTACCTGGCCCAAGCCCAAGAAGGTGCGACGCGCCTTAAGCAATGAGATAAATTACAAGATTGTTCAGGAGTTAGAAAAAGGCACGAGGCAGGTGGATCTGGCCAGACAATATGGAGTGAATGAATCGACGATCCGCATGGTCAAGAAGGATGCCGGCAAGATCAAAGAACACATGAGCATTACAAAATCTGTGAAATATTGCCACAATAAGGTGCTGCTGAAGACCGAGGGTTAGTTGGAACGCTATATCATTCGTCAGTCAAGATGGAACATGAGGGTCGACACTCGGGCAGTGCAGGACTACGCCCGAGAACTCTACCAATCAGTGGCAAGAAAATGGGAGCTTCCACTGGTGGCTGCAAGGTTTCTAACGACGCAACAAGATCACCAATATTGAGATACTCGGAGAAGGAGCAAGTGCCGACTGGCTGCCGCCATGAATTTTCCCCCATTTTACGGAAAATTATGGAGGAAGGACAGTACACCGACCACCAAGTGTTCAATATGGATGAATCAGAGTTGTACTGGAAGAAATTGCCATCCAAAACCTCATAGTCAAGTCTGTGAGCAAGTGTCGGGGCGAATGCAGGAGTGCATCACCATACTGAAAACCACCACCAATGCCTCTAGCACTGCTAAGCTGAAGTTGTTCAGATCCACAAAGCCCGCAAGCTGCATGCATGCAAGAATATGGACATGAGCAAGTTAAATGTCCACTGGCTAACCTCAGGCGTGGATGTTCACTGGTCTGTCCTCTCCTGGTTTGACAACTGTTTCGTTCCTGATGTAGAGAAATTGCACGCAAAATAATGTTCCATTCAACATTTTGTTGTTCGATAACGCCCAGGACACTCGCCCCAATGCTGGATCGTCACCACAACGTAAAAGTAGTCTTCCTTCCTGCTAACACTTCGTCGTTAATCCAGCCCACGGATCAGGAGTTGATTTGCAACGTGAAGACTGCTTTCTCCGCCAAGAAGTTTCGGCTCCTGAACGCACCAACACCAAGGATGAATTGCAGAACTTAGAGAGTGGCACCGATAGCGAGAGCGAGGACGACGATCACGAACAAGATTTGGCTGACAATGAAGTGCGAGTCAAGCAGTTTTGGAAACTGTTTAACGTGAAGAAAGCTGTTGATTTCTTGGTGGAGGCATGGGGCAGCTATCTGTGGCAACGATTTGTCACGTGTGGCGTCATGTATTGAGGGTATCTCAGGTGAGAGCAGAGGCAAGCGGTGGCTGAGAGGCTCAGTCTGTTGCTGTGGCATTGGAGAATGCAAGAGAGGCTGCACAAAGTGTTAAGAGCTGCAGGCTTCTCCGACACCACCAACGAGGACATCCTGGAGGTAATCAGGCAACCTGAGGTGACTGGTGACGAGATGTTGGAAGATGATGACGTCAGTGAGCAGCCAGGTGTTACAGAAGAACAAGAGCAGAAACTAATACATGGTGATGAAGGAAATCATCGAGGCAGCTGAGAGATTGAGCTCCTCCTTGCCAAAGACCCAGTCAAGCTGTATCACGACCACGTCAATTCTAGCCGTCAACAAAACATTACCGAGTTCTTTCACCCGCCACCCACCACAGCCAGCCCAAGTCACTGATAGTGATAGTGAGGATATGGACTTTGAGGATTTGACAAGAAGGCCACGCTAGCCTCTGTTGGATAGTGATACAGGTGATACAGGTGAGGGCTGATAATCTGCCCTCTGCCTGAACCAACCCCCATCCCCGTGTGCCCAGCCATCTCTCTTCTCTACTAACGTAAGTGTTAAAAAACCCAATATTATTGATATTTCTCTTAAATATTAATTTGTGTGCATACCATCACAAAAGTAAGATGTTATTTTTACAAC
>NW_024735554.1:17014011-17020271 GCF_018991925.1 Homarus americanus | reverse complement strand
TTTGTTGATTAACTATTTATATTTGATATAACTTGGATTTATATATTAATGTATTTAGTGGTGAATTATTCTGTGTGATTGAGTTTGATACAAGTATACTTCTATATTTAATCTCTGATTACTTGCTTGTTCCAGATATCCGGGAACTACGTGGAACCAACTACTGGAAATGGTTTAGTGAGGGGATTAATTTGAGTTTCGTTCTAGTTGAAAGTGGACCAATCCAGCTTCACCCACGGCTTTGGTGAGCCTACCTACCTTCGTTATGTGGGCAGTTAAGGACGAACCCGGCTAGAGTGGGGAAGGAATTATATGAGCGGGAACTGCTGTATTTATTTAACTGTAGATATGATCGACTTATTTCTACAATAAACTTGATTTTAAATTTTAAAATTCCGTTTTAGTACGCTAATAACGGTGTTCTAGGGGAGTTTAGACCAATTTAAGACTAGGGCAGACATTTCACTAACTTGTATACAATTTAGCAGCTTAAAAATTTAGGTTCCCATAAGATCGGAAACTAGCTATAAGCCCCGAAAGCTCAGGAAATTTGAGCATTTTAGGAGAATTTTAAGCCATATGCAGTTACACTGAGGAAAGTAGAACATTGAGACATTTTTAATTAACTGTATATTTATTGATAGAGTACAAAACAAAAACAATAATAATAAAAGTGAGACATGACTGGAGTCATTCATGGTTTCAAGCCGGTTCATAGAAAACCAGGTTTTCATGAAATTCAAGGAGTTGCCTGCCTAATTTCTATCACGCTTCTGCTGAACATAGTTTACGTGAGATTAGATAAACATGAATTTAAAGGATGAAACAAAAATAATCCAAATAAAATATTAAGATGGAGCCCCTGGCAGTTCACCACTTTCCCACTCCTGAATCCAGCCCCTGCCTCGAGGAGAAGCGACCGTTCGCGGGAGCCTTACGCCGGTAGGTCCGAAGGAGCCATTACCTCTGTTCGAAGGACGCAGACGGTGCCCGGCAGATTATTCGTAGGAGAAGTAGTTGGGCTGAGCTGTGGCTTGCGAAGTCTGAAGGCACCGAGGGCGGCCGTTTGAGTTATCTGGTGAGGATTCTACGCGCTGGTGATGGCAGAACGAAGGCTCTTTGTTCTGCATACACCTGCCTTCACATTGTCCTGAGAATAGAAATTTTATTTACCAAAATTAACAGATAATGCTCATACATATTGCACGCACGCACGCACCATCAATTTTCTTCAATCAACCAAACTTATTAACATATTCAACTTTCTTTACTCAACCAACCACATCAACAGCACCAACCTCAATTATCATCCCATCGTGCAAACACCAATCAATCATGGTGACACTACATATCCTACTATATCTATTTTCATCAGCAAACAACTTCTACCCTCCTCACATACAAAGTACACTGCCTATGTATCGTAACAATCAGTATTTATCTAATATATTTTCTAACGTTCCTACATTGCTTTTCTAACGACTTTATCCGGGTCCTTAAATATCATAAAACATTATCGATTTCATTAGATAATTTTACATGTAAGTTTATGCTCCTTAATTGCAAAGTGACCCACATATCTCTTTCCAAGTCTGGTCAGGAAGCTCTGACTTGAACATTGGGGCTTTTGCAGGTGGGGGCTCACTGCCAGCTAGGATATTGTAGATCTAGGATCAGTGAGGTCTTGTTTTTGAGATTGACTTCAGAATTCTTCCTGACCCTAGAGGAATCAATCACTAACTGATTAAGTCATACCCCAGATCCTCTCTTAATTCTCATATAGGATCTTTTTTGTTTTGCATATTCTCTCTCATCCTCATCCTTCCACAGGGGCATTGTCTGCAAGACTGCCTGGGACAGGCACTTCCCAGAAAGAATCTAAAATAAATTCCTTCACAATCAGACCTTGGCTGGCTCCTCAGGGCTCAAGCTGGAAGAGAACTCAGTTCTTCAGAACTAATTAAACGACACAGTGTTGAACTAATTTGGCAAGTAAGACACTGATAGATTGGACCTTCAATAAGTCTCAGGTTTGTGGCTGGTTTCCACTTTCGGTTTATGATGAAAGCCAAATTCACAGAACTACAAGATTTAGACACCTAGAGATGTGGACTTCAGGACTATCTTAAAATTAAGTCTATCAGGCACTTGACCCCAGTTTGATGGCTTTTCAAATCCTTCTTAACCATAATTGCAGTGCCAGACATCCAAACAGTAAATTCACAAGCTCAATTAATTCAGGAGGCTAGCTGCTTGAGGTTTCAAAGAAGCTGGTTATTTCTAACTCTGTGGCAGAGATTCCAGCATATCACCACCAAGGGACCAGACCATCTGTTGTTTGGAAAAGTCTTGCATCCAGGCTCCTGGGTTCAGATGTCAGGTGCCAGCTCGTTTGAGACCTTGGAATTCTGACAATCCAAGACAACTTCTCCAAGTCTTCCGCTCTGTCCACCAGCATTGCCCCTTTGTGTTTCGTGTTTCTAGCCATATTTGGCTTGCAGTTCAGATTTCACACTCCTCTCTCAGAGCCAGTCCACAATGTTATCTGCCACCAACTCCAGCTGGTTCATGTCATCTTCCTCTGGAATTAAACACCAAATACTTCCCTCCTGGTTCACTACAGCAGGAGTATTCTTCCTTTCACCACAGCAGGAACAACTTGTCAAATCTCCAACTTTCATGAACACCTTTAGTGCCATCCCTTCCCATCAAAGAACAAGCAAAGATTCCATTTTCTCTTATCCCCTTATTAGCTACTCTTCTCAAGGTTACTGACAATTTCCCCAGAGCTCCCTACTTTGACATGATCTATCACCATGAACATCATCAAATTTTATCAAACCACCATCAATCAGGCAGCTGTTGCTATCTCTGCAGTTTCTCTGAGACCAATTATTTGTCGCATACTGGCCAGAGCTATACTCGGGATATCTTTCCTATTTCGAATCTTATGCCTGGAAGGTTTGGGATAATTATTTTCTGGGTTAGGGACAAAGTCACCATTCTCAAAGTCAGCACTCCGGATCAGCCATGGAAGTCATTAAACTCTATCAGCTTGGCTCAATCATCGGCCTTTTTCACCTCACCCTGGGCACCTCAAGTCTCTCTTTCTCAACAACTCTTCTCCTCTTCTGTCTCTCTGTGGCAGCCTCCTGTCTCTTGGACTCCAGGTATCTTAGCTCAAGAAATCATGAGAGCCTATACACCAGTCTTCTCTCTCTGTGCTTTGACAAATGCCAGTTCGATCTAGATCTTCCAGTTCACGCTTGCAAATACAGAATGTGGGCCTCGGATTTACAGTCAGATCGCATCAAACTCAGGACAGAGAACAATTGACTTGCAAATAATTATGTCAAATAACTGGTCCGGGCTGTAGCAAAAGCTGTCCAACACAAGTTTTCCCCTCCCCAGAGAGAGACCATCTCTTGCCTTTACCCAACAGCTAACAGTCTCTCACTAATCTTCTTCTGACTTGTTATGACTGGAGGCTTGAACAGGCGTTAGCCAGAGTGTACTGTGCCAAAAAGCTTTGGTCATATCACTGGCAATGCCTTTGTTTGTGTAGTTCTTTGGTTCTTTTCACTGATTTGCCTAGTTAAAACCTGTATCTCAAAGCATCTCTCAATGTAAGGCAACTCCGACTTCAGGGCTCTCTCCCAGACCCAAGATAGTGACTGAGATGGCTGGATTTTGGTTCCTCGTCCTGACACAAGCAGCCATCGCAAATATTATCAACTTATAAATGCATCAGAATCTGAAACAGAAAAAAATATTGTTAGTTGGGTTGTTAAAAGAAATGAAGTCAGAAAGCAATATTCACTATTTAATTGTAATGCACTAATGCAGCTGTACGTTAGATTTTCGATAAATTTCACGCCAAATTTACCTAACAAAAGGTTGCAAAATATTGAAACTGAAATTATTTTCTGTTTATATACACTAAAATCTACCAAAAAAGTGATGAGCCATTAGTTTTAGCTGACCTTCCCTCTATGACACACCCTACATGTACAATATATTGACCAGGTGTACCATAATGATGACCAGTTATACATGTAGAATTACCAGGCATACAGGAAGTATGGCTAGGTATACATGTAGCAGCTAAGTATACAGGAAAGATAGCCAGGTGCACACAAAGGATGTCCAGGCAGACATTTAAGATGGCAAAGTATACATATATGAGGGCTAGGTATACAAAGAGGGTGGCCAGGTATATAGGCATTATGGCCAGAAAACAAGTAGGATGGTCTGGTATACATGTATGATAGCCAGGTATACCGACAGAATGACCAGGTATACAGAAAGGATGGGAAGCATACAGGAAAGGTGGGGAAGTATACAGGAAGTATGGCCAGATATACAGAAAATATGGCGGAATACAGGAAGGATTGCCAGGTGTATTTTGAGGATGGCCAGCTATACAGAACAGAGGGCTTGGTATGTATATATATATATATATATATATATATATATATATATATATATATATATATATATATATATATATATATATATATATATATATATATATATATATATATATATATATATATATATATATATATATATATATATATATATATATATATATATATATATATATATATATATATATATATATATATATATATATATATATATATATATATATATATATATATATATATATATATATATATATATATATATATATATTCTGGATTTACCTGATATTTTATACTCGATTGGCCATTTACGCGGTACCTGTCCAGACACAACAATTATTAGTTACGCAGTACATTCCCAGTACATTCCTTAATTTACGCAGCAAGCGGCAGGCAAGGTGCTGGGCGCTGACGTCAGACTTGTGCCGATGATGTCGCGGACTGTGATTGGGCCACGCATCCTTACCACCCACGCACCCTCCTCCCTGCGCTGTGATTGGTCTATTTAACGCGCTTGCCCTGCCACCAGGGGCGATGACCCTGGGCGCGTTAGTCTCATTTCTCCCCGTCTCGCGTACACTCACTTGTGCCTAGGAACCTGTTTTTTTGTTTCTACACAATGGCTACCGCTGGACCCCCACCACCCTCGAGAAACCTTGAACTACCTGGCCCAAGCCCAGAAGGTGCGGCAGCGCCTTAAGCAATGAGGTAAATTACAAGATTGTTCAGGAGTTAGAAAAGGCACGAGGCAGGTGGATCTGGCCAGACAATATGGATGAATGAATCGACGATCCGCATGGTCAAGAAGGATGCCGGCAAGATCAAAAGAACACATAGGCATTACAAAATCTGTGAAATATTGCCACATAAGGTGCTGCTGAAGACCGAGGGTTAGTTGGAACGCTATATCATTCGTCAGTCAAGATGGAACATGGCGGTCGACACTCGGGCAGTGCAGGACTACGCCCGAGAACTCTACCAATCAGTGGCAAGAAAAATGGGAGTTTCCACTGGGTGGCTGCAAGGTTTCTAACGACGCAACAAGATCACCAATATTGAGATACTCGGAGGAAGGCAAGTGCCGACCGGGCTGCCGCCATGAATTTTCCCCCATTTTTACGGAAAATTATGGAGGAAGGACAGTACACCGACCACCAAGTGTTCAATATGGATGAATCAGAGTTGTACTGGAAGAAATTGCCATCCAAAACCTTCATAGTCAAGTCTGTGAGCAAGTGTCGGGGGCGAAAAATGCAGGAGTGCATCACCATACTGTTCACCACCAATGCCTCTAGCACTGCTAAGCTGAAGTTGTCTGTGATCCACAAAGCCCGCAAGCTGCATGCATGCAAGAATATGGACATGAGCAAGTTAAATGTCCACTGGCTAACCTCAGGGAAGGCGTGGATGTTCACTGGTCTGTCCCTCTCCTGGTTTGACAACTGTTTCGTTCCTGATGTAGAGAAATTCTGCACGCAAAATAATGTTCCATTCAACATTTTGTTGCTCCTCGATAACGCACCAGGACACTCGCCCCAATTGCTGGATCGTCACCACAACGTAAAAGTAGTCTTCCTTCCTGCTAACACTTCGTCGTTAATCCAGCCCATGGATCAGGAGTTGATTTGCAACGTGAAGACTGCTTTCTCCGCCAAGAAGTTTCGGCTCCTGAACGCACCAACACCAAGGATGAATTGCAGAACTTAGAGAGTGGCACCGATAGCGAGAGCGAGGACGACGATCTGAACAAGATTTGGCTGACAATGAAGTGCGGAGTCAAGCAGTTTTGGAAACTGTTTAACGTGAAGCTGTTGATTTCTTGGTGGAGGCATG
>NW_024735554.1:16891511-17009011 GCF_018991925.1 Homarus americanus | reverse complement strand
GGTAGCCCTTGGGAAGCACCAGGTAGTTCAAGGGAAGCACCAGATAGCTCAAGTGAAGCACCAGGTAACCCAAGGGACGCTCCAGGTATCATACAGTATATTGAGGTAACCCCCTTGGACCACGCCACCCTCAGTCTAGACCAGTGATTTTCAACCTTTTTCATCTCACGGCACAGTGAGCCAGGCACTAAAATGGTCGAGGCACACCATCGGTATTTAAGGGCCTTAGTGGATTCCTCCCCTACAAGCACCGAACCTTCTCGAATTCCCCAGCCTACGCCTCCAGCGCCGCCCACGGAGCGGGATCAACTATCTACCCACGCCTACCCCCGCCTTATAAGGCCTGACACCGCGGTGACCAGCCTCTCTTCCTACACAGTGCCACCAGCAGCAACATCCTCCGCGCCAGCCTTGCGGCTGCCGCCCCGCCAGCGACCTTGGCGTCCTCGCCGCGTGCCCCACCTGGGCACCTCACCCAGCTCTCTACTCAACGCTTATTACCCTGCTACCTACCCAGCAACAAGCTGCATTGTACATCCAATACAATATGTATACAGTGAGCACATTGTGAGTTTCCTTTCTCCATCCCATCCTGAGTGTGAACCAATATCTCCAACCCCTACAGCCTCACTCGCACATGCTCATTACTGCATCTTACGGCTGGCAGTGGAGATTGGCGGATCTACACTACGGAATTAAGGAGAGAATTTAAAACTGCCATTTGGGCTTTTAATGAACAACACATTTGTTTATTTATTGCATCATTGAAAAAAAGGAGTTTAATGCGCTCCATAATAGTACCAGTAATGTCAAAACGTATCCAAATGCCATTTTTTAAAATGCTATCCAAATGCTATTTAAACTCCGCCGGCACACCTACGGATGCTTCGCGGCACATTGGTTGAAAATCGCTGGTCTAGACCCACAGTAGCTCCGGGTGGGTTAAGCCTTAGGTAGCATATACTAGACCCACGCATCCCCCATGCAACCCCTGATTAAAGTTAGTCCCCCAAGTAAGCAACCAGGTATCATGCAGTAAGGCCCCCAGTACCTGGTTGTCTCGGAGCTGCTTGACCTCACCATGCAGGTCTTCAATGCTCCTGTTGGCTTCTCTAGCCAGGTTCTTAGCGAATTTGACAACCTTATCTGCCTGACCCACCTGGTTCTTCACCGCTTCCACCTCTGTTGCGCTCTGCGACACAGCCTGTAAACAGCGACGAAGAAACACAAAGATTAAGTTAAATTCTATATTGTTTACGATTCATCTACTTTATATAGTTAGTTAATATCTGTGTGTGTGTGTGTGTGTGTGTTAACGCAAATTAAAATATTGGTGTCGCTTTTAAATCAATGTAAACTTACAGTCACGAGCCTGTCTGTGACGATCTCCTGGGTGCTGAGGCTGTTGTTCATATCCCGGATGTCTCGCTGAAGACGGGAGTTCATCCACTTCAGACGGGTGTTGATGTTCTTCTGTTCGTTCAGCTCCCCCCTCATGTTCCTCATCTCGGTATCCTGTTCGACCAACTTACTGTCGTACCTTTGCTGTCAATACGAGACAAAAAAGATGACATTACTGTTCTTAGTGTTACCTTCCTTTGGATTTACGGACCAGAGCTTCCTATATCTGTACTGTATACCGTTCTCTATTTGTCTGTCTATCTTCCTATCTGTATACCTGTCTTTTTATTTGTCTGTCTATCTGTTTATCTGTATACCTGTGTATTTATCTGTCTGTCTGTCTGTATACCTGTCTTTATTTGCCCGTTTATCTTCTTCACTGTATAAATATATGTTATCTGAATTTATTTGCCTATATAGGATCCATTTGGGACCCACTAAGACTGGGACCCACAAAGAGTGGGACCCACTAAGACTGGGACCCACTAAGACTGGGACCCAGTAAGACCGGGACCCACTAAGAGTGGGGACCACTAAGACTGGGACCCACTAAGACTGGGGCCCACTAAGACTGGGACCCACTAAGACTGGGACCCACTAAGACTGGGACCCACTAAGACTGGGACCCACAAAGAGTGGGACCCACTAAGACTGGGACCCACTAAGACTGGGACCCAGTAAGACCGGGACCCACTAAGAGTGGGACCCACTAAGACTGGGACCCACTAAGACTGGGGCCCACTAAGACTGGGACCCACTAAGACTGGGACCCACTAAGACTGGGACCCACTAGTCCTGGAACCCACTAAGACTGGGAACCCACTAAGACTAGGACCCACTAAGACTAGGACCCACTAAGACTGGGACCCACTAAGACTGGGACCCACTCCACTAAGACTGGGACCCACTAGACTGGGAACCCACAAGGACCACTAAGACTGGGACCCACTAAGACTGGGACCCACTGACCCACTAGACTAGAACCCATAAGAGGACCCACTAAGATTGGGACCACTAAGACTGGGACCCACCCACTACCAAGATTGGGACCCACTAAGACTGGAACCCACTAAGACTGGGACCCACCAAGACAGACCACTAAGACTGGGACCCACTCAAGACTGGACTGGGACCCACTAAGACTAGGGACCCACTAAGACTGGGACCCACTAAGACTGGGACCCACTAAGACTGGGACCCACTAAGACTGGACCCACTAAGACTGGGACCCACTAAGACTGACCCACTAAGACTGGGGACCCACTAAGACTGGGACCCACTAAGACTAAGGACCCACTAAGACTGGGACCACTAAGTGGGACCCACTAAGAGACCCACTAAGACTGGAACCCACTAAGACTGGGGACCCACTAAGACTGGAACCCACTAAGACTGGGACCCACTAAGATTGGGACCCACTAAGACTGGAACCCACTAAGACTGGGACCCACTAAGACTGGGACCCACTAAGACTGGGACCCACTAGTCCTGGACCCACTAAGACTAGAACCCACTAAGACTGGGACCCACTAAGACTGGGACCCACTAAGACTGGGACCCACTCGGACTTGGACCCACTAGGACTAAGACCCACTAGGACGAGGACCCACTAGGACGAGGACCCACTAAGACTGCAACCTAATACAGTAAGACTGATCGGAAATTTGACTCGCCTGATTCTTGTGACTCATTTCACTCATGTGACTCACTCGTTTCACCTGACTCGCTTGGTTCACTTTTTTCACATGACTCGCCCGACTCACCTGACCTGCTTAATTCACTTGTTTCGCCTGACTTGTTTTACCTGACTCGCCTGGCTCACTTGTTTCACCTTACTTGACTGACTCACTTGTTTCACCTGACTCGCCTGACTCTTATGACTCTGTAGACTCTCGTGACTGTTGATTTTCATGGTTAGACTCACTGATAACTCTTTTTACCATAGTCATGACTCTAATAACTCACCTCAACTCTGCTGAAGCACAAAATTTTTTGCTGACTCACTTGAACTGCTGACTCGCTCGACTCTAGCGACTCACCTGCATGTCGTCGAGCCTCTTGTGAAGTTCCTGGAGTTGAGTCTCATCAGCTTGGAGGGACCTAGTGTGGAGGCCCTCGGCTAACAGTTCGTCCAGCCGCCTGCATGTGAGAGAATCGGGATTACTGAGAGAACCGAGAGGAAGGGGTGAGAGAGCCGGAGGTGCGAGAAAGGGAGGGAAAGATGTGAGAACACCTGCCACTGCCAGCTGTACCTTTTCCTTCACCATCTTCTGAAGTAGCCTCAAACTCTTGCCTCAGCATTTTTACGGATGTCACTGTACTCATCTTTGACTAATTGTATTTTCTCATATGCTGTCTATGTATCGAGACTAGGCGAGTGCAAAGAAGAACGGGCCACAATGGAGTGCAACTACAAAGCTGTATTAAGGTGATCTGATGGGGCAGTATTCCATTGGTATCCGTGACTGTCCTCTGGCGTCTCACTTACCAAGGTCTCCCATCCACTTTCTGGTAATTTCCTCCACACAGATCAACAGTGCTTCATGCATTGTGCAAAACTCCTCGAAGGTGTGTCGACCATCACTCATTATTATCATTCTGATAATTTATCGTAATAACAAAAAAAAAATCGGCATAAAAAAAAACTCGGTTTAGGGGTTTTTAAACTATTTTTACTACTGTATATAAAATTCTAATCTTTAGATTGTTATTGATATTACAAATATTCAAATTATTAGAGGAAAAAAATAGATTAATATAGATATGACACAGGATGTTGTCTATCAATCTAGAGTGAACATCTGCCTCTCACCTGCAAGTAATCAACTGAGAGTAAAATTACTTCAAATAATATTAGGCTATAAAATAGGGGGGCACCGGCTCTTCCTTCCCCCTTGGACACGCCACGATATATATATATATATATATATATATATATATATATATATATATATATATATATATATATATATATATATATATATATATATATGAATGTCCCTCGAAATCGAGGATGGCCGGCTCTAGGGCCACCTAGGCGTGAATTTGTTTAAGGTGTAGAAACTGTCGCCAACTCAACAACCACACCCAAAGTTAACGAGCTGCATGACCCAGTGTCAGAGAACAGTCCGAGAAGACCGGACAACTCGCCAACAGCACTGCCTAACCATTACCCCGGAACACAATTCGCAAATCGATTAACATCCAAGTCCTCAATTGCTCTGGGTAGACAGGCAAATGGCGTAAAGAAATTTGACCCTTATTTTTACCCTGCCCGGGGATCGAACCCAGGTCTACTCGCTTGCGAGGCAAGCATGCTAACTATATATATATATATATATATATATATATATATATATATATATATATATATCAGTGTTGTATTCAAAAACACAGAGGTCAAGTTAAATGATCTAATTGACCTGAAAGCACAGCAATGTCGATAGTCTGGTCAGAGGAAACTGACCTGACTACCGACCACTGCGGTGCTTTTGTAAAGATTAGTAGGGTCATTACCTATACTTGACCTCTGTGGACTTGTTCTAACCCTCCTCTGTATATATATATAACTTGTTCTGCACTCCTATTTTAGTCTGTACTCACCCCTGAAGATGTGAATTACACGAAAGAGCTTGGGAACTTCGTGTTTTCTTTTTCCTTGTGGTTATCAGCATACATATATATATATATATATATATATATATATATATATATATATATATATATATATATATATATATATATATATATATATATATTTATATATTTCATTTTTAGTCCATATAACACGCGGACTTTGAACATATAATCAACGACCTCACCAGCAAGGAATCGAACCCTCGACCTACTGGGTGGGACTAGGGAACGCTTACCGGCTAGGCCACAAAGACACAAAAAGCAGTTCTAGACTCTGTTATATTTCACACAAAGCCTGTTCATCGAGCTGATGGCGCCGTGAACCTCATTGGGAAACTGCCCGTGCCTCTTATGTGGTGTCAGTAGCATTTTACCGAATCCAGCTGGTATGAAACGCGAGGTACATATATATACTTCATTTTTAGTCCATATAACACGCGGACTTTGAACATATAATCAACGACCTCACCAGCAAGGAATCGAACCCTCGACCTACTGGGTGGGACTAGGGAACGCTTACCGGCTAGGCCACAAGGACACTAAAAGCAGTTCTAGACTCTGTTATATTTCACACAAAGCCTGTTCATCGAGCTGATGGCGCCGTGAACCTCATTGGGAAACTGCCCGTGCCTCTTGTGTGGTGTCAGTAGCATTTTACCGAATCCAGCTGGTATGAAACGCGAGGTACATATATATATACTTCATTTTTAGTCCATATAACACGCGGACTTTGAACATATAATCAACGACCTCACCAGCAAGAGGCACGGGCAGTTTCCCAATGAGGTTCACGGCGCCATCAGCTCGATGAATAGGCTTTGTGTGAAATATAACAGAGTCTAGAACTGCTTTTAGTGTCCTTGTGGCCTAGCCGGTAAGCGTTCCCTAGTCCCACCCAGTAGGTCGAGGGTTCGATTCCTTGCTGGTGAGGTCGTTGATTATATGTTCAAAGTCAGCGTGTTATATGGACTAAAAATGAAGTATGTATATGTACCTCGCGTTTCATACCAGCTTGATTCGGTAAAATGCTACTGACACCACATAAGAGGCACGGGCATTTTCCCAATGAGGTTCACGGCACCATCAGCTCGATGAACAGGCTTTGTGTGAAATATAACAGAGTCTAGAACTGCTTTTAGTGTCCTTGTGGCCTAGCCGGTAAGCGTTCCCTAGTCCCACCCAGTAGGTCAAGGATTCGATTCGTTGCTGGTGAGGTCGTTGATTATATATATATATATATATATATATATATTTTCAGGGGTGAGTACAGACCTAGTCTATACTCACCCCTGAAGATGTGAATTACACGAAAGCGCTTGGGAACTTCGTGTTTTCTTCTTTCCTTGTGGTTATCAGCATATACCTAGATCACGCGCACCTACAGTGATTTACTTGCATATATATATATGTGTACACTAGTGAATAAACGCTGCCCTCCGGGCTGCTTATTCGCTAGGCCACGGAAGGACGCCAACCTCCGGGAGGCTCCACATTGTTTCACTGTTCAGTCCTCAAAACTTCTTCTTCCATCAATAGTTCATTAACGGTGTATGTAAGTTCCACCACGTTTTTCACTACAACAGTACAGCAAAGTATATTTTTTTAGCATTAAACTGTTATTATTTTATTGTCTAATCATCACTACATATAACACCACCCATCATCAGTGCATATAACATCAGCCATCATCACTACATATAACACCATCCATCATCACTACATATAACCCCATCCATCATCACTACATATAACACCACCCATCATCACTACATGTAACAACATCCATCATCACTACATATAGCACCACCCATCATCACTACATATAACATCATCCATCATCCCTACATATAACATCATCCATCATCACTACATATAACACCATCCATCATCACTACATATAACACCACCCATCACTACATATAATAACATCCATCATCACAACATATAACATCATCCATCATCACTACATATAACACCATACATTATCATCACTACATATAACACCATCCATCATCATCACTACATATAACACCATCCATCATCACTACAGATTGATAAAGTAGTTTCCGAGATTCTCGTGCGGACACACAAACAAACAGACATACTTCTTTGTTTTATATATACACTAAAGGAATCGCCGCCCTCCGGGCTGCTCTTTCGCTAGGCCACGGTAGGACGCCACCCTCCGGGAAGCTCCACATTGTCTCACTGTAGTGCATTAAGGTGTCTTCTTTGATCCTGACTTTGTACTCATCAGCAGGCATGTTTTCCAGGGCATTTTTAAATGACTGTACATACGTTTTGCGCTCATGCAGCATTTCTTGTATAGATAGGAGAATGTCATGTCTGACACCTTGAATGTTGCCACACCTGATAGTAGTCTACTTTTCATGATCTCCCATGAAGTAGATTTGGAGGAACCTTGCCTGTTCATCTTCCAGTGGTAAGAGGGATCCTGCTTTGTGATAGACTTGACCCTGGACTTTGAATGTGGGCATGTATCCGTGCTCACGAACTACTCTGGTAGCTCCAAAATTTGTCATATGGAAGCATGGTGTTGTTCCCAGCGTGAGAGTCTTCAACGGTTGTGGTGATTTTTCCAAATTTGGCAGTCGTACTTTCCAATGAGAGCAGATGAGTCCAGCAGATTCTCCTTTGTACTTTTTTGCACCACAGTATTCACATTTCTTATCCATGTTGTCAATGACAACAGAAGGATACTTTTCATATTCTATATACAACATCATCCATCATCACTACATATAACACCATCCATCATCACTACATATAACATCATCCATCATCACTACATATAACACCATCCATCATCACTACATATAACACCACCCATCATCGCTATATATAACATCATCCATCATCACTACATATAACACCATCCATCATCACTACATATAACACCATCCATCATCACTACAGATCGGTAAAGTAATTTCCGAGATTCTTGTGCAGACACACAGACAAACAGACAGACTTCTTTGTTTTATATAGATATAGATCACCACTACATATAACACCACCCATCATCACTACATATAGCACCACCCATCATCACTACATATAACACCACCCATCATCACTACATATAACAGCATCCATCATCACTACATATAACAACATCCATCATCACTACATATAACAGCATCCATCATCACTACATATAACACCACCCATCATCACTACATATAGCACCACCCATCATCACTACATATAACAACATCCATCATCACTACATATAGCACCACCCATCATCACTACATATAACAACATCCATCATCACTACATATAGCACCACCCATCATCACTACATATAACAACATCCATCATCACTACATATAGCACCACCCATCATCACTACATATAACAACATCCATCATCACTACATATAGCACCACCCATCATCACTACATATAACAACATCCATCATCACTACATATAACACCACCCATCATCACTACATATAACAACATCCATCATCACTACATATAGCACCACCCATCATCACTACATATAGCACTACCCATCATCACTACATATAACAACATCCATCATCACTACATATAACACCACCCATCATCACTACATATAACAACATCCATCATCACTACATATAACAACATCCATCATCACTACATATAACAGCATCCATCATCACTACAAATCGGTAAAGTAGTTTCCAAGATTCTCGTGCGGACATACATACAAACAGACAGACTTCTTTGTTTTACATATATAGATAACAGAAACGGCTCTTTGGTTAGGCCACGGTGGGTGTGAAATATCGTACGTTCGGCATACCTCGTTAGAATGGACTACTGTTCCAGCCCTTATTAATTAGTATTATATAAATATGGGCTAAGGACATATATTCATTATATACATTCTATCACCCAGACTATTGAGCATACAACTATATAAGCATTTGTTCTGTCACACCTCCTAGGGTGGACAGCACACATAACATTTGTAGTTTCACACAGATTCAGGTTACAACCCATAAATATATGTCCCCAGGCCTCCATGAGAGTAGGCCTGTGGAGTGTAGCCTCATATCTCTGTGATGACATATAGATTACATACCCCCTTACAAGCAGACAGAGAGAGGTTCGCCCAGTTCACAGTTTCACTTCACCAGTTCACAGCCAAACACCATACCAAAGAGACGTGTGTGAGCATAGCTCCCAGGCTGAATATCTCTCTAATTATATAAGCTAATTACAAGCTAATAGCTAATGCTCAGTAGTCTGTCAACAAACAATTCTGTAACTACCAGAGCATCCAATATAACTAGAAAATCACCACGTGTGTTTACATTAAACCAAGGAACCACAAATGAAGATAACAGAACCTGTGTACACTTGTGTATACTTACAAGCTAAGATAATTATAAGTTTAACCCAAGGCGGCTGGGAAGATTCAACGATTCAACGACGGTATTGTAGGGGTATCGAGATATTAATGTTGTCTAGCACTCAGGATGGAAGGAAACTCTAATGTGGTTTTCTTGTATAATATATAAGTTATATGAAGACAGTCTGGTGCTGGATATGCTGTGTGGTGGGGAGCTGCTCAGTAGAAGACGTTCGGTGAGTAGCGTGTTGAAGGAGGTAGATGTGCAGGAGCTTCGTTAGAGAAGATGTTGCCTGTTGCTGGCCTCCTGGTTGAATAAATGTAACAGCTAGGAGCTTGCTGGAGGAGGTGTTGCTTGTTCAGGAAAATGGGCAGAATGAGAGTTGGTTGGTGAGGAAGCTCAGAGGACAGCTGGTGGGTCGCCATGCTCGCTGGCGGGAGCGAGGACCGCCAGGCAGGTGAGGAGATGAGAGGGCTGCCAGGCAGCGGCTGAGGAGGAGGTGTTGCTTGTCCAAGAAGAATGGTCAGACTGAATCTCAATGGAGAGACAGAGCTTATATACCCAGCAGCCGCTATGAGTCATGTTGGGAAAACCCGAGAAGTCGCCGGCCTTTTGGCTCGGTTGCTAGGATACGGCGGGCATTGGAATGCGGATATGCTTGGTTGCTAGGGAAGACGGTAGCAGGTGGTGTGCAGCTACGCAGTTTGTAGGGGAGACGTCCACTACAGTATCAAAGGTGACACGCCTTGAGATTACCTATTATCTCACCCAGCTTCATTAAAGGTACCAGCCACTACTCTACACTCATTCAGGCAAGTGTTAACAAGTGAGAGAGATCGTTTGATATCAAAACCCTGCCCAAACACTACCTACCTACCTACTTTCCTTGTTAAAATGGACAGCCTAGAAAAGTCAGAGATCAAAGAAAAGTAAGCTGTAATGAGAGAGAGCATAAGGATAAAATTTGCTATAATATGTGGGATGGGATACGACTTTTCAACCTCTGGTGTAACGGATGGAGGTTAAATGCAGAGAAAAGTAAGCCATAATGAAAGAGAGCCTATGGATCAAAATAGCTGTAAATCATAGGAAGGAATACGACTTTTCTACTTGTGTGCATCAGGACTGTGTGGATCGGGTTGGTTGGAGTTTTTTTTAGATCACTACATATAACACCATCCATCATCACTACATATAACACCACCCATCATCACTACATATAACAACATCCATCATCACTACATATAACACCATCCATCATCATCACTACATATAACACCATCACTCATCACTACAGATCGGTAAAGTAGTTCCAAGATTCTTGTGTGGACACACAAACAAACAAACACACAGACATGCTTCTTTGTTATATATATATATATATATATATATATATATATATATATATATATATATATATATATATATATATATATATATATATATATATATATATATATATATATATATATATATATATATATGTATGTGTGTATGTGTGTATGTATGTATGTATGTATGTATGTATGTAATAATAATTATAATAATAATAATAATAATAATAATAATAATAATAATAATAATAATTAACGGTTTATTAAAAAAGTTCGGCAGCCCGAAGGCTGAAGATATACATTGGACAAAAATTACTTATTACAATATTACATGCAAAGACATGGGGTGGGTGGGTCGTTTAACAAAAGCTTTCACTACTGAAAGAGGAAGGAACAATGTATGTATGTATGTATGTATGTATGTATGTATGTATGTATGTATGTATGTATGTATATATATATATATATATATATATGTATATATATATATATATATATACATACATACATACATACATACATACATACATACATACATACATACGAACATAAGAAAATAAGGAGTCTGCAATAGGCTGGTTGGCCTGTGCATGGCAGCTCCTGTTGAGAGTTACTAACACTCTCTATCATCCATGAATCTATCTAGCCTCCTTTTAAAACTTTCCAGCGTTCCAGCACTTACTACAAAGTTGCTAAGCTTGTTCCACTTGTCCACCACCCTATTTGTGAACCAGTTCCTTCCTATCTCCCTCGTAAACCTAAACTTATCCAACTTAAATCCGTTGCTCCGAGTCCTATCCTGCTCGGTTATTATAAGAACTTTATCTATACCTCCTTTATTGATTCCTTTCACCCACTTAAATACTTCTATCATATCTCCCCGATTATCATTCACATCATCAATGTCATCATCAATAGTCATAAACCTAATAGTTTCTCATGATATGGTTATCAATAATATGGTTATCAAATCAGCAGGTCATTTTACTAGATAATGAAAATACATCATGCATGCATGCATGCATGTATGTATGTATGTATGTATGTATGTATGTATGTAATTATGTAAGTATAAAATAATAATAATAATAATAATAATAATAATAATAATAATAAACGGTTTATTAATAGAGTTGCAGCCGGTGGCTGAAAATATACAGACTTACATTTGATTTAAACATAATGATATAATATGCATTGAATACATTTACAGGGCTGTACAGTACATAAATCAGGAGTTGTTTATTATTTTAACAATAGATGGGATGGTGCTGTTCTTATATCTATCGGTGCGGGCTCTTATGGGCTGAATTTTGTTGTAGTGGCGGACTGCGCGAGTTGGGTGTGGGGCTGCAGGTGGCAGGAGGTGGCGATGGTCGAGGGTGGTGCAGTAGTCCCCTGCCAAACCTTTCCAGTGCTTGGTGGTGGAGGTCACTGAGGGATGGCATTTCCAGGGTGGAGAGAGCGTTGGTGTAGCCGGAGTATTCTGCGCCGAGCATGATTCTGCAGGCCCTTTTCTGTACCTTCTCTAGCTGACGTTGTTGGGTGGAGTTGAGAGAAGACGGCCAGGCTGGTGACGCATACGTTAGTTTGGGGAGAATAAAGGCGTTATAGATGGTCCTCAGCTCTGGCGTGGGTGTCCCAAGTGACCTAAGTCTTCGTAGCATGTAGAGACGGTACAAGGCTGCCTTGACTGTGTTATTTACATGGGCCTTCCAGTCAAGTTTTTTGTCTATAGTTACACCCAGGAGTATGTATGTATGTATGTATGTATGTATGTATGTATGTATGTATGCATATATATATATATATATATATATATATATATATATATATATATATATATATATATATATATATATATATATCGCGTTATGATCACCTGGTCCGTAACACAACACAAACCATCAACTCTATATTTTAAGAAAGGTTAAGATAAGGGATATCTTTTACATTAACCGTTCATAATTACCTAAGCTGTGTGTGACTATGTGCATGTATGTGATTGTGTAAGTAAAAAGAACTGTGCGGTTGAGAGTGTTTGTGCGACAAATGTCCGCGTGTGTTTGTATGCATTTTATGTTCGTGTATGTATGTCTGTGTGCGAAAGAACGTTGCAGCATCCTTGACAGTGAGACAGTGGAGGAAGGAAGGGAGGGAGATGAAGTTAAAGGAGGGAGGGAGATGAAGTTGAGGGAGGGATATGTAGGTTATCCAAGTAGGTAATAAAGTGTCGGGTTACTATGAGTCAAGCTTGTTGATGGCTGGCTTAAGTCACATGTGGCCCATTTTCTTTGTTTGGTTCATTTTCTCCTTGATCCATTTTATATGTTTAACCTATTTTCTATGAGGTCCAATATCTGTTTATCTCATTTTCTCTAGTTTATCTCCATCATTTGTAATTATGTTATGTTTCCCGTATTATGTATTTGGACCATGTGAATGACGTATTGTCTGTCTGTGGACTTGATTCTGTGATAACGGTGTCAATTGTTAGCCTTTTGTGGCAGAGAACATAGAACTGACCCACAAGTTAGTCTAAATCACAGTCTCTCCTTTTCAATAATGATATATTTTCTAGTATCTTAAGCAATACCCTCTCCCCCTATCTTCAGACAACCCCCTTTCTCCCTCCCACCTTCTCGCTTCCTCCCTGTCGTTCCTCCCCTCTTTTCTTTCCCACTCCCTCTCTCCGTCTCTTCTCTCCCCTTCTTCTCATCTCTCTATTCCTCCCTCTCATTCTCTCCCTTCCTCCCTCCTTCCTTTCTTCTCCTTGCTCAAGACATCGTACATCTTCTTATGCTCGAAATTCTATCTATGCACATCTGTCTCCCAGTCTTCTCTTTTCTTTATCTCCACATTCGCTTGGTAATTGTCACCATGAGTACATTCTTCACTTTCTCTCACTATCACTGGTCCTAGTCATCTTGATGACTACGTCCTTGATAAACACTCTTCTCTCTCTCTCTTTCTCTCTCTCCTATTCCTATAAATGTTTACTTTTTTCTTTTTATTTGTTTTTCTTGTTTCTTCTTCCATTTCTTCTATTTATTTTATTTCTACGTAATGCTTATTATCAGGGATATTCTTACAATTATCATTACGGCAGAAAGAATGACTGTAGGATAAAGAACAAAAGGGAAAGTGTGTGTGTGTGTGTGTGTGTGTGTGTGTGTGTGTGTGTGTGTGTGTGTAGTCCTGACTCCAGCCACTCTATTATACTGGGAAAAGAAAACGTAGAAAGTATATACCATACCGTATTATTACTAGTATTATTATGATGTCAAACGCACTAAAATCTAAGACACTCTTTAGTCCTATATTTTCCGTATATATATATATATATATATATATATATATATATATATATATATATATATATATATATATATATATATATATATATATATATATATATATATATATATATATATATATATATATATATATATATATATATATATATATATATATATATATATATATATATATATATATATATATATATATATATATATATATATATATATTTGTTTATTTATTTTTTTTACAACCAATTTCGTCATCAAATATCTTCTTATTCCACCCTCCCCTTGCTATTACAGTCATTTACCATGTATGTCATTTCTGTCAACGCACTCACTTGAAGCTACAACTGTACTCACATAACCATATCATATTTCCACACGTTACTGTATACTGATGTTGTCAACCAAACCTGTCCTCAATTTCCCAGTTATAAACAAATTAATGAAACAAGGGCGCATCAAATACCCAGAAAGACCTCGGCTCTAACATAATTCCTTCACTTTATTGTAATGTCTTCGTATGTTTTTTTTTTTTTTTTTTTTTTTACGGGATCAGCCCACCAGGGCACAGGTCAATACAATGACCCACATCATGGCCTGGGGGCGAAAATATAATAATAGTAATAATAATAATAATGATAATAATAATAATAATAATAATAATAATAATAATAATAATAATAATAATAATAAAGGACTATAAATAAATACAAAAAAGATCATTACTAGTGCGAAATGATATATGTATGTTGTGTTATCAAAGTAAAAGAAACAATTGAGACCCTGCAATTGTGTGTAAATGAGGCAGAAAGTCAGATCAGCAACCTGAGACATGGTCTACTATTAGACAATGCATTATGTTTCTAACATCTCGGCTTTAACATGGTTCCCTTACTTTATGGTAATGGCTTCGTATGTAAAGAGGGATCTCGGCTTTAACATGATTCCCTCACTTTATTGTAATGTCTTCGTATGTAAAGATGGATTTCGGCTTTAAAATGATTCCCCCACTTTATTGTAATATCTTCGCATGTAAACAAAAGCCCAAAACAAACGTAAAGCCTTACACCCCCCAGGAGCGCCTGCCGACCTTAGCCTCGTTCTCTCAGCCACTTACTGTGCTACACGCTCTACTTTCTTTCTAGGACGTGATAATTGGATGTTGTAGATATATTCATTCCTCCTAACCTAATACTTCCTGTAAGATATTATTTTAATGATTTTTCTCAAGCATGTTCTTTTTTTTTTATCTTGTTCTTGTTCTTTCTTCTGTATTCTTACTTTTTCTCTCTGTCTTTTCTTCTTTCTTTTTCAGATTTATTTTTCTTTCTTCTTCTTTATTCTTTTCTTTTATTTTTCCTCTTAATTCATCTGTATCTTATGAATCTCATATTATTATCAGTTCTGTCCTCTTTTTAGGTACAGTACATCTCTAATCTTTGTATAATATTCTGTAAATTTTTCTCGCCTCCAAAAGACATATACACACACTGGTTTTCAACTTTTTTTTTTATCTCTATAATTTCTTAAGTAAGCTAAACATCTGGTACTTAGAGTCACATCACCACAAACCCACATAGATGATCAGTGCCGGATTAACCATGAGGCACTTGAGGCACTGGCCTCAAGCCCCCCGACTCTAAGGGGCCCCCAAATCCAAACATTCTCGAAGTTGAAGGATATAAAACATGAACTTCGTTCAACAATGTCCTAGCAACGTCTCAATTTTCTGTCTCTTATGAACATTGAATGTGTTATTTTGCAGAAGCTTAATAATGATGAAATCATTGATAAATTTTGGTATATTTTGTTCTTGCTATATATATATAACCTTGAGGGTAGGGGGCCCCAAGTTGATCTGTGCCTCGGGCCACTATTAAGCTTAATCCGGCCCTGTATATGATATTTCTACATTTATATATCTAAATCTTCCTCTTTTCTGTAATAATACTCCATGTTAACTACTGGCTTTACAATATATGATAAACGTCTGTCGTCGAATATTGCATCTTGATCAGCCCAGAACTTGTTTTTCGATATTATACATTAATTTTTTTCCCCAGAAACAGCTGCTTGTATATTATCTTAATACCTGTGTTGATTTTAACAAGTCTTTTTCTTCCGGTACACATAAACTAACTATTGTAATGCTTCCTCAACCTTTAAATCCATGCTCCAAATAGTATCGTTACGGAGATTCCGATGTACAGTATTTCAAAATGAACACTACGACTCCCGCTATCTCGGTGGAGTTTACTAATACTTTATCCGTTGTGTCGTACTGTTTCACACAAAATCGAAAAGATACTTTTTGGAGCGAGTACATGCATTAACTGTAAGCTCACCTGTACTCCCTAGATCTCATTTGCCCTGATTATTATTCTTTCTACAGCTTCTTTTGTTTCCATTGTTATCTAAACAGATTTGTTTACATCAACAACTCCTCGTCTGATCATATACATCACCATTCCGTCATTACCGTTCCATGTCCTTCACTCGCTTCTAAAGACTGCTTATTCTTTTGTTACATTGAATTATTCGCCTATGTGTGCCGCCACTCCAATACCCTGTTATCTATATTTTTGTGTTAATCAGTCACTCAACTTTATACTCACCACCCGTTGATGCAACTTGTCTAACTCCTTATTATGAATCTTTGACATATTTCCGGCCAGTTTCCTCACCTACATCAGACAGTGTTACGTCCACACTATACACGTTGTCAGGCTCACACGCTGACCGTCTCCAATAAACTACTGTTATAGGCTCCCTTATGTATCTCTACGCATGTATACAATCTCACTCCCCCAAAAGAACAACATACTTTATATGTCAGCAACGTTATGCCACGAATAAATGCTTTGCGTGAAAAAAGAGTTGTCCTTTTAGAAAAGACTGATAAGCACCGAGAGAAGTTAGGAAGTTCGACTAACCAGCCCAGGAATCATACATTATAAAGCCACTAAACATTCCGCTAGAGCGTCGAGTACCATTAGATAACAAAATGAAGATCTTGACATACTTGTGTGGAGACTCCGTCCAGCCTACACTTAAGCAGTCTAAGTAAGAAAGAGGTCACTGTTAAAGATATAACTTATTCAGTACACAAATCCGCCGGTCAGCCGCCGCTCCTATAATCCTTCACGAATCTAATATACGATAGGAATAGCGGTGTGTCTGTGTGTGTATCTGTTCTGGGCAGCCGAAACGGCACAATCTTGTTTCATCAAACTTGAAGGAAAAATCGCAAAAAATTCGTAGAGTGGAACAAACCTGGTCCCATGTCGATGGTTTCTTTAGGAAGTCATTAATTAACCATTTTATTTACGCTGGAAAACGATGTCGCTGTACCCTGTCAGCCGGACGGCGAACCGGGCACGAAGGGCCCACGATCACTTGTTGCCACTAACCTATGATATTGGTTCGCTTTCTAGGCATGTCTAAGTATGTAAAGCACAATACCTCAGTTTGTTGTGTCCTGTGCAAAGACAGCTGCACTGATGCACTGTGCATGAGCAAGCAAGGTTAGATTTAGTAAAGATAACAATTCACTCTGTGTATGTACTAAGTACTATAGTTCGTTTTTGTGTAGGCTCTGTCCAGTCCACTTCATGGCTCCCGACCAATGTGTCATGCGTCACGGGTTCATGTTTACTCCTGATTTCATAATTAACTTTTCTGGACTTTTTCTGTTGGTTTTATGTTCGTTATCTAGCTCCTGTTTGTTTAATTCCAACTGTCGTATGATTTGTTAATCCTTTTATGAATCATAGCCATTATTCCTTGTCCGTTTATTGCATTGTCATGATTATGTAGTAGTTTGAGGTAGGCCCGTCGGAATTATCATAACATATACCCCTATCTGGTTTGTGGGTCGCACAGGGATAGTTCTTCAGCCTGTTTGCTCGTTACATCAAAACGGGGTTCAGCTGAGAATCCGTACACCTTGCATTATACCAAAGACTATATACTCAAGACAGGAATGAGAGTAAAATAGTCGGTAATAATACTAGCTGGAACCTCAAGGCACAGTGACGTCATTTTATGTAGTTCAGAATTAGGATGGCGCTGCAATCGTATTATGTGACGTCACGTTGTCGTCTGCATGTTTTCAAAATCTTGGACGACTGCCAAGAATAGCCATTATATTTCAGTTTAACTTTGTTGTCATACATACAAAGAAATTCGCCATTTTATTAAAGAGAAAAGTGGATACTTTTAGAAGATTATGGATACGTTTTGATTTTTCACACTGGCAACACTGTCTAAGCCAAGACTTCTGGACGCGCAGTTAAACATGCCGGGTAGATCGCATCCCTGCGTTATTTGCAAAAGGAGAAAGGATACACATCCACATTTTCATTTTCATCGGTTTCCAAAGGACAGAGATAGGTAACTTAAGTATTTAATCTCTTGTGAGTTACAGTGAAAATGTGCAATTATATATTGAAATACATTTCAAATCAGGGGCAGCTGCCTCATCAATCACTCCGACTCACTTGATACGAATTTGACAGGAGTCGCAGATTATATATACTGTATATATATATATATATATATATATATATATATATATATATATATATATATATATATATATATATATATATATATATATATACTGTATATATAGGCTATGTGTGTGTGTAACCGGTCGGAATTTACTGGACTTTAATTTCTCACTTGACTTGGGGTTTATTAAAGATTAATAGATGGTAATGGCAGTGGAAGCGCCCCTTTGAGAAAAATCCCGAACCAGCACAAGAACACTTAAATCTACTAAACAAAATGAATTGTCCGTGACCCGTGGAAGGATAGCGTCTGTGACTGGGATGAATGAGACACACTGTAAAATGTAATTTGTCGGCTTCGTCTTTCAGTTGGAGGCTCGATCGACCTCTCTGAACTACTTCTCTTCATCTTGCTCCTCTGGGGTGGGGGCTCCTCGTCTTCATCTTCAGATTCATCCCTCGCTGGGTCTCCCGGATGCCTTAGGGTTGGAGCAGCCTTCAAGTTACTCCGGTTTTCCACTCTTGCTTCCAGGTCTTCTCCCCCACTGGGCTCAATGCGATATAAACCAGGCCTTGGATTTAGGACCTCAACAATGTGCCATCTCGTATCAAACCAATGGTTTTGCAGCTTACACCGGCCTATTTTTACATTGTTCCTCAGCAAAACCTCCTGGCCCACTTCCCAGCTACTCTCGTGGGCTTTCTCTTCTCTTTTCCTTCTGTTTATTTATCTCCACTGCTTCCTGCAATCTTCGTTGCCGGTCTCTAATCACCATCACCCACTCATCTACCGGCTCTGGGTCTACTTCCGGCCTAAGGTCAAACGGCAGGTTTGGTTCTCTCCCGTAAAACAACAGGAATGGGGAAAACACTGTCGTGGCATGCGGAGTCGCGTTATATTGTGACACCACTGCCTGCAGATGCTCTGGCCACCTATTCTTTTCCTCTTCCTCGAGGGTGGCCAGCAGACCGTGCAGGGTTCGATTGAACCGTTCCACCATACCATTTCCCTGTGGGTGATATGCTGACGTCCTTATTTTCTTCACCCCAAAGGTGGCACAAGTTTGTCGGACCAATGCACTGCCAAAATTTCTTCCCTGGTCGGTCAACAGTCGCTCAGGTGCACCCACTGCCAGGAAGATCCGATTCACCAGGATCTTTGCAATCGTCGAGGCTTTCTGGTCTTTGGTGGGAAAGGCCCAAGTGTAACGACTGTATATGTCAACCATTATCAGGACACTCTCCAATCCTTGCCGCTTGTCCAGCAAGGTGAAATCTGCGGCCAGTGTCTCTAATGGTTTGGCAGCTTCAATCGTCCCTAAATGCAGTTGGGGTTTCGGCACTTCATCTTTTGCTACTCCACACCTCTCGCAGCTGGCTATGTAGTCTCGCACTGTTTCTCCCATGCCTGACCAGAAACCTCGCTCCTGCACCAGCGACAGGGTGCGATCTCGCCCCTGATGCCCAAACTCGTCGTGGCAGGCTCTAGTCAAAGCCTCCTGCAAGTTTGGAGATAACACTGGCACCTCCCTCCATAGATTCTTCCCTTCGGGTCTTCTATGCCAGACAACCTCTTCTCTTACGATCAGGGATTTCCTAGCTCGGTACATCTTGCGGAAGTCATCATTTTGGAGCTGTATCTGTACCTCATCCTCCGGCAGCTCTCCCGCCAACCATCTTCGCAGTTTTGTCATATAGTCCATGCCTTCTTGCTCCTTACGCAGCCCATCCATCGTCCACAGTTCCTTCCTTCCTGCCCCGTTCTCCTCTAGTACATGCATCGCTGTATACTCTTCTTCGCTATCTTCCTCCTGTTCCGCCGGGATTCTAGATAGAGTATCCGCCACAATGTTGTTCTTCCCCGGCTTGTACTCTATAGTAAAGTTAAACTGCTCGAGATCCGCATTCCACCTACTTTCCACGGCACCTAGTTTAGCCTTCTTGCGGTGACTGAGTGGGTTGTTATCTGTATAGACTGTGAAATGTTTCCCTGCCAAATAATCCCTGAATTTATCCACTACTGCCCATTTGAGTGCTAACATCTCTAACTTACGAGAACTATAGTTGTTCATGTTACGTTCTGATTTCCTCAGGCCCCGACTCGCATAGCACACCGGATGCAACCTGCCATCCTTCCGCTGGGACAGCACCGCACCTAGCCCACAAAAACTTGCATCTGTTTCTAATATAAACTCCTGAGTGAAATCTGGGCAAGCCAACACTGGTGTCTGCGTCACCTTGTCTTTCAGTTTCTCAAAAGCCTGTTGCTGTTCCTCTCTCCATTCACTATCTACCCGATCCTTAGATTTCCCATGCATCAACGCATGCAGTGGAGCAGCTATTTGGGCAAACCCTTTATCAAATTTCCTATAAAATGATGTGAACCCTACAAAAGACCGCACATCTTTCACCGTCTGAGGGACTGGCCAATCTCTTACTACCCTAATCTTCTCAGGATCAGCTGTGACGCCTTCCGCTGACACCTGATATCCTAAATAACTTACTTTTGAAGCCATTATTTCACACTTTTTAGGTTTAAATCTTAAGTTATTCTCCCTCATCCTGCAAAATAATTCCCTCAATCTGACTACATGCTGATCTATTATACTTGAAAACACCATCACATCATCAAGGTATACAAGCAACGAGGACAAAATCTTATCCCCTAAAATCCGCTCCATGTGTCTCTGAAAGGTTCCCGGACTATTTGACAATCCCATAGGCAGTCGCCTGTACTCAAAGTGTCTGAAGCTTGTGCTGAAGGCAGTCTTTGGACGGTCTGAAGGTTTTACTTCTATCTGGTGGTATCCCGCCGCCAGATCAAACGTTGAGAAAAACTGGGCCCCCGTCAGAGATTCTAGAGTTTCATTTATCCTAGGCAGAGGAAACGCAACGCGTACCGTGACCTTATTTAAGTCACGATAGTCAATGCACAACCTCAGCGTCCCGTCCTTTTTCCTCACTACTACAATGGCGGCAGAGTATGGACTCTCACTATGCTGAATTACTCCCTGATCTAACAGCTGGCTAATGTGCTGCTTCACCTCTGGTACCTGGTTTGGAGGGATCCTCCGATATGGCACCCTAACTGGCCTGTCTGTGGTCACTGGGATCTCATGCTGAACCCCAATAGCTTTTCCTATGGGCTGGCCCTCTCCTTCAAAAATATCACTAAACTCTTCTATTAAACACCTAACTGCACGCTCTTGTTCCTCATTCATTTCCTCCGTGTGCACTTTGACCTCCGTACGGGCATCCGGTTGAACTGTCCTCACATACACCTCTTCACTGATGTCTGCCTCGACTTCCGTCCCAGAAGCCACTTTCCCAATCCGCCAATTGCCCCTCAAGTTCTTAAGACTATCAGACAGATTTGCCACCAACACCTGGGTCATGCCTCTCACCACTCTTACAGCTGTCGGCAACACTATCACACCCTCAGGCATCCAACCTTCATGCTCCATTGTTAGAGGTTCAATCACTACTTCTTTGTTAGCTACCTGGCTTAATGAGGGAACACATACTGACAGCAACCGAGTACTCTGGGGAGGAATGGTTGGTCTTTTCTTCCTCTCTGTCATACAATACCCCAGGCTGATGGCCTCTATTGCACATAACTGCCTAACCTCATGCAAGCAATTTTCCCATTGAGCGGTGCTCCTGGCTTCCCTGCACAAGTGATACATGTGCGGCCAGATCTCCGCAACCTCCCCCAGCACATTCATCCCCAACAACCCGACATGCGATTGCCCCTTACCCTGGGTCTCAATCCCTGGACAAACCAACAGCCCCACATCAGTGACTTCCACCCCACATACGACCATAGTGACCCGAATACACCCCACACACGGCACTGGAAACCCTGACGCCCCTTTTACCCTTATTCGAGTGGGCTGCAACACCACGCCTGCAGGCTCCAGCTCCCGACGGTAGAAAAGTTCATCAATTAACGACACTTCTGCCCCAGTATCTGCTAAACCCCACATTTCACGACCCGCTACCAGCACCGAAACCTTAGGACACTCTGCTTTCAGCCTTAAGGTACCTTCTGTCGTGATTAAATTTGTCATGCGGACCACGCTTGACCATGGGTCCGCTCTCTCTTGATTCATAACATCGCCGGTGGAATCTATTGGTGAGGCCAGAAACGGTTGGCGGGGACTGCCTGGCCTTGACCATTTCCCGACCGCCAGTTCCGATTGTTATTTCCAACTCGATACTGGCCATTGGCCACGTATTCCCTTGGGACACTCTCTCCTGGTCCGGACCTGTTCGTGCAATTGAAACTGAGGTGGCCCTCTTGTCCACACGCATAGCACATCGGGAGAATCGAGCCTCCAGCCTGCGGTTCGTTCTCTCTTCCTTTAGTCAGCGGTACCTATCTCAAAGCCTCTCGTTTTTGTTCCGCCTCTCTCAGCCCCGTGATCCACTCATCTAGACTACGGTGAGGATACTTCTGGATCTCCTCCAATAACCACATACGGCTTTGTTCCTCCTTGAGCCCCGGAGTGATTGCATCTCCCAACAGGGCCTTATCATATTTATGACCATGGTGGTTCAACTCATCGTTTAAATCGAGCATAGCATCATAATATTCAAGAAGCGTCTCATTGCTCTGTTGTTTCCGATTCATCACCTTCTGAATGGCGTCGTACGTGGCCGTCTGCCCGCCGTATTGCTGCTTCAAATAACAAGTTAATTCGTCTACGGTTTCCCAGTCTCTGCGTGCATTGTATACGCGATCTGCCGCAGGCCCCGCAAGATGCCTTATTATGAATTGGATTCGACTGACTTCGTCTCCGTCTAGCAGCTTGAGGGTTCGGTCAACCTCTCTTAACCACTTTCCTACCTCTACTCCTGGCCTACCGTCGAACTTAGACATGGTTAACCCAGCCCCGAGACTAGTTCCCTCTCTACTATTGTGTCTCCTCATCTCCCACAGTGTCTCATCTTGCTGTATTTGATACTGTGTCTTTACCCTATCTAGTGCATCCCCCAACAGAACTAGGTGTTGTTGATGTTCCTTCTCTAACTGTTGCAATTGTGTGTGGTACTCCCCCCTTAACTGTTGTACATATACTCCATACTCCCCCCTGATTTGGCTCGCCCATGCCTGACATTCCCCAGTACATCCATGAAACGGAAGGGAGTGAGCCAATCAGACCTTGTACAGTTGAGAGAAGCTTTAGCTTCCCGTTAGCAAGAGGGTTTCACTAAGCTGCTCGAGACATGTGGTGTTGTGAGCCGAGGTAGAGGAGAGCTGATGACCCCAACGATCGTCCCGTCGTCAGCTGGGCACCCAGACCGCTAGATTCCCTCAAGCGATCCTTTGATACCCCGCTAAACAGTGACAGGCCTACACTGATCGGTCCAATGGTGACAATCGCCACCCTCAATCATCAACGGCAGTCTCAAACGGCAGTCAATCTCTCGCGGTCATCACTCTCGCAGTCAATTTCTCGCAGTCAAGTGGGTTCTGACGGAAACCCTGAAATGAACTCACTGTTAGCTCTAGTTTACTTTATCACTGCCCTATCTAAACCCTGTCTGAGATTGAATGAGACTTACTTGTTATACTGCAATAGCGCAGCACAGGTGACTAGGCCACGTGACTATTTCTGTGACGGACGCGCAGGGACGTCTTGTTTGTCTGAATGCTCCCCGTGACTGAGAGAGAGCCCGCCTCGTGTCCTCTCAAGGCGTTAGCTTAGGCCTACGTGACTTATTTTCCGCCTAACTAATAACTCCTTGGGACACCCGTAACATTATTCAGACTGATAAACGATCTATAATAATTTCAAATTCAATAATAGTCCCTTAACTTCATGAATCGCATCATTATTAATTCGGCAAATTACATTTAATATCATATAGGCCTAGTTCCACAACCTCCCACTATGCGCAGGGAGCGCTCTCTTCCCTCAGACGACCTTGAAAGCTCAGTATCGCCAATGGCGGGGCATTTGAAATTACTCTGAAATTTCTGAATATTACATATATATATACAGTATATATGCAAGTAAATCACTGTGGGTGCGCGTGATCCAGGTATATGCTGATAACCACAAGGAAAGGAGAAAACACGAAGTTCCCAAGCGCTTTCATGTAATTCACATCTTCAGGGGTGAGTACAGACTAAGGAGAATTACAAAACAAGGTATATATATACAGAGGAGGGTAAGATCAGGTCCACAATGGTCAGGTATTAGGTAATGACCCTACTAATCTTTAAAACGCACCGCAGCGGTCGGTAGTCAGGTCAGAGTGTAAGTTGACCCAACCTTCTCACCTGGTTACAAATCTTCTTAATTACAAAATTGTCCAGTTTATACATACCATTACTCAAATTCATGTTGACTGCTTCGGTAGGTTTAATGAGAATAGATTCTATAATGTTCCTACTGTCAATTGAATTACAAGGTAATATTGAGGAGGCATTATCAGAGTCAATGCAATGCTTATTATCCTACATAAATGAAGATTGATGTCTAAAATAAATGCATTACGTAAAAAACTTCAGTTATGATGTCACATCAACGTCTATGACGTCATGAATAGCTTTTGGATGCAGCCAATAGATGGCGCTATTATTGAGGTATCTGGCAACTATACCGTATACACATTTCATGTATATTTTAGCTGGAGCTTTCCTTTCTTCAGTAGAGTATCTGCATTATACCCTGTTTTAATGTTTTACCCTCCAGCCCTGTCTTAGATGCATAGTACTTTGTTTTAGATAATCTGATCACAGAATTTTGGTACCTTGTCTTATTTTAATGTTTATATTAGTTTAGCTAGTGCAGTAAATTTGACTCCTGTGGCAGAGCCTGTGTCAAAGACTATATACGAAAGATAGAAAAAGCTTTTGAATTAGCCGTGTGCTGCAAAGCCAGAATCAGCGCCATCTATCGGCAAGGCCCCAAATAAAATCGAGCTCTGAAAAAGGGGGGGAGGGGTCTATCTCAAATTCCACCTCTGCTACTTGTGTTATTATTCATATTCTACTCACTGCACCATGTTAGGGTGCCAACCCGGGGGATAAGTAAAGGCCGCGTCATAGTCCATTTATTGGCAAAGATGACTGGGGGGGGGGGAGACATGTTCTCACAGTGAGACGTCTGAGCTTGAAGTTCGGAACTGAGCTCCGCGTACGTTGGGAGTCGAAGTTGGGACAGATACAGTGTTGCCAAACTGGCACACACCCCCAACATTCATATGTTGTGTTAATTATGCATTTTATAAACGCTCAACTGTTTCTGTTGTCGAGGGAATCGAACAAATATAAAAGTAGGATGAATTTCTTTGGATTTTCCGCACAGGAAACGCGGGTGAGGCATGGCTCCTCTGTACAAACTTGGCATCACCTAAGTTGATGTATTCGGGAAACAAACAGATGACGTTCTCACCGATACCAGCGCCATCTGTCTCAGAGGCTCTTACTACACACACACCCAAAAGCTCGAGCTTTCCTATCATTCATATTTCTTTGGCGTGTGCCCCGACCCGGTCCCGGGGACTATGAGGCCAGGAGGCCCAGGACATTCTCTCTCCACAGGAATAGACTCCACTCGTCTAGGTGTCAGGTGGTCACTGTTGGCAAGGTTTGACTTTTTCTTCCTAGGATAGTTGTAGGGGTGAGGGATTTAAATATTTATTATTTTTCCCACGTGGGCAGGAGTGTTCAAAAGTGTTTAATTGTGACTTAGGCATATATTTAGACTATTGTTACGACCAACCTCCTTTCACCTCTTATCCAGCTTCCAGCCTTCCACCACTGGTTACCAGCGGCTAGGGTCGTATGTACAGAAGCAGTAGATATCTCAAGTGTTGTCGAATTACCACTGGTTGTCCCGCCAGTCTACGGTAATTTCTCGACGATCGGTATCAGTGTACAGGCAGACAACAGGCAGGTAGATTTCCACCAGGTCACAGAAACACACTTGTGCACTGTAGTCTTCTTTAATAAGCACCGAGTCTTCACAACACTGTTAACAGGGTAATGGCTTCACAGCTGGACTTATCACTTCGAATATATACTGTAGTCGGTACACTACCTGTGTACAATTCCTTAGTCTTTTCACTTTATATTGTTCACAACAATTCTACAGTACTTGTACAACAATTATCTTCACTTGTTCTACTGGGCTTAATACACTCTGATTGGAAGCGATCGACTGATTCCTAGTCCTAGCCTGCTTGTGGATGCTTATATACCTCATCAGACGCCCCTGGACATCCTAGCACCACCCAGAGACACTTGGGAGATTCTAGAACGTTCTACTCTGATCATAACTAAATGTTGCCCAAATAACTGCTGCATGAGACAGAAAACAATCGAAACACCTAGTTTACAAAATCATAATACAAAATTATGCCTCGGCATAACGCTATTATTATGTGTCATATGTATCTCTTTACACTCGTAATAGATTATAATAAGTACATAACCTAACAACCACCTTTTTGTTACGTTTATTCTCGTGGCTCATTCATCCTAACGTGTTTCTTGTCTGGCCATTTAATTAAGGAATGCTTTGGTGAGTAACTAGTAAGGAGGAGAAGAAGACGACCAATTAGGACGGAGGAGCGTTCTGTTGGTTATAACTGGCCGTGACCAATACACATCGAGGTGCTGGTCCGTGACTAATCCGTGTCATGGTTCGAATATCATTGACCAGTCGGTCTCAAACACAATGGAATCTTATTTAACGTTAAACCTGGGATGCCATTCACGCGTTAGCATTAGCACCAAATATAGATCACATTGAAATGTACACGGTTGTTTCCATTGGCACGGTTGCGTTAGCGGTAGCGTTAACGTTATGCGTTTGTAGTACATGCCAATCGCTCCCTGTGGTGATTGAAAACGCAAACGCATGGAAATGGACGCGGGAATCCCACACTGTGAAGTCACTATCCCTATGTTTGCTCCCCTCACCCAGCAAAATGCCTCGAGGAAACTGATAAGTTGATTTCCCTCAGAATATATCCCAACCTATTTTTGTAATGTATTTATATAATATATTTAACAACCTTTATATATAATTTTACGATAATCATAGTTTCGACACAACTGTTCTAAATTGAAGGTTCATGATCCCAATTAAAGGTTCACTGGAATACTAATTTTTTGTGACTTAATATTTAACTACGGTTCCTATTTTCTATTTATAAGCATTGACTCGTCTTATACATATTGCAAGTCGCTGCCTTGGGCAAATAACTTCTCTGTTCCTGCACTGTTTCACCAAATCACCCTCAACCAGTGAAAGAATATGTGAGAACTGTTGTCTGCTCAGACGAAAATATTCTTTGAATTTTTCTTCATCCAAGCTTAGGTCTTTTACCAGAGCATTGTAGGCTCCATATTTGGTCCGATTCAGTTGCAATCTATGAACCCACCATCTATGTTTCCTTGTCCATTTTCCTTTGATTTATGCATGATCTTATACAAACCCAGGATGTTTAATAGCAAATCACCCTGTTCATATAAATAGCGTCGTACAGTAGGTTCGATGCACTAGGCACCATCTTTCATGTCCTGTTCCCGCTAGAAAGACAGCTGCATGAATATGGAAATAGGGGTGTCCGTTTTTCAGGGCAATTTAACGCAAACGCCAACTGCAAACGTATTCCGCAAGCACTGCAAACGCATATATGGAATCCTAGCTTTATACCACGCGTCTTCAGAGGTGAAAAGAAGAAAAGAAAGATGCGACATAAGATTGTGGATGTGAGGCCGGCAGTGACGTGAGGAGTAGCGGGGTTCCCAGCCGAGTGATAACTAACCTTTAGGCTCTAATGAGGCGACTCACCGATCTGTCAGTTTCATGAAGGTGACAAAACCCGAACGCGTCATCCTACTCCACAACTACTTTGTTTTCTTGTCAAAGTAGAAGTTTGGTTAGGTTAAGTATACTCCAAGTCGTTGATGTTGCAGTAACGTTTTCTTCTGCCAAAACTAAGTCCTTCCTCACCGCTAGTCTTTCCATGAATTAATCAGTGCCATAATGAGCTACGAATACCTTAGTGAGTCCCATCTCGAACTTACACTAATTCGATATTTTTTTTCAGTTCTGATTTTGGGTATCTGAAACAAATAATAACTTGATAAATTACTATAAACGAACCTGGATGGTCACTCTTGAGTCTGAATTTGTTTAGCTAAGAGGAGCCCGAGCTGGTGGTGGTTGACGAGTGTAAGACCAGAAATGTCGAGTGGGAAACGGGATCTTTATTGCCTTCAGAAGCAAGGCTCGTCTGGTGTTGTTGTTCTGAAGCAGAGTTACCCACTCTCTCCTATCCCCGCACCGGTAATAGGAAGAGACTGGTCGACACCCTGCGATGATTTTGGAAGCATAATATGTTGTCTAATTATGGCAGACACTGCTGCCACATGGCATCAAAGGATGCTGATCTGACTGACTTTCTGCCTCATTTACACACGATCGCAAGTTTTCATTTGTTTCTCACTCTTGATTTTTTATTTAATTATGGTATATATATATATATATATATATATATATATATATATATATATATATATATATATATATATATATATATATATATATATATATATATATATATATATAACTTCAGCAGTGGACGTAGGTCTCTCGTCATTTTTGTCAGTTTTAAATGCTCTTTCTTTAAATTTTATGGAAGGTAAATTTTCGTATAATGTTGTTTTTATTGTATATCACCTGAATTTTTAAAACTTTTTCAAAACTTTTTGTTCTCCTCTTCGTTATATACTGTATATATATATATATATATATATATATATATATATATATATATATATATATATATATATATATATATATATATATATATATATATATATATATATATATATATATATATATATATATATATATATATATATATATATATATATATATTTCATTAGCCCAACAAAGCAGATGACACCAACTGTTACCAAATGGCGCTACGTCACTCCCCGTCGAGACTGTGGGGCTACATCCTGACTCCTGGCTGTTGTGAACTACATCGACATACGCGTCACCAAGTAAACAGAAAGATTTCGTCATATTTTAGGGCAACTGTTAGTAGCCAGCCACTCTACAAAACACGGGAGACATACTGCCCTCAGGTACAAACTGAATTAAATTCCTGTGTTTCTGAACATTGGATATTTCGGTTTCATAACTGATCTTTTTTAATTTAACCTACTCTAAATAAGCGATTTACAATACATGTAACAGTTGGAAGATACTTTCAAAACGTTTTGTTTTTGTATTAATTGAACGCTCCACACACGTGTTCACCATTCTCATGCTATATGTACACAAAAGATGTGTTTATAACATGAAATATAACTTAAAATTTACAATGGTTCGTCGAAAATGCTAAATTATGATTCTATTTTCATGTTGAGGTAATAATTAGCTAATATGCCACATTTGTGTCTCGGCTGGGTAACAACATAGTATAAAGAATTGTGATGGCAGGATAAGAGGATGGAAAGGAGAGGGATATTACCTTATAGCCAGTGGTCCCCAACCTTGTATTGGCTCTGGGCCACATTTATCATTGTAAATACAGTGGAGGACGCCAAAACTTTGTTTCTACATTCAAGAAATAAAAATCTCATACTGTACAGTTATTTGCAGCTTTACACGTGTAACTAATACCAGTTACATACTTTTTACATTTACTCTTGGACAGGACATGTGTATTTACTCCCGTTGAGAAGGCTGGCTCTCTCTCTGGGCTGGTCTGGGGT
This sequence comes from Homarus americanus, assembly GCF_018991925.1. Lineage (NCBI taxonomy): Eukaryota > Metazoa > Arthropoda > Malacostraca > Decapoda > Nephropidae > Homarus > Homarus americanus. The sequence goes on along the minus strand of NW_024735554.1, from coordinate 16,978,700 downwards.
AAATACACATGTCCTGTGCACGACAGTTGTGTCAAGTTATTACATTTTTGCATTAATTTCACTCTTACAAAGAATTCCAAATAATTCAAAATTTTCTAGTAAACCCATGCGGGTTCCATAATATGGTTCCGCTGACGCCCGCGAACTACAGGTTGGGGACCACTGAGACTTACACTGTAAGCTATCCTGTAAGTGTTTACAGGATATTGGGACTCTGGTTAGGGAAACAATACTAAATTGGGGGCCATAGTTAAAGGTAGAATTTGCCCAGACACATAACCTGGCAAACGACACCAAACCTTCCACACCCTCTCCTGTCCGTGGTGCTAGAAAAACCACAGAGACACTGTAAAAAAGACAGCAGCGTTTACCGCATCTCCAGCTGCACAAAAATTGACGGAGTTGTGCAGGTGTCAGGGGGCACGTAGTATATGTCCATACCCGTGTGCTAGTGCATGTGTGCACTGTGTCCTTCGCTACACCACTGCACACAGTACACACTTCCTAAACACCCATAAGCGCAACAGCCCTGCAGTCTACTGCGCTCTCACACACCTCCACACTATACGTCATACGCTCAACACTATACGCTATACACTCAACACTATACGTCATACACTCAACACTGTACGTCATACACAACACTATACGTCATACACTCCACACTGCGTCATACACCTCCACACTACGTCATACACCTCCAAACTACCTCATACACCTCCACACTACGCCATACACCTCCACACTACCTCATACACCTCCACACTACGCCATACACCTCCACACTACGCCATACACCTCCACACTGCGTCATACACCTCCACACTACGTCATACACCTCCAAACTACCTCATACACCTCCACACTGCGTCATCCACACTGCGTCATACACCTCCACACTACGCCATACACCTCCACACTACCTCATACACCTCCACACTACGCCATACACCTCCACACTGCGTCATACACCTACACACCACATCATACACCTCCACACTACGTCATACACCTCCACACTAAGTCATACACCTCCACACTACGTCATACACCTCCAAACTACCTCATACTCCTCCTCACTACGTTATACACCTCCACACTACGTCATAAACCTCCACACTGCGTCATATACCTCCACACTGCGTCATACACCTCCACACTATACGTCATAGACTTCCACGCTATACGTTATACACCACCACACTACGTCATGCACCCCACACAATACGTCATGCACCCCACACAATACGTCATGTACCCCACACAATACGTCAGGAACCCCCACACTTACTTCATACATCTCCACACTATACATCATACACCTCCACAGTATACGTCATACACCTCCACAGTTTACGTCATACACCTCCACAGTATACGTCATACACCTCCACAGTTTACGTCATACACCTCCACAGTATACGTCATACACCTCCACACTGTCATACACCTCCACTGTCATACACCGCACTACACCGAAAACCTCCACTGTATACGCTCCAGATACTACGAAACACTGGATTGAATCTTCGAACTGCTTGCCTAGATGGCAATGTTGTATCTCATTTGTGTTTGGTATAATTTCGAACAGGATTATAACAGAACTTTTAATCACGTTCGTGACAAGCGAGGCAGCCGATTTATCTGCGTTCTTACGTCTGACACGCCCACTTCCCCTGCCTGGGACACACTGGTGCAGAAATACACAGTACACACTCAGCCTCAGGTCAGGACTCCGATTTATGAAACATAATATTTGAACCCACTTATACAAGCAATCTTTATAAATATTTTTTGAGGCAATTTTTCAAATGTGAGACCGTATTTTATATAATTCTATTATATGGAGTACATAATGTTTTACAAGCGCTTATCCAATTTCGGTGTCTTTGTTGTTCGACAACATGGGACATTGTTGAGGCGTTTCCTTCCTATCCGCACAGGAGAGCACTGGCGGGCATACGATGTGCTCTTTAGCCCCTTTCTAATTGTCACTCTTCTAAAACCATTTCTTCTTCATTCTATTACGCGCCACTCATATACTTCAGAAAACTAGAGTTACCATGATTAACCTAATGCCCTACTTTATCTTCAAGTTTTGTACTTATTAATGAGACTGTAAAAATGCCTAGAAGATTAATTAAACCATTAAGCAGATGAGCCAATAGGGAGATAATAAAGTAAATCACCAGTTTTAAAATAAATTCGTTTTTTGTTAAGTGACTCCTCGAACTACTTTAATTATACTTTGTTTACGTTCTGAACACCACATGACTTAGTCGGTGGTAGGAGGAAAGAATTAACCTATTGTTGGTGTGAGAAGGATACTCCCATTTTTCTTAAACAGAAACGTAAGAACATTTATAATAAAATCGATGTACAGAACAGTACTAAACATTATCTAAATTGGTTTTCTTCCCACCAGCTAGCGAACTCCACACAATGAGACTGTCACTAGCTGTTCGCTAGCGAACAACCAAGCTGTTTTATGAGTCAAAACTATATTTTTATTGATATTACACCAAGTTTGACCTTTTTGTTGATATTCCCAAGTTTTAGATGTGCATGTTGATAATACCAAATTCCAGCTGTTTTTGTTGATATTTTACCAAGTTTTAGTTGTTCTTATCTAAATCCATCCTTTCATCGGTTTTTGTCTAAAATTTTTTTTAGATTTTCCTCGTGGGGGCTAGTTTATTGGGCACCCCCTTACATCCTGTGCAAGGTGAAGCGCAGAAGCATTTACAGCGCCCATCTGGGAAGCATGCATAGTTCGTGTTTGCCTTTATGATTCATGCATTAAGGGCGTAAAGGCCTGAAGGGTTTTGTCAACAAGTTAAATAAAGTGACAGAATGATGAGTGTGTGGGGGAAAATTCCCGGTACAATTTATCTGTTTACGGCAAAGTGTGGCAGGTCCCTAATAATGTCAAGTGCCAGGCCTGTCACTAGGAGGAGGGATATCTGGTCAGGGAGGGAAGAGGTGTTGGTAACGGCTGGGGACCTGTAGGAGGAGGTCATAGGGCAAGTGAGGATGTAGTGAGAGAGAGCATGAGAGTGGGGTTGACCACAAAGTTTACAAAAAGTGTGGCCAAGCTCGCCAATGTACTAGGAGTGGCGAAATACAGTGGGGGTGGAGGTGATATGGTGTGATGGGACAGGTACAGTAGCGGTGGAGGGAGGCACATAGGTATTGACAATATTGAGGGACATACCTTTTAGTGTGATTGTGGTGGTGTGTACGTTGGCATGCCGGTGGGGTACGGATAGCCAGGGGTGGTGTCCTCAGGTCCAATAGGTAGCCCTGGTGGAGACAACACAGGAGTGGGCGCGGCTTGCGGTGGGTGGACAGGTTGAGGCACCACGTGTCGTGAAGATAAGGCAGGACTTCGCTCAGAGGCAGCAGGACACACCGGGACACACCAGGGCAGGCCAGGTAGGCACTACACCAGTAGTGAAGGCCGCCGGCGGTGGAGTAGGCCATGAGCAGAGGGGGCTCACAGGGGAACTACCAGCTTGTGTCAAACCAGAAGAGAGGAGTGACTGGGTGGCAACAGAGGGCAAGAGTAGGTCAGAGATGGTGGTACAGAATGTAACGAAGAGTTTTTCGATACGGTTGGTAAATTCTTGGAAGAGGGATATGATCTGTGTCATGTCACTGGAGGGGGGTTGTGGGGGGACACCTGTGGGAGCACAAGGCTTGACAGCATCAGAGTAGAGACAGGGAGGAGGCCCAGTAGTAGTTGAGTTAAGAGACGGCCGGGATTGCTGTGTTGCAGCCAGATAAGGCCAGGTGTTGTTGAAGAAGGAGGTGTTGCTGGAGACAGAGGGGACACAGAGGGAGGCGGCCCTGTAGACTTGGGGGGGGGGGATGGCATTGTGGTAGACGCGGCCTTCGGGGAGGCTTTTCCCCTGGGACAGACGGGCAATTGGGGCATTGCCGTGAGTCAGCATTGTGCCAGCCTCCACAGTTACAACACCTGGGATCATCCACATAGCCCACACCACCCCCATTAAGGTGATCTTTGATTTTCTGGGCACAGGCGGCGGAGTTATGGTTACGTGAACAGAAGCGACATCTGGGACGATCACGTTGGCAGCAGGCAGTGAAGGTGCGACCCCAATGAGAACAGATAACACAAAATGCAGGCCCAGGATGATAGGGTTCTGCATAAAGTGGAGGGAGGATTGGGTGGGTCTCCACAGTGGTTGGGCATTCCCTTCCCTTCCACTTGACAATGACAGCAGCTTGTGGGGTGTTCCCCCGGTAACGTCGACGTATACTGAGTATACTAGAATTAAAGTCAGGCGCATCTTCAATGTCAGCGCATAGGGGGAATCGTTTCACTAGGATGTGGCAACATTCATCAGCGTCTACTGGGGGACCAGGACAACCCAATCAAAGCCAACAGTACTAAGTGTTTCATAGACCTCAGGAGTCTGACACTTGATAAAGTTCCGGTTCTTACCTTGTCGGAATTGAATGTTGAGACCGTGTTGTCTGCAGTACTTCATCATCCAACTAAAGCATTCCTTTACGGTTTTCAGTGAGTCCTTGGGGAAGTGCAGATTCATCTTACTTGGCTGGTTGATAGAGGGCAGGGTGATAGGGTCCGTGGCATTGGTGTTTCCACTGCAGCTAGTGTTTCCCATAAAAACATTACCGTCACTGTCATAATCACTGGGGTTTGACTCTTGAAGGGTGTTGGATTCAGTATGACCAGGCGAGTTGGCGATGGCATCCATATCAGAGATGTCTGCGTCCATGAGAGAGCCTCTTCTGGGACGTTTATGTCGACCCCCTATGCTGGCAAAAACTTGCTGGCTTAGGGGACCTTTGTGGGATGATCGGGAAGTCAAGAGCACCTATGAGGACGTCTGTCCCCTTATGTGGTCATGCCACGACTGTTTTTTTTTGTCTAATGTTCATCACAATTTAAAGGTCAAGTGACAGGGTTCAAACAGCTCCAGTGTCCACACTGTGTTGTGATGAGTTAGTTAGCCAAGGGGCAAGAGTAACTTTCCAGTGCCCTGTGTCATCCCTCCTTACTTCCCCGTACCACCCACCAGCCTCTCAGTATAGTACAGTATTTATTTATTTATTTATTTTTTTAATGGGAATTAGCCCACCCGGGCACAGGTCGAACGACCCACAACAGGGCCTAGGGGGCGAAAAAATAAGAATATAAATAAATTAAAAATAGAGAATAAAAAGGTTATACTGTGTTAATCTACACCACGAAGAAAACCAGCTCTTTAAAGTGAGACGGATTGCATAATTATGGAAACAGAAGAAGGCAGAGCATTCCACAGTTTGGCTGTGTGAGGAAAGAAGGACGTACTATAACGGGTTATTCTAGTGTGACCGACATCCACAGAGAAATGGTAGGCACCGCTGGCAAGACGTGTGTTACGAGCCCACGGCCTTGCCGGCGGTACACAGGATGCCAAATCCACCGAACATTGTCCGTTAAAGTACCTGTAAAAGAGACGGAGTGAAGCAACATTTCGGCGAAGAGAAAGGGAAGAAAGATTGTCAACTAAAGGAGGAGAGTTAATAAGACGAAATGCCTTTGATTCCACCCTATCTAACAGTTGGACAGAAGAAGAGCCACCTCAGATATGAGAGCAGTACTCCAAGCTAGGGCGAATGAATCCCTTCTATAATTGGAGCAACTGCTCTGGAGTGAAGTAGCTACGGCGTCTGTGCAGCATTCCCAACTTTCGGGAGGCAGCTTTAGCTATGTTAAGGATGTGTGATTTCCATGACATATTGGAGGAAATGGTGAGGCCTAGCATATCTATTTCAATATTTGGCAGAATGATAACGTCCTGAAATGTAATTGGTGGGAGATAATCTAATTTAGAAAGTGTAATTAGTAAATACTGAGATTTATTACTTCTGAATTTAACCATGTTTCTCTCACCCCATTCAGAGATGCTGCACAGATCCGCATTGATAGAAGTAATGATATCAGCTCCAGAAACAGATCTAGTTTAAGAGTTAGGAGGAAGGGGAAAATGTGACGAAGAGTGAAGGGTAGAATCATCAGCGTAAGAATGGATAGAATTAGTTGTAGTGTGAAGTAAATCATTGATAAAAAGAAGGAAGAGAGTAGGTGAAAGAACAGAACCCTGTGGGACACCACTATTAGAAAAGAAAGAGTGAGAGATCGATCCCTCGACAGCTAGAGATTAGAAAACAAAGTGGGGGAGAGAAACCATAAAAGGGAAGTTTAGAAAGCAAAGACTTGTCATACCCTGTCAAATACTGGGAATGGATCACAGATTATGAGCTGCACCAAGATCGCACCTACACACACACACACACACACACACACACACACACACACACACACACACACACGTACTCAAATGGACATATACATACGCAAGAACCCCCAAACATACTGTACATACATACATACATACATACAAACAAAAAAACCACTCACACACGCATATGCATTATACAGTACATACACGCATACACACACAACTAATCGAATAGACATAGATGCACACACTCAAGCGGTACGTGCACGTCGGTAGAAACACGTACTTTGAGACGTCTGAGTCGAGAGAGAGAGAGAGAGAGAGAGAGAGAGAGAGAGAGAGACCTAATCAGTCTTTCCTGCGCTAGACTCACCTGTGATTTAGTTGGTACCACTTCCAGAACTTGTCGGTCTGCCTCAGGTACCTGCTCATGTTCAGCAGCGTCTGGGTGTGGCTCCTTACGGTATCCTGCAGGTCACCGACATCCGGGCTCGCTCCTCCTGCTGGTGAAGAACCACCACCCACTACCACCATCAGCGTCATCACCCACCTCCACAGCTGTAAGCGGGTGGGCGGCAGGAAAACATATCCCGACATCCATGACGCATCTCTCGCGCTCCTCCCTCCCAGTTGTGTCACCAGGAACTTCATCTTGGAGGGTAATGTTCCTAATGTTATCACAAGTTTCACTCTCAAGTCCTATTGTGTACTTGAGGGGCGAGTCTTTTTTATGATAAACGAATTGTCAAATCTTTTCTTCTCGTCCTACTTGGCACTCGTGTGTTAAGTTTTAATGATAACCACAAGTTTTACCTGCAAGTCCTAGTTCATGGTAGAAGGGAGATACCTTTTTTATACTAATTCTCAAGTTTTACTTCATGTCCTACTTGGTACTCGAGGGTAAACGTCAAATTTCACCTTTAATGTTTTACTTAATATTCAGTAATGAAGCTTCGTGTCTTGTATAATGTCAAGTTCCTCTTCCACGTACTACTGGTGACTCTTTGTTACCGAGTTTCCATAATCACTCCTGACAAAGTATTTTATGTAAACTGATATTGTAGGTAAATATTTTTTATGTGCTGTAAAAACAAAACTCATTAAAACCAGTTGAGAGTAAAAAACCCTTATCTGTTTTTGTTTACGTGAAAACTTTGCTAAAACTTAAGGGATGATCGATGGAATTCTAAATGCCTCGCCTGACAGGAGCTGTGGAAGAAATATACCTACAGTAGATAGGTAGATAGACAAAAAAGTAATCTTGATAACACTGGATATAAGGAAAAGATAAACACAAAGTCGAGTTCGATAAAAATAACCTGTTTGGAGGTGAGAAAGAAGTAAACATAAAGATAGATAAACTGGAAAGAGGTAGAGAGAAAGTGCGAAAGAATATGGAGGAAGGTGAGAAAGAGGTAAACGTGTAGACAGATAAGCTAGATATAGATAGAAAAAGTGAGAATGAATTAGGGAGAAGGTGGACAAAGTGATAAGATCCACATTCAGTGTCACTTGTTATTCTCCTGGACATCAACACTGTCACATACCACACTAACACATGGTGTCAGACGTCCGCCCACACACAACGCCACATTTAATTTATTAGGACACTAAATTCCTATCAGTGCATCTTCTAAGACACTATTAGTACTGTTCAGTTCAAATGACTTTATTGGCGCACAGTCAGGTAAATCACAAATATTCAGGTGATTAAAGTTGCCTCATACGATTTTCATGTTTATCACCTTAATAACAATGCACAATCACTTCGCGTTAAATCACCAAAATATAATAAACATATTGTCGTCTAAAGTCACTTATGTGTTCAATAGTCTCGATATATTCTTCTGGTCAGTTAACACGTTCCTTATAGTGCTAATCTCACCACGTCTGGGTCGTCATAACCCAAAAATTGAGAGCGACAATCTCAGCGTGTTAAATCGCATCCATATGTGTATTTCGTCACCACCGCAATTATGTCGCCGTCACCACAGTATTAAGACTTCATTACCCTGATATCAAGGCTTCAGTGTCATGACCAGCTCCTGCATAAGCATAAAGTCAGTATGATGTGGAGTGCCCGTGGTCACTGTGGACGAGGTTGCTTAAGTATCATGTGGTGGAGGGACGTGAGCGAGTCACAGCGCCCTGGGCCACAGTCACGAACAGTGTGTGGAGTCAGACTAGTACCATCTCCACTGGCACCGTCACTCACCCCCACACCCCCCTCCATCCCTCCGTTCGTCCCCCTCTGTGCGTCACCTTCCTGCCGTCTGACCTTTTTCCAGTTGCTCAGTGTGTGGGGAGCGCCTTTTGCTCCTACTGGTGCTATTACGTTTTTATTTTTGTCTGTTGAAAGAGGTTTAGTTGAACCTATTTACTGTGGCCAATGTGTGTATCCCTGTACACTCTATGCACTTGCTGAACCAGCGCAAACTATTTACGGATTAACATCTATCTGTTTATCTATCTAGTTACTTTTACTGCCACTGATCCTCTTAAGATTACTGCTACACCGGAATCGAACACGAAGACAAAGATAGTCATGACGGAAACCCAAAATCCTTTTACCTTGATGAATGTTCCAAGAAAGACCCAAGGTATAAGTGGGGCAATACCAGTGTCCTTCATTGTGGCTCATTATGCTCTTCTGAAGAATGAGGTGAATGACAAATAAAACTATTTCTCGATAAAAGTCTGGCCAAGCTGCTGCCGTGTCTTAAGAAGAGAAGGAGAAGTAGTATCAGGGCCACTTTACCAATGTGTGTAGAGGAAAACTTAATAACTTGCAGAAAAAGAATTAAACGTCTTGCCAGAGAAGAAAAACTAATGTATGAAATACAAACCGAAGGCGGTGATCACCTTTTTACTGCGTACTGTGCAGGTGCCAGCAAATAATTTCCCACAGCCCTGTGTAGCAACGACGACGGCGGCGGCTTGCTGGGAATTCCTCTCGGTAGAGTCTGCGTATACTGAGTATACGAGGATTAAATTCATGAGTATCTTCGATATCAGCGAATAGAGGAAATTGTTTAAATAGGGAAGTGGCAACATTAAGAAGCGTAAGCTGGTGGGGGCTCGAGGACAACCACGTCAAATCTCTCAGTCCTAAGTGTTTCATAGGCTTCAAGAGTCAGACAATTCAACACAATTTCGGTTTCTACCTTTTAGGAATTTAAGGGTGAACCCGTGTTGTTTGTGGTACTTTGTCGTCCAATTAAAGTTAATTAAACCGATCCTCGACGTCTTTGTGTGAGTTCTTCGGAAAATGCAGAATCGGCTGATTCCACTGTTTTGCAGGTGGCTCATTTGGGGCAGCGGGCGGCCCATCATTGGTGTCACACTCGCCATTTGTTTTACTAGAAAAATTTATGTTGCTGCCAAAATCACTGAGGTCTGAATCTTGAGAGGTGTGGGATGCTGTGTGACCGGGCGAGGTAGCAGTGGTATCAGTATCAGGAATGTGTGGAGCCTTGCGAAAGGAAGCGCCTCCTTTGCGTTTAAGTCGCTGGCTACCCCCATGCTGGCAATAGGCGCCGGCAGAGGGAGTCGAGGACAAAGGTTCTTTGTAAGACTTTTGGGGCAGTGCCGGGAACGCAGCACCTGCGTTCAACAAAGCACACCAACTTCCATTAGATTGGATTGCCGGGTCTCTGCCCTGACCTGGGATAAACTCAGGCCTCTCAGTTGGACGCTGTGAACGCTATGGCACTCCTACTACATCTACATCTGCCACAGAGAGCAGGGTTTCGACCAAGACTCAAAGCAATATATACAGTATATACATATATACTCACACACACACACACACACACACACATATATATATATATATATATATATATATATATATATATATATATATATATATATATATATATATATATATATATATATATATATATATATATATATATATATATATGTAAGTATGCAAGTAAATCACTGTAGGTGCGCGTGATCTAGGTATATGCTGATAACCACAAGGAAAGAAGAAAACACGAAGTTCCCAAGCGCTTTCGTGTAATTCACATCTTCAGGGGTGAGTACAGACTAAAGAGGAGTACAAAACAAGGTATGTAATTTGAGTAATGGCATGTACAAGCTGGACAATTTTGTAATTAAGAAGATTTGTAACCAGATGAGAAGGCCGGGTCACCTTACCATCTGACCTGACCACCAACCGTTGTGTGCTATTTAAAGATTAGTAGGGTCATTACCTAATACCTGACCATTGTGGACCTGGTCTCACCCTCCTCTGTATATATACACCTTGGTTTGTATTTCTCTTTAGTCTGTACTCACCCCTGAAGATGTGAATTACACGAAAGCGCTTGGGAACTTCGTGTTTTCTTCTTTCCTTGTGGTTATCAGCATATACCTAGATCACGCGCACCTACAGTGATTTACTTATATATATATATATATATATATATATATATATATATATATATATATATATATATATATATATATATATATATATATATATATATATATATATATATATATATATATATATATACCTGTTTGTTGGGTTTCGCCGTAGTTTTTTATTTTTTATTTATTGGGCACCCCCCTGCATCCCTGTGTAAGGTGAAGCGCAGAAGCGTTTACAGCGCCCAACAGGGAAGCATGCTAAGTTCATGCTTGCCTTTATATCTCTTGAGTTAAGGGCGTAGAAGCCTGAAGAGTTAGTGGTTTATATCATCAAGTTATTGGAAGCTCCAACAACTCCCTGAATACGAATTAGCAACTTTCGACTTACAACAGGTACCTACTTTACTGCTAGGTGAACAGGGACTAATGGGGGCTAGGAAGTAAGTCCAAACAACTTCCACCTGCCCGGGAATCGAACCCGTGACATCTCGCGTGCGAGGCAAGAACGGTACCGCTTCTACCACCGGTCCCCGTTTCGCCGTAGTAGCCTGTCCATCTTGCAGTGCCTTTATCCGCTGGTGAACTCGTTGGGTTCCCATGTTAGTCAACTCTTCCGTGTATACCGCCGTTGGGGTCTTACTGGAGATCTGTAAGCATGTCTGCCTATTCTGGGGCTCCACTGCAGATTTTTCATTTGGGGTTTACTCCCGTAACCTTGTACTTACTAAGGATAATCCGTAAGGCAGTGTGGCAGTGGTTGGTCGGCGCCGAAATGTGTCCACATGCCAGTGGGCCTCTGCGCCCGCCGTCCCTCTGGGGCCTACTGCTGCTCCGAGATCTCTGCTGGCCTAACCTCGGCTCACGAGTCACAGAGTTACCGTGCGTTGCCACGAGGAGGCACAGCAGGAGTCTTGATGGTGAAGAGGTTGTGTACTGGCAGGGGAAGACTGATGCAAGTTGCTTCTCTGTTCAACGCGAGGGCTAGCCAGCAGCAGATGCTGAAAGCGAGAGGAAGCAAGCGGTGCGTGCACCTTAACACTAACATAATGCTGCCACATTTGACGCATTATACCTCTGTGTGTACACACACACACACAAGGGAAGGGATGACCAAAGTAAAGTTTATAAACATTTCAGAGGGCATTATTCAGTCGAGTGTACATACCTAGAGCTGGTGGACGCCCTCCTCACAAAGGGTCACAGCTCAAGGATTGAAGAAGTCACAAGTTCAGAAAATTTTGAGGGCAAACTTTTTTGGAGTAAGAATTGTGAACTTCTTGGAACAATCTGCCAGTGAGTGTTGTGATAGCACCGAGTGTGAGCTCTTTCAAGATCAGATTTGACCAACACTGGCGCAGGTACACATGCCCAGTACTTGCCAACAGTGCGTAACAGAGATGTGACAGACCGCCTAACCGGCTAACGAACCGATCATTGGCGAAAAGGATAAAATTAAAGGTACATAACATAACTAATCTGTACTACAGAATATCAGTATAATTATTATATCTGTATACTCCTAGCCTCCAATAGTTCTTGTTGTCCCTTCTCCGACGCCCACCATCCCGATCTTGTGTTGTTGGGAACCATTCTCTCATCACCTGTTCCATCACAGTTGTTGTAGCACTCTTGTATTCATAGTTCATACAGAAACACTCTGGAGAAAGAAAAAACACGGTGGCTGAAAAAAATTGCGAGGAGTTTGATCAATATCAACTTGCAAATCTACTTCAGTGATATACAATATAGTAATTATGCAGTGTGGCAGTATCATCGACAATGAAGAAATTTGTGAAGTATGATATAAATAAAAACTGAAGGGAAAAGTCCGGGAGACAGGTCGAAAATGTGGAAGAGTTGATACCTTTCGGTATGTAATAAACAAAAATAAACCAAAGAATTACAGCTCACTTTATGTGCCGATTGGGTGATGCTACAGGTGTAACTCTGGGAGTGAATCTTCACATTTATATCTGGGAGTGATACGACACGTATTTATGGGGTCATAGCACACATGTATCTCCAGGATGATAGATGCTACATTAATATCTCCAGGGGTGATCTAACATTTCTGAGAAGTATTACAACAGTGTAACGCGCCAGACTCAGAGTAGAGTGAACACACCAAGGATTAATGACGTCACCCTGTGAATCACTACTGCCACTGGTGCCTCTAGTATTACTACCACTAGTGCCACAAGTATTACTACCACTGGTACCAGTAGTATTACTACCCTGGTATCAGTAGTATTACTACCACTGGTATCAGTAGTATTACTACCACTGGTGCCACAAGTATTACTACCACTAGTGCCACAAGTATTACTACCAGTGCCACTAGTATTACTACCACTGGTGCCACTAGTATTACTACCACTGGTGCCACTAGTATTACTACCACTGGTGCCACTAGTATTAATGTCACTGGTGCCACTAGTATTAATGTCACTGGTGCCACTAGTATTACTACGACTGGTGCCACTAATATTACTATGACTGGTGACACTAGTATTACTACGACTGGTGCCACTAGTATTACTTTTTTCTTTTTTAAAGGTCTCCAGCCTCCCCTAATAGCCATACCTTCGCCACCATTTTATTATCTTAAAATTAAATATCTTAATACATAAGTAGCTATCCTAGCTGTGTTGAGTTAGTTGAGCCACAGATCTATGCGGCATTTAGTGAATGTTGCCTCATAGTCAATATCTGGAACTGTTGTCGGCTTTGGGGCCGATGCTCTCGTTCCCCTGAGGCAGAGCAAAGCTGACCAAAGGAGAAAGAAGGACAGTCGACATCTCATCCAGGCTGTAACATAACTTCTGGGCTGCTGCTTCTGTTCAGATAGCACCTCTGCGAGTCTGGTGTAGAAGTATCTTGCACTTTGTCCCATCCCACCAGAGGTTGTGAACACTAGCGGAGTGAAGCTGCCTTGATCAACGTTCTGAATTCTCTCCCCGTATGCCCTTATCTTGTCGTTCTCGTTTCTCCTGTGTACAGCATCGAGAGCTAAGTTACGGTGACATGCGGCCATGGGATAAAATAATCCTGATGTCGAAGAAGGCTCTCTGTCCCTGCGTCCAGAAACCTCGAGCACTGACGTCAACACGGGCTTTGTTGGATGTTTTTGAAGTCCTATGTTGGAATTTCTCACCGTCTAATGGAAGGAGGGTCGGTTCTACCCTGACATCACGGCAGATTTCCTTCAACATATTTGCTGTGAGGTCCCTTACTTCGTCGTGCCTCATGCATATGAAGCCCCCTTTCTTGCACACCATGGCGTGATCGACGCCATAGGAAGAGCCACACACACATTGGGAGGGCATACCTTCTACTGTACTGGCCAACCGTACCTTAGAGCATTGGCATGTGTAAATTCTTGTTTATTGAGACTGAAACCATTTGCCCTTATCAGTAATGTGGTTAACCAGTTTGAGGCGCCCACCTCTTGTGCTATAGCTACTTTTTTTTTCAAATGCTCTGGTACTTGCAGCAACAGTTGCTGCAACTTATCACTTTGGCCGTGCTGTCGTTCTGTCATAATGGACCTTCGAATCTTGTTTACTTTACTGGTATCCACCTCCCCTGTTGCGTTCTGACCTATTATGTGGTCCGTGAGGGCTGCCGTGAGCTTAACTGAGTTTTGATGTTCGGTGGCAGCAATCTCCTCTGGATTGGTCAATCCCATTCCTCCCAGTCTCGGTGGTAGTGCCAGGAGTGATCTTTCTGCTGGGGTTAGGTGAGGGTGTTTCACTAATTTGGGAATGAAATTGACGGTGATATCTTCTTCCAGAGGGTGGAGGAGGGGTCCGATATCAAGGATAGTGCGCTTCAGGTAGTTCCATCGATGCTTGACTCCATGGGTGAATGCCGCAAAAGCCGCATGTGGCTCTGTGTTAGCAATTTCAGACAGAGCTTGGATTTCCCTAACCCACTCATTCACCTTTCCCGTTACGTACTCGGTCTTGAAGTCTTGACCCCACTTCCACCGAACACCTCCATTGCCCTTTCATAATGTTCTGGCTTCACAATGAGGAAGGACTTGCTGGCGTTTAGTTGGTACCCTATTTGTGGGCCTCGTGATGTTACCAGGTCCCACCACATTTTAATGTCCTCCACTTTTCCTGCTCCTGTAAGGTCATCAGCGTTCGCCACTTGCTTGACCTCAGTTGTTTAAAATTTTATTGTGTGTATGAGCACGGATAGGCATATTGCGTACATTGCCATTGCAACAGGGTCCCCCTGCGTTGTTCCCTCGGTTGACTGTATGATGGTATCCCCTCTTAGAGCCTTGTTGTTTACTATAGAAAGGTCTGATGGATTTTTATAGGAGTTTTCAACAAACATTGCAAAGCTTGGACACTTAATCTTGATGTTGTGCAGTGCAGTGCGGCCTTGCGGTTAAGTATGTTGAATGCGTTTGAAGCGTCCACCAGGAGAACGGCCTCACAATCGCGCTGCTCAAATATCGTTCTCATGGCGTGAATGGCAGCTTGCCCTCCAACCTGGTGGCCAGCACAAACTTGCAGGTTCCCTGCTACTGCCCTGATATCATCCTTTACCACCTCCATTATGCATTTTCCGATGATCCGCCTCAGCACTTCCCCCACCTCTATAGGCCTACATCCTGGATTCTTATCCAGGGGAATGAGGCGGCAGGCTGTCAGAGCATAGAGGTGTTGGCAGCACGAGGATGCCAGCTTTCTTGCAAGGATGGCAATGGCCGTGCAGAGATCACTTGCTACGGGGCCAAACTTGTTAGTGCTGAGGATGACTCTCCAACCGTTTGCATCCAGAAATGAAGGGCCGGCACCTCCCTGAGTCTTCAGTGCATTTTTCCACACCATCCCTCCTGTTATTTTCTCGAACAGGACAGCATTTAGTGGGATATAGTCACCCTGGAGCCTGATGCCTTCGTCTTCACTTGGAGGGGGATGTTTTTCTTTCAGTTGTTTTAATGTCTCTCTGTTTATTGGCAGAACCCCACTGGAGGATTCCTCTGTGAGAGATCTTACCGCCAAAGACACATTTTCCACACGCATTTTGTTTCCAAACTTTCTTGCAACGTCATCGGTGTTTTGCTTTCCGTCTCCTATAAATTTTAGTCTCTCCTGCAGTGTTCTTGCTTCACAAAGGAGATCATCAAGGGCCCCATTCTGCCACATTGTCAATGTTCTCTTCATTGCTGCCGCATTTTCTTTGTGCTTAGTTTTTGCGTGTGTCCTCTGACAGAATAGATGTGGTATTATTGCCAGTATTTGAAGAGCTAGGGGGGCGAGGAAGCGGTCCTGAGTGTACTCAGGTATGAGGCGAATCATCTCCCGAATCATTTCTTTGGTGGCCGCACACTTGGGTGGTTCAAACAGGTTAGCTGGTGACCACCTGACAATTTCTGAGTAAGTTTCTTTAACCCAGTGGTTCTTAACTTTTTTAGGGTCGCGCCCCCTATAGCAGTTGGTCCTCATCTCCACGCCCCACCTCCTTCCTTCATATAAAATTTTAAAACCATGATCATAAACAACACCACCACCACTACCACATGGCCATAAATATCAAAGTATACAACGTGTGATTTTGAGTTGGAAAATTTCATTCTCGTTATTAAAACGAAACAATTAGCATTCTTTTCAATTGATATAAGTAATTATCATTATTGTTTCGTTCATAAAAAGTCTACCCTACATCATAGCTCAATTGAAGAAAGAAATGCGTGAGTGTGAGAGGTAGAAAATTGTCACGGACGGACGCCGCGGGCGACTGGCTCTGGAAATCGTCTCAGTCAGTGTTGACAATTTTTCAAAAATGAATTATCGTACTAGAGCCTCAAAATTGTCGTTTCTTCATCAAATTATCGTACACATACCGACGTTATTACTACCTTAATTCAGTCACTTTTAGTGGAATTTTACATTTTGATTAATGTAGTTATCATTTACGACATTTTGAAGTATCTGTGGGGAATGAGAACCCCTCCAACCCCCTTACGAAAATCCAAATACTCAGGCCCCCCTTTACCCGTGCCTCCCCCGGTTAAGAACCGCTCCGGCCATTTGTCAGCATTTTCCATCGACATGCCATTCCTCTGTGGTGGCTGTCTCTCATTCACCTCGTGGACATCTGCTACTATTGGAGCAGCGTTTATTAGTACTACATTTTCAGGTTAAGTAGACTCACTTCTATCATTTAGGTTTAGGATATCATCGGGCGGTTGGGTCCCGGCGATATCCACTGTGGCCTCCTGTGTCGGCTCCCTGCCTTGTGGGTTCCGACAATTTTATCCCTTTCTGCAAATCACACATGGTCGGTTGTTTCTCACACATTCACAGCTAGTGCAGTTTTGGTACTGGCTAGCACAGACGCAGCAATGTCTGTTTCCCGGCATAGTGTTCCGCACCTTGGGCGACAGTTACGTCCGCCTCCGACATCTGCTTTGGTCCCATACAGAAGAAGAAAATAGTTCTTATGAGTAAAGGGCAGAGAGGTGACAGGCTGGACTGCTGTGTCCGGGTAGTAGGGGCATACGTGCGCGCGTGGGTGTGTAGACCACCTCTCTGTGGGCGGCAATCCACACATCAGAATGATACACTGGGAGCAAGAATTGTCACACCTAACACTTGTTTATATATCCATGGCAGAAATAACCACTATTTCTATGGTCGCACTGATGTAATATCAGTTATATACTGTATACTCACTTGGTCGGCCGGCACTACATGAAGTGACCCTTACTTGGGGGTGGGGCGACCTCAAGCTTAGAGCACTTGGCCCCATAAGGGTGACAGCCTCGATGCCACCCCTGCCAAAGTAGGCCTATCGACACTGGCACTGGCACCTGGCACCCGCAGTAGCCGTCCATCCAAATACTCACAAACTCGCTTAGTGGTCGCCAGTGAACACACGGAATATTTGCTATTAATGCCGTAAGGGATGAGAAGAACCTTCGGTGACGATACTTAGAGTGATATCTGAAACACACAGTGAAATTCCCGCTCCCACACTCCGAATATGTCCCCTCAAATAACACTTTAGATCAGGGAAGTCACTCCACCATATCCACGCCGCGCTGGCCTACTACTACTAGTATTACTACCACTGGTGCCACTAGTATTAATACCACTGGTGCTACTAGTATTACTAACACTGATGCCACTAGTATTACTAACACTGCTGCCACGAGTATTAATAGCACTGGTGCCACTAGTATTACTACCACTGGTGCCACTAGTATTACTACCACTGGTGCTACTAGTATTACTGCCACTGGTGCCACTAGTATTAATACCACTGGTGCTACTAGTATTACTAACACTGATGCCACTAGTATTACTAACACTGCTGCCACGAGTATTAATAGCACTGGTGCCACTAGTATTACTAACACTGGTGCTACTAGTATTACTGCCACTGGTGCCACTAGTATTAATACCACTGGTGCTACTAGTATTTCTAACACTGATGCCACTAGTATTACTAACACTGCTGCCACTAGTATTATAGCACTGGTGCCACTAGTATTACTACACTGGTGCCACTAGTATTACTGCCACTGGTGCCACTAGTATTAATACCACTGGTGCTACTAGTATTTCTAACACTGATGCCACTAGTATTACTAACACTGGTGCCACTAGTATTACTAACACTGGTGCCACTAGTATTAATAGCACTGGTGCCACTAGTATTTCTAACACTGATGCCACTAGTATTACTAACACTGGTGCTACTAGTATTTCTAACACTGGTGCTACTAGTATTACTACCACTGGTGCTACTAGTATTACTAACACTGATGCCACTAGTATTACTAACACTGGTGCCACTAGTATTACTAACACTGGTGCCACTAGTATTACTAACACTGATGCCACTAGTATTACTAACACTGGTGCTACTAGTATTACTACCACTGGTGCTACTAGTATTACTAACACTGATGCCACTAGTATTACTAACACTGGTGCCACTAGTATTACTAACACTGGTGCCACTAGTATTAATAGCACTGGTGCCACTAGTATTTCTAACACTGATGCCACTAGTATTACTAACACTGGTGCTACTAGTATTTCTAACACTGGTGCTACTAGTATTACTAATACTGATGCCACTAGTATTACTAACACTGGTGCTACTAGTATTACTAACACTGGTGCCACTAGTATTAATAGCACTGGTGCCACTAGTATTACTACCACTGGTGGCACTAGTATTACTAACACTGGTACCACTAGTATTAATAGCACTGGTGCCACTAGTATTAATAGCACTGGTGCCACTAGCATTACTAACACTGGTGCTACTAGTATTACTAACACTGGTGCCACTAGTATTACTACCACTGATGCCACGAGTATTACTAACACTGGTGGCACTAGTATTACTAACACTGGTGCCACTAGTATTAATAGCACTGGTGCCACTAGTATTACTACCACTGGTGGCACTAGTATTACTAACACTGGTACCACTAGTATTAATAGCACTGGTGCCACTAGTATTACTACCACTGGTGGCACTAGTATTACTAACACTGGTACCACTAGTATTAATAGCACTGGTGCCACTAGTATTACTACCACTGATGCCACGAGTATTACTAACACTGGTGGCACTAGTATTACTAACACTGGTGCCACTAGTATTAATAGCACTGGTGCCACTAGTATTACTACCACTGATGCCACGAGTATTACTAACACTGGTGGCACTAGTATTACTAACACTGGTGCCACTAGTATTAATAGCACTGGTGCCACGAGCATTACTAACACTGGTGCTACTAGTATTACTAACACTGGTGCCACTAGTATTAATAACACTGGTGCCACTAGTATTACTACCACTGGTGGCACTAGTATTACTAACACTGATGCCACTAGTATTACTAACACTGGTGCCACTAGTATTAATAGCACTGGTGCCACTAGTATTACTACTAATTGTGGCACTAGTATTACTACCACTGGTGCCACGAGTATTACCACAACTGGTGCCACTAGTATTACTACCACTGGTGCCACTAGTATTACTACCACTGGTGCCACTGGTATTACTATCACTGGTGCCACTAGTATTACTACCACTGATGCCACGAGTATTACTAACACTGATGCCACTAGTATTACTACCACTGGTGGCACTGGTATTACTATCACTGGTGCCACTAGTATTACTACCACTGGTGCCACTGGTATTACTATCACTGGTGCCACTAGTATTACTACCACTGGTGCCACGAGTATTACTACCACTGGTGCCATTAGTATTTCTACCACTGGTGCCACTGGTATTACTATCACTGGTGCCACTAGTATTACTACCACTGGTGCCACTAGTATTACTACCACTGGTGCCACTGGTGTTACTATCACTGGTGCCACTAGTGTTACTACCACTGGTGCCACTGGTATTACTATCACTGGTGCCACTAGTATTACTACCACTGGTGCCACTAGTATTACTACCACCGGTGGCACTAGTATTACTACCACTAGTGCCACTCGCATTACTACCACTGGTGCCAATAGTTTTACTACCACTGGTGCCACTAGTATTACTAACACTGATGCCACTAGTATTACTACCACTGGTGCCACTAGTATTACTACCACTGGTGCCACTAGTATTACTAACACTGATGCCACTAGTATTACTACCACTGGTGCCACTAGTATTACTACCACTGGTGGCACTAGTATTACTAACACTGGTGCCACTAGTATTACTACCACTGGTGCCACTAGTATTACTACCACTGGTGCCACTAGTATTACTAACACTGATGCCACTAGTATTACTACCACTGGTGCCACTAGTATTACTACCACCGGTGCCACTAATATTACTACCACTGGTGCCACGAGAATTACTACCACTGGTACCACTAGTATTACTAACACTGGTGGCACTAGTATTACCACCACTGGTGCCACAAGTATTTCCACCACCGGTGCCACTAGTATTACTACCACTGGTGCCACTAATATTACTACCACTGGTGCCACTAGTATTACTAACACTGATGCCAATTGTATTACTACAACTGTTGCCACTAGTATTACTACCACTGGTGCCACTAGTGTTACTACCACTGGTGCCTCTAGTATTACTGCTATTGGTGGTACTCGTATTACTAACACTGGTGCCACTAGTATTACTAACACTGGTGGCACTAGTATTACTACCATTGGTGGCACTAGTTTTACTAACACTGATGCCACTTGTATTACTACCACTGGTGCCACTAGTATTACTAACACCGGTGCCACTAGTATTACTAACACTGGTGCCAATTGTATGACTACCATTGGTGGCACTAGTTTTACTACCACTGGTGCCACTAGTATTACTACCACTGGTGCCACAAGTATTACTACCATTGGTGCCACTAGTATTACTAACACTGGTGCCACTAGTATTACCACCACTGGTGCCACTAATATTACTGCCACTGGTGCCACGAGTATTACCACAACTGGTGCCACTCGTATTACTAACACTGGTGGCACTAGTATTACTACCACTGGTGCCACTAGTTTTACTACCACTGGTGGCACTAATATTACTACCACTGGTGCCACTAGTATTACTACCACTGGTGGCACTAATATTACTACCACTGGAGCCACTAGTATTACCACCACTGGTGCCACTAGTATTACTACCACTGGTGGCACTAGTATTACTAACACTGGTGCCACTAGTATTACCACCACTGGTGCCACTAATATTACTACCACTGGTGCCACGAGTATTACCAACACTGGTGGCACTAGTATTACTAACACTGGTGCCACTAGTATTACTACCACTGGTGCCACTAATATTACTACCACTGGAGCCACTAGTATTACTAACACTGGTGCCACTAGTATTACCACCACTGGTGCCACTAATATTACTGCCACTGGTGCCACGAGTATTACCACAACTGGTGCCACTCGTATTACTAACACTGGTGGCACTAGTATTACTAACACTGGTGGCACTAGTATTACTAACACTGGTGCCACTAGTATTACTAACACTGGTGGCACTAGTATTACTACCACTGGTGCCACTAGTATTACTACCACTTGTGGCACTAATATTACTACCACTGGAGCCACTAGTATTACCACCACTGGTGCCACTAGTATTACTACCACTGGTGCCACTAATATTACTACCACTGGTGCCACTAATATTACTACCACTGGTGCCACGAGTATTACCACAACTGGTGCCACTAGTATTTCTAACACTGATGCCACTAGTATTACCAACACTGGTGGCACTAGTATTACCACCACTGGTGCCACTAATATTACTGCCACTGGTGCCACGAGTATTACCACAACTGGTGCCACTCGTATTACTAACACTGGTGGCACTAGTATTACTACCACTGGTGCCACTAGTATTACTACCACTGGTGGCACTAATATTACTACCACTGGTGCCACTAGTATTAC
The DNA here is from genome assembly GCF_018991925.1 of Homarus americanus. Classification (NCBI taxonomy): domain Eukaryota; kingdom Metazoa; phylum Arthropoda; class Malacostraca; order Decapoda; family Nephropidae; genus Homarus; species Homarus americanus. Next base: position 16,956,592 of record NW_024735554.1, on the reverse strand, counting down.
GAACAGTGATGCCATATTGTATTACTAACACTGGTGCCACTAGTATTACTACTAATTGTGGCACTAGTATTACTACCACTGGTGCCACGAGTATTACCACAACTGGTGCCACTAGTATTACTACCACTGGTGCCACTAGTATTACTACCACTGGTGCCACTGGTATTACTATCACTGGTGCCACTAGTATTACTACCACTGATGCCACGAGTATTACTAACACTGATGCCACTAGTATTACTACCACTGGTGGCACTGGTATTACTATCACTGGTGCCACTAGTATTACTACCACTGGTGCCACTGGTATTACTATCACTGGTGCCACTAGTATTACTACCACTGGTGCCACGAGTATTACTACCACTGGTGCCATTAGTATTACTACCACTGGTGCCACTGGTATTACTATCACTGGTGCCACTAGTATTACTACCACTGGTGCCACTAGTATTACTACCACTGGTGCCACTGGTGTTACTATCACTGGTGCCACTAGCCACTGGTGTTACTTTACCACTGGTGCCACTACAATTATTACTACAACTGTTGCCACTAGTATTACTACCACTGGTGCCACTAGTGTTACTACCACTGGTGCCTCTAGTATTACTGCTATTGGTGGTACTCGTATTACTAACACTGGTGCCACTAGTATTACTAACACTGGTGGCACTAGTATTACTACCATTGGTGGCACTAGTTTTACTAACACTGATGCCACTTGTATTAATACCACTGGTGCCACTAGTATTACTAACACCGGTGCCACTAGTATTACTAACACTGGTGCCAATTGTATGACTACCATTGGTGGCACTAGTTTTACTACCACTGGTGCCACTAGTATTACTACCACTGGTGCCACAAGTATTACTACCATTGGTGCCACTAGTGTGCTAACACTGGTGCCACTAGTATTACCACCACTGGTGCCACTAATATTACTGCCACTGGTGCCACGAGTATTACCACAACTGGTGCCACTCGTATTACTAACACTGGTGGCACTAGTATTACTACCACTGGTGCCACTAGTTTTACTACCACTGGTGGCACTAATATTACTACCACTGGTGCCACTAGTATTACTACCACTGGTGGCACTAATATTACTACCACTGGAGCCACTAGTATTACCACCACTGGTGCCACTAGTATTACTACCACTGGTGGCACTAGTATTACTAACACTGGTGCCACTAGTATTACCACCACTGGTGCCACTAATATTACTACCACTGGTGCCACGAGTATTACCAACACTGGTGGCACTAGTATTACTAACACTGGTTAATTAGTATTACTACTCACTGGTTAATTAATATTACTACCACTGGAGCCAATTTCAGTACAATAACACTGGTGCCACTAGTATTACCACCACTGGTGCCACTCAATATTACTGCCACTGGTGCCACGAGTATTACCACAACTGGTACACCTGCACATTAACACTGGTATAATCTAGCATTACCAACACTGCTAACTAGTAATAATACCACCGGTGCCACCAGTAATACCAACACTGGTAACTAGGTACACACCACCGGTGCCAATTAGCATTACCGCCACCCACTTGTGGCACCACATTACTACCACTGGAGCCACACTAGTATTACCACCACTGGTGCCACTAGTATTACTACCACTGGTGCCACTAATATTACTACCACTGGTGCCACTAATATTACTACCACTGGTGCCACGAGTATTACCACAACTGGTGCCACTAGTATTTCTAACACTGATGCCACTAGTATTACCAACACTGGTGGCACTAGTATTACCACCACTGGTGCCACTAATATTACTGCCACTGGTGCCACGAGTATTACCACAACTGGTGCCACTCGTATTACTAACACTGGTGGCACTAGTATTACTACCACTGGTGCCACTAGTATTACTACCACTGGTGGCACTAATATTACTACCACTGGTGCCACTAGTATTACGAACAGTGATGCCATATTGTATTACTAACACTGGTGCCACTAGTATTACTACTAATTGTGGCACTAGTATTACTACCACTGGTGCCACGAGTATTACCACAACTGGTGCCACTAGTATTACTACCACTGGTGCCACTAGTATTACTACCACTGGTGCCACTGGTATTACTATCACTGGTGCCACTAGTATTACTACCACTGATGCCACGAGTATTACTAACACTGATGCCACTAGTATTACTACCACTGGTGGCACTGGTATTACTATCACTGGTGCCACTAGTATTACTACCACTGGTGCCACTGGTATTACTATCACTGGTGCCACTAGTATTACTACCACTGGTGCCACGAGTATTACTACCACTGGTGCCATTAGTATTACTACCACTGGTGCCACTGGTATTACTATCACTGGTGCCACTAGTATTACTACCACTGGTGCCACTAGTATTACTACCACTGGTGCCACTGGTGTTACTATCACTGGTGCCACTAGTTACTACCACTGTTTACCGGCATTACCACCACTGGTGCCACTAGTATTACTAACACCGAAAGCCACTAGTACGATACCACCGGTAAGTAATTCAGTATTACTACCAGCCACCGACACACCACCGGGAGCCAATAGTTTACTCACCACCGGTGCTACTTAGCATTACTAACACTGACGCCAATTAGTATTACTTTACCACTGCGCCACCCAGTATTACTACCGTCAAGTTACCAGTATTACTAACACTGATGCCAATTTTATTACTACCACTGGTGCCACTAGTATAACTAACACTGGTGGCACTAGTATTACCACCACTGGTGCCACTAGTATTACCACCACTGGTGCCACTGGTATTACTAACACGTTTAAATTTAAGAAGACATCACAATAATGATGCCACCAGTACTACTTTTGCCACTACTGGTTAATTAGCATTACCACTCACCCGCGCCAATGCTAATATTACTACCACTGGTGCCACGAGAAATACTACCACTGGTACCACTAGTATTACTAACACTGGTGGCACTAGTATTACCACCACTGGTGCCACAAGTATTTCCACCATCGGTGCCACTAGTATTACTACCACTGGTGCCACTAATATTACTACCACTGGTGCCACTAGTATTACTAACACTGATGCCAATTGTATTACTACAACTGTTGCCACTAGTATTACTACCACTGGTGCCACTAGTGTTACTACCACTGGTGCCTCTAGTATTACTGCTATTGGTGGTACTCGTATTACTAACACTGGTGCCACTAGTATTACTAACACTGGTGGCACTAGTATTACTACCATTGTGGTGCCAATTGTATGACTACCATTGGTGGCACTAGTTTTACTACCACTGGTGCCACTAGTATTACTACCACTGGTGCCACATGTATTACTACCATTGGTGCCACTAGTATTACTAACACTGGTGGCACTAGTATTACCACCACTGGTGCCACTAGTATTACTAACACTGATGCCAATTGTATTACTACTGTCGCGATCCCACTACCCTTTATACCTGGGGAGTGAAACCTACTCCAAGTTATTAACAAATATAGGAACAAATAGGGAACACGGCAATAATTATCCCCATAAAAACCTACTTAACTAAATGTACTTGAATAAGTATGAACAAGTTGAAATAAGTGAATCACAAAAGGGAAGATAATTAATTAATTCAATTTATGTTCTAAAGGGAGTACTGACTAGCAAACAAGAATTTAAGGGAATAAGTGATCGTATATTAAAATAAGAGTGATGCCGGAAGGGCGAAAATACACCGTTAAGGAGTTAGACCAAACGAATATTACTTAACATAACTATATTACACAGACATACAAAATATATACATACAACAATCCCTACAAAATAGTTATTTCCTACCAAACAGAAGATTCCTTACCACCAGGATCCCTTCCTAGGCCTAACTAAACGTGTCACTAATACCTGATACCCCTAGGGCATTGCAGAAGCCTGGACAAGGCACTAGACAAGGGTCAAGGCTAGAGAACGAATGGACACGTCTACCATATGCCACGGTTTTTCGCCACTGGGGAAGCGTGCCCACGCGGTGGAGGAGCGCGTCTCATATCACGTGATCCAGGACATTTGCTAGATATTTTATATAATTAATTAATACTACTCTTGATTTGACTTAACAGAGTAACACAATGATGCATATTAATAACATACATAAATATACAATTAACCTAAGTAACTAAGAACAATAATAATATAATAAGTACAATTAACAAGTTAATAGCTTGTGTGAAAAGGAGGCGTGAACATATGCCTCACGCTATGCGAGTTCCCGAGCGCCACAGGCACGTGACACCTCCCCCAAAAAAGTGAGCTTACAACTAACTGGAAGCGAAAATGGATATACAGCTACACAGTGAAAGTAATAACTAACACAATTGGTTTAAATCAATATGAAGCAAATTAATTCATTATATAAACACAAGGTACTCAATGATAATAAAACAAAAAATAATTTGCATATAGACATAGTTTCTAAATAATCAGACTCGAGAAAGTGCATCAGCCAACACGTTCTCTTTTCCGCGGATATGGGAAATGTTCAAGTTATAGGGCTGAAGTGATAGAGCCCACCTCAAAAGTCTTTGGTTGGTATGTTTCATCTTGTCAACAAAAGTAAGTGGGTTATGATCAGTGAACACTTGAATGGGATAAGCAGTGCTGCCAATATATACTTTGAAGTTTTCTAGTGCCATGATCAGTGATAAAGCCTCCTTTTCAATGGTGGCATAGTTTCTTTGATATTTGTTAAATTTTCTAGAAAAATAGCACAGCGGATGAAGCACTTGATCACTCTCACCCTCTTGCAGAAGCACAGCACCGGCGCGTTTTTTCTTACGCCGTTCAGGGGTGCTAATTACATAATTCACGGACCCCTGTTTTTCTAGTACTTCATATGGACCACTGTATTTGGATTTAAAAGGGTGATCATGTAAGGGCAGGAAGGCCAACACCTGCTCCCCCACTTGGAATTCTCTAGGTTTTGCCTGATGGGCCTTATCAAAATGCAGTTTCATTTTCACCTGAGCACACCTTAAGTTGGACTGGGCAAGTTCTACAGCCAGACGCAACTTCTCCTGGAATTGGACCACATATGAAGCTAAGGGCGTCGCGCTCTGATCACTCAACCAACACTCTTTTAACACCTTAAGAGGCCCTCGCGCCTCATGTCCATAGACGAGCTGGAAGGGCGAGAATCCTAGCGACTCTTGTTTACTGTCCCGAACAGCAAACAAAAGCAGGTCAACTCCCTCGTCCCAATCCTTCCCAGTCTCCAGACAGAAGGTGCGCAACATGAGTTTTAGTGTCTGGTGAAATCTCTCTACCACCCCCTGTGACTGAGGGTGATAGGCCGAAGACCTCAACTGCCGGACTCCCAGGGTTTGCATTACCTGATTAAACAACCGGGAAGTAAAATTGAAACCCTGATCTGACTGCACCACTGTAGGAAGCCCTACTTGAGTGAAGAAGTGGGTTAAGGCTTTGATAACATTCTTCGCTGTGATGCGGCGCAAGGGAATGGCTTCAGGATAACGGGTTGCACAATCAATAATGGTTAGCAAGAACTGATGACCACGAGGGGTCTTAGGTAAGGGACCGACACAATCTATGACCATCTTACTAAAGGGCTCTTCAATGACTGGGATAGGCTGCAGAGGGAATGGTTTAACACTGGGGTTCGGTTTCCCCGCTACCTGACAATCATGGCAAGTGCGACAGTAAGAGCTGACGTCTTTCTTCATCCTAGGCCAAAAGAACTGGGATAAAATTTTTGCATAGGTCTTCCTAACTCCTAAATGACCACCCACCCCATCATGAGCGATACTAAGTATGTCCTGCCGCAAAGGTTTGGGAATAACAACTTGATGATGAACTAACCAAGGGTGATTGGCAGGAGAATTGGAGGGACGGAACTTCCGCATTAATACACCAGACCTAGTGTAGTAGCAATTTGATTCTTGCTCAGCTTCTGTCTCAGTGACTGACCTATTGAGAAAACCCACCAGCTCAGGATCCCCTGCTTGTAGCTCAATAAACTTACTCCTAGTGATGGGAGAGGAACCAAAACTAGTGACATCTGGGTTCCTATCTCCATCAGAACTACTCTGGAGGTTATCTGGTTGTGGGGAATCCTCAAAAAATTCACTGAGATCAAGATCAGTATGGTCCGGCTGGATAAGATTATCCTCGGACTTCTCACAGTCCTGGAGGGAAACTTCATCAACTTCACTAGTCTCTTCTACCTCTGTACTGCGGCTCATGCTACGGGTCACAGCACACGCAGGGAACAACCCTGGAAAGTCTACTTCTAACTGCACAGTATTATTCTCGGCAGTGGGACAAGATGAGATCACAACATTAGGGAACATCATGTCGCCAACGAGGTCATTTCCTATCAATAGAGAGACCCCTTCTACAGGTAAGCTATCTACTACTCCTAACGTGACATAGCCTGACTTTATAGATGACCGCAGGTACACTTGACAAAGGGGAATACGCGACCCACCGGTCAAACCGTTCACAAGCACCCAGCTACCAGTATAGCATGAATCCAGGAATGGAGCAGCTTCTTTAATAACAAGAGATAAGGCTGAGCCTGTGTCTCTCAAGAGATTAACAGAAATGGGTTGACTGAATTGATCCAAAGCTAAGGAACCAGGAGAACAAAATGGTTCAAAGGTTGATATCATAGAAGAGGGGGAAGCATCCAGGGCAACAGTCTGACTGAGGGCAGTGACACAGGGCTCCAATAATTTCTCCGATCGCTCGGCCACCCTGACCAAAAGAGCAGTGGATCCTTGGTGAGAGGAATTTCTTTTCTTTAACTTGAGACAGTCGCTGATGACATGTCCTGGCTTCTTACAGTACCTGCAACTAAAGTTTCACTCACCAGTAGGAGTAGATCCACCTGTCCCATGGACCATGGGCTCACCCTGGGTAGATGATGCAGAACCTGAGGGTCGGGTCGGTATGACAAGAGGCAGGGACCCCGGTGTAGATGTTGGTGTGGGCCGCTTGAAGGAAGTGAAGGACTGGGACATGGGAGCATAAGACCTGGAATTTACATTTCTATTAGTTAAGGAATAATGGTCAGCCACTGGACCAGCATCAGCCAGGGTACAGATACCTCTCTGATCCAAGTGTGCTCGAATGTCGCCTGGGATACACTTTCTAACCTCCTCTAGCAGGATTAGTTCAACAAGCTTGTCATGTTCTACATGGGCAGACTCACTTTCAATCCACCTCCGACAAAGGACCTGTTTCTGCCTGAAGAACTCCATAAATGTTTGTTTGTCAGTCTTCCGGCAGTTACGGAACTGTTGCCGGTAGGCTTCAGGAACAAGTTTATAAGCGCTCAAAACCGCGGACTTAACAAGGGCATAGTCTCGACATTGATCCTCAGAGAGGGCAGAAAACACATCTAATGCTTTACCAGTGAAAGATCTATAAATAAGTTGAGACCATTGAGAAACAGGCCACTTGTTAAGTCGGGCAATTTTCTCAAAAAGAGAAGAATTTGTCTGGTTCTTCCTCATTAAATTTAGGAACACTGTTGAGACATTTGTCTACACTGAATGTTGAAGTATTACTACCCTGAGCCAAACCTCGTTGTTTGAGAGTTTCCAGCTCCACCTCGAGTCTCTTGAGTTCAACTTGTAAGGCAAAATTACTTGGTGTAACAATTTCCTCTGAATTTCCCGACGGTTGGGCTATGATTTCATTGTCAATAAGGTAGTTGAGGACAGCCTCTTCTAACCTAGCCTTATTCATGGAAGAGCGGCCTTCTACTTCATAATAAGCAGCGAGGGATTGCCACTCTGCCTTAGTAAGCCCCTTCAGTACTTCGGCTGAAGGTGAAGCCAAAAAGCTTTCCAGGTCAAACATGTTGAACTCAAAATCGAGTAGCGAAAAAAAAGTAACCGTGGCAGCTAAGCTAACTAGCTAGCTAATTAATAATATCAAAATGCAATCAACTGTGAAACACAGCAAGGGATTAACCAAACACCTGGTACACAAGATAAGGGTTAACTCATCAGTAACTTAAGCAATAACAGGAACAATATAAATGAACACTGTGAACACAGCAACTTGCATCCAAAAATACTTAGCGATGAAACAACACCTGGCGAGTAACAACACTTGATATGACACAACAATGGTGGTTAGACTCCCGGACAGGCCCCCACTTGTCGCGATCCCACTACCCTTTATACCTGGGGAGTGAAACCTACCCCAAGTTATTAACAAATAAAGGAACAAATAGGGAACACGGCAATAATTATCCCCACAAAAACCTACTCAACTAAATGTACTTGAATAAGTATGAACAAGTTGAAATAAGTGAATCACAAAAGGGAAGATAATTAATTAATTCAATTTATGTTCTAAAGGGAGTACTGACTAGCAAACAAGAATTTAACGGAATAAGTGATCGTATCTTAAAATAAGAGTGATGCCGGAAGGGCGAAAATACACCGTTAAGGAGTTAGACCAAACGAATATTACTTAACATAACTATATTACACAGACATACAAAATATATACATACAACAATCCCTACAAAATAGTTATTTCCTACCAAACAGGAGATTCCTTACCACCAGGATCCCTTCCTAGGCCTAACTAAACGTGTCACTAATACCTGATACCCCTAGGGCATTGCAGAAGCCTGGACAAGGCACTAGACAAGGGTCAAGGCTAGAGAACGAATGGACACGTCTATCATATGCCACGGTTTTTCGCTACTGGGGAAGCGTGCCCACGCGGTGGAGGAGCGCGTCTCATATCATGTGATCCAGGACATTTGCTAGATATTTTATATAATTAATTAATACTACTCTTGATTTGACTTAACAGAGTAACACAATGATGCATATTAATAACATACATAAATATACAATTAACCTAAGTAACTAAGAACAATAATAATATAATAAGTACAATTAACAAGTTAATAGCTTGTGTGAAAAGGAGGCGTGAACATATGCCTCACGCTATGCGAGTTCCCGAGCACCACAGGCACTTGACACTACCACTGGTGCCACTAGTATTACTAACACTGGTGCCACTACTATTACTAACACTGATGCCACTAGTATTACTAACACTGGTGGCACTAGTATTACCACCACTGGTGCCAGTAGTATTACTAACACTGACGCCAATTGTATTACTACCACTGGTGCCACTAGTATTAATACCACTGGTGCCACTAGTATTACTAACACTGATGCCAATTGTATTACTACCACTGGTGCCACTAGTATTACTAACACTAGTGGCACTAGTATTACCACCACTGGTGCCACTAGTATTACTAACACTGGTGGCACTAGTATTACCACCACTGGTGCCACTAGTATTACTAACACTGATGCCAATTTTATTACTACCACTGGTGCCACTAGTATAACTAACACTGGTGGCACTAGTATTACCACCACTGGTGCCGCTAATTATTACCACCACTGGTGCCGCGGTATTACTAACGCTGATGCCAGTTGTATTACCACCTGGTGCCACTGGTAATACTAACACCAGTGCCACTAGTATTCCTACCACTGGTGCCACCTAATATTACTACCACTGGTGCCACGAGATTACTACCACTGGTGCCACTAGTATTACTAACACTGGTGGCACTAGTATTACCACCACTGGTGCCAATTGTATTACCACCACTGGTGCCACTAGTATTACCACCACTGATGCCAATTGTATTACCACCACTGGTGCCACTAGTATTACTACCACTGGTGCCACTAGTATTACTACCACTGGTGCCACAAGTATTACTACCACTGGGCCACTAATATTACTAGCACTGGTGCCACTAGTATTACTAGTACTGGTGGCACTAGTATTACTAACACTGGTGCCACTACTATTACTAACACTGGTGCCAATTGTATGACTACCACTGGTGCCACTAGTATTACTACCACTGGTGGCACTAGTATTACTACCACTGGTGCCACTAATATTACTACCACTGGTGCCACTAGTATTACTACCACTGGTGCCACTACTATTACTAACACTGGTGCCACTAGTATTACCACCATTGGTGGCACTAGTTTTTCTAACACTGATGCCACTAGTATTACTACCACTGGTGCCACTAGTATTACTACTACTTGTGGCACTCGTATTACTAACACTGGTGCCACTATTATTACTAACACTGGTGGCACTAGTATTACTACCATTGGTGGCACTAGTTTTACTAACACTGATGCCACTAGTATTACTACCACTGGTGCCACTAGTATTACTAACACTGGTGCCACTAGTATTAGTGCCACTGGTGCCACTAGTATTACTACCACTGGTGCCACTAGTATTACTAACGCTGGTGCCAATTGTATGAATACCACTGGTGCCACTAGTATTACTACCACTGGTGGCACTAGTATTACTACCACTGGTGCCACTAGTATTACTAACACTGGTGCCAATTGTATGACTACCACTGGTGCCACTAGTATTACTACTACTGGTGGCACTAGTATTACTACCACTGGTGCCACTAGTATTTCTAACACTGGTGCCAATTGTATGACTACCACTGGTGCCACTAGTATTACTACCACTGGTCCCACTAGTATTACTAACACTGGTGGCACTAGTATTACTAACACTGGTGCCACTAGTATTACTACCACTGGTGCCACTAGTATTACTACCACTGGTGCCACTAGTATTACTAACACTGGTGCCACTAGTATTAGTACCACTGGTGCCACTAGTATTACTACCACTGGTGCCACTAGTATTACTACCACTGGTGCCACTAGTATTACTAACACTGGTGGCACTAGTATTACCACCACTGGTGCCACTAGTATTACTAACACTGATGCCAATTTTATTACTACCACTGGTGCCACTAGTATAACTAACACTGGTGGCACTAGTATTACCACCACTGGTGCCACTAGTATTACCACCACTGGTGCCACTAGTATTACTAACACTGATGCCAATTGTATTACCACCACTGGTGCCACTAGTATTACTAACACTGATGCCACTAGTATTACTACCACTGGTGCCACTAATATTACTACCACTGGTGCCACGAGAATTACTACCACTGATGCCACTAGTATTACTAACACTGGTGGCACTAGTATTACCACCACTGGTGCCAATTGTATTACACCACTGGTGCCACTAGTATTACCACCACTGATGCCAATTGTATTACCACCACTGGTGCCACTAGTATTACTACCACTGGTGCCACTAGTATTACTACCACTGGTGCCACTAGTATTACTACCACTGGTGCCACTAATATTACTACCACTGGTGCCACTAGTATTACTACTACTGGTGGCACTAGTATTACTAACACTGGTGCCACTACTATTACTAACACTGGTGCCAATTGTATGACTACCACTGGTGCCACTAGTATTACTACCACTGGTGGCACTAGTATTACTACCACTGGTGCCACTAATATTACTACCACTGGTGGCACTAGTATTACTACCACTGGTGCCACTACTATTACTAACACTGGTGCCACTAGTATTACCACCATTGGTGGCACTAGTTTTACTAACACTGATGCCACTAGTATTACTACCACTGGTGCCACTAGTATTACTGCTTGTGGCACTCGTATTACCCAACACTGGTGCCACTAGTATTACTAACACTGGTAGCACTAGTATTACTACGTGGTGGCACTAGTTTTACTAACACTGATGCCACTAGTAATTATACACTGTTGCCACTAGTAGTACTAACACTGGTGCCGCTAGTGCCACTGGTGCCACTAGTATTACTACCACTGGTGCCACTAGTATTACTAACGCTGGTGCCAATTGTATGAATACCACTGGTGCCACTAGTATTACTACCACTGGTGGCACTAGTATTACTACCACTGGTGGTACTAGTATTACTAACACTGGTGCCACTAGTATTAGTACCACTGGTGGTACTAGTATTACTACCACTGGTGCCACTAGTATTACTAACACTAGTGCCAATTGTATGACTACCACTGGTGCCACTAGTATTACTACCACTGGTGGCACTAGTATTACTACCACTGGTGGTACTAGTATTACTAACACTGGTGCCACTAGTATTAGTGCCACTGGTGGCACTAGTTTTACTACCACTGGTGCCACTAGTATTACTAACACTGGTGCCAATTGTATGACTACCACTGGTGCCACTAGTATTACTACTACTGGTGGCACTAGTATTACTACCACTGGTGGTACTAGTATTACTAACACTGGTGCCACTAGTATTAGTACCACTGGTGGTACTAGTATTACTAACACTGGTGCCACTAGTATTAGTACCACTGGTGCCACTAGTATTACTAACACTGGTGCCACTAGTATTAGTGCCACTGGTGCCACTAGTATTACTACCACTGGTGCCACTAGTATTACTAACGCTGGTGCCACTAGTATTACTACCACTGGTGCCACTAGTATTACTACCACTGGTGCCACTAGTATTACTAACACTAGTATTACTAACACTGGTGTCACTAGTATTACAACCACTGGTGCCACTAGTATTACAACCACTGGTGCCACTAGTATTACTATCACCGGTGGCAGTAGTATTACTACCACTGGTTGCAGTAGTATTACTACACTGGTGGCACTAGTATTACTACCACTGGTGCCAGTAATATTTCTGCCTCTGGTGTCACTAGTATTACTAAAACCGATGCCACTAGTATTACTAACACTGGTGCCACTAGTATTACTACCACCTGTGGCACTAGTATTACTACCACTGGTGGCACTAGTATTACTACCACTGGTGGCACTAGTATTAGGGGGAGGCTGGAGGCCACGTTTAAAAAAAAATTACTACCACTGGTGCCACTAGTATTACTGGTGGCACTAGTATTACTACCACTGTTGGCACTAGTATTACTACCACTGGTGCCACTAGTATTACTACCTCTGGTGCCACTAGTATTACAACCACTGGTGCCACTAGTATTACTACCACTGGTGGCACTAGTATTACTGCCACTGGTGGCTCTAGTATTACTTCCACTCGTGCCTCTAGTATTACTACTACTGGTGCCACTAGTATGTCTACCATTGGTGCCACTAGTATTACTAGCACTTGTGCCACTAGTATTACTGCTACTGGTGCCACTACTATTTCTACCATTGGTGCCACTAGTATTACTAACACTGGTGCCAATAGTATTACTACCACTGGTGGCGCTAGTATTACTTCCACTCGTGCCACTAGTATTACTACCACTGGTGGCACTAGTATTACTACCACTGGTGGCACTAGTATTACAACCACTGGTGCCACTAATATTACTACCACTGGTGCCACGAGTATTACCAACACTGGTGGCACTAGTATTACTAACACTGGTGCCACTAGTATTACTACCATTGGTGGCACTATGAATTTCTACCACTGGTGCCACTAGTATTACTACCACTGGTGGCACTAGTATTACTACCATTGGTGGCACTATGAATTTCTACCACTGGTGCCACTAGTATTACTACCACTGGTGGCACTAGTATTGCTACCACTGGTGGCACTAGAATTACTACCACTGGTGCCACTAGCATTACTACCACCGGTGGCACTAGTATTACTACCACTGGTGGCACTGGTATTACTACCACTGGTGCCACTAGTATTACTACCACTGATGCCACTAGTATTACTACCACTGGTGCCACTAGTATTACTACCACTGTTGCCACTAGTATTACTGCCACTGGTGCCACTAGTATTACTACCACTGATGCCACTAGTATTACTTCCACTCGTGCCACTAGTATTACTACCACCGGTGGCAGTAATATTACTTCCACCGGTGGCAGTAGTATTACTACCACTGGTGCCACTAGTATTACTACCACTGGTGCCACTAGTATTACTTCCACTCGTGCCACTAGTATTACTACCACCGGTGGCAGTAATATTACTTCCACCGGTGGCACTAGTATTTCTACCACTGGTGCCACCAGTATTTCTAGCACTGGTGGCACTAGTATTACTTCCACTCGTGCCACTAGTTTTACTACCACTTGTGCCACTAGTATTACTACCATTGGTGCCACTAGTATTACTACCACTGGTGCTAATAGTATTACAGCCTGTGGTGCCACTAATATTACTGTGAGTGGTTCTTCTTGTATTGCCGCCACTAGTATTACTGCTATTAGTACAACTAGTTTTAGTGCCACTAGTGTGACTAGTGTTATTTCCACTGGTGCCAAAGTATTTCTGTTATTGGTACCACTAGTATCATTGCCGCTGGTGCCAATAATATTACTGCCACTGGTGCTGCTTGTATTACTGTTACTGGTGCCACTAGTATTACTGCCATTTTTACTTTTATCCTCTTCGCCACTGATCGGCTCGTTAGCCATTTGGGTGGTCGGTCAAGTCTCTGATACGCACTATTGGCAGATACTGGGCATGCACTGACTCTTGAAAATATTGGAATCTGCTCTAGTGCTTGTCAAATTTGGCCTTGAATGACCTCACACACGGTTCCGTCACAACGGTCTCCGGCAGATTGTTACAAGAGTTCACAATTCTCAGTAAAAACACATTACCCTCACAGTTTTCTGGACTTGTGGCTTCTTCAACCTTGAACTGTAAACCCTTTGTGGGGCGGATGTCCGCCAGTTCCAGGTATGTATATTCGACCGATTAGTGCCCCCTGAGATATTTATACACTTCTATTAGGTCGTCCCTCGCCCGTCTGTAGTATAAGCTAGGTATAAGCTCTCAATCTCTCTGGGTAACTGAGGTTCCGTAGAGCAGACACCAGTATGGTGGCCCTCCTTGGGAGATTTCCAATCAATTGACAATCTCTAGCATACCTCGGGGACCAGACGTGGAGACAATATTCCAGACGGGGAAGCACCTCACTCTTGTAGATCGCGACGAGTGACGGACCATCCAGATATCTAAATGACCTTCTTGTAAGACCTACTAGTTTCTTTGCCTGATTCACCTTCTCACAATGGCCCGAGAATTTAAGTTCATTTTCGACATACACACCCAGGTCCTTTTCTTATTCGATCTCAATTAATGCACTCTCTTCTTCATGTTGGGACATGTGATACGCCTCCTTATCATTGGTGCGAGCCAGATGCATCCTTTTGCACTTTGTGACATTGAATTTTAGCACCATTTTCCTCAACGGTTCTTGAAACTCAACGAGATCCTTCTGCAGCTCTTTACAGTCTGTTTGGTTTTAATTTCCCTATATAACTTGGCACCGTCTGCAAATATTTGTATGGGGGAGTCAGACCTCACTCAGTTGTGTTCTGACCTCACTAGAGGAAATGTCACGGCAGGCTTAGCTCCCGGGGATTAATTGTCAGTAATGGCTAGTGCTACTTGTGAACAGGGCTGTGCCCTTCAGAGGGCCGAGTTAGAGAGGGCCAAGGAAGAAATCTTGAAATTAAAGGAAGTGATAGCGAGGATGGAGGAAGAAACGAGACAAGAAAAGCCCGTGTCTGACGAAAACTCAGGCGAATGGAAGGTTGTGAGGAGAGGGACGATCAAACTGGTAGTGAAAAAACACACCAAGGTGGTGAAAAAACCCACCAAGGATGCGACAACAACAGCTAAGTGTACAAACTCTTTCAGTCCTTTGATAGATGAATTGGACGTTAGCATAGTCAGGGACAAGGCTGACAAGGAAGCTACGAAAACCTTAATCGTTGGCGATTCCCAGGTACGGATTTTTGTGGTGAAAATAAAAATAGGATGAGGGTTTCTTTGCCAGGAGCTGGGGTGGAGGCAATGATATTGGTCGGTTTAGGAGTGAGGAGCTTATTGGTAAGTTCAAGACAGCTATAGAATGTATTAGGTCGAAGGGAGGGATCCCTATCATATGTGGTGTCCTGCCTAGAAGGAGAGTTGGCAATATATTGTTGTCAAGGGCAGTTGGTGTCAACGGCCGTCTTGACAGAAATTGCAAGTCAATATCAGTTCCATTCATTGACAACTTCTACGGCAGAAAGGACCTATATGCTAGGGATGGGATGCATCTGTCTAGGGATGTACTATCGTGCACAAAAATCGTGTCCACTACCCAGCCACAGTGAGGTTTCGAATAACCCTGTCTGAAGTTTTGAAACAGCTGGGGGAAATGCTATGGTCGTCCAACAGATGTCGCCCACTGTAGTGTGTGTGTGTGTGTGTGGGGGAATAGAGGTGGGGTTAGTCTAGTAACAGGCTGTGTGTAGGTGGAGCATAACATCGTGAATTCCGCAATCACTGATAACAATAAGAATGTCATGAAGATAGTTAATATTATTAAGCATGGTGAGAGATGTGTAACGGGTAAATAAAAGCACTACAACGACCATATCTCTGCCGTTCATGGCTACGACGGTGCGAATGATGGGCACACCAGTAATTAATTCTCCGTGACTACCAGTAATGGTAGTCACGGAGAATACACAAGTTGTTACCAAGGTTGGCGCCACCCACACCAGGGAAGGAGGTGATGTCGAACACTGAAACATGCCGAGGTCTCATTCCTACCATCGTCGTCACCAACAGGTAAGTCACATTAATTTGTCACATAGCCCATGTCGTCCTTATACTATTGCAGGGTGTCCCATGAGTGACAGCAGATATTTGTAGAGGTGAAAGAATATGTGATATTGAGTTGAAAATCTTCTATACACATAAGCATTTTTCGGTTGGTAAAAGTCCTGGGAAAATGAACCAACAAGTCATAAGCTAAAAATGATCAAATCATCAGTTTATCCTTGGTCACCATCAAAACAATCCTCTCAACATCACGAAACTATTCTGAATCGTCTAAGAATTGGGCATACGCGATTGACGCATGGCCAACTCATGTCTTCCCCTAATGGAGCCCCACCTATATGCTCCAACTGCCGAACACAAATAACAGTCCAACATATTCTCATTGAATGCCCTATTTATAATCGGTATCGAACAATGTGCTTCACTAACCCTACAATGTAAGATATTTTAGCAGAGACCCCAAAATTTTCCCTAAGTTCAGTTTTGACCTTTTTGAAATACTGTAATCTCCTCCAAACAATATAACACTAAATTATAGAAACACAAATATATGTTAACTAATCCCTCTGGCCAGCCCTAGGAGAGACTCAAATGGGTGTCAGTGGTCTGGTTAAACTAAATCTTGATGATGATGATGATTATCGGCGAATGTTCACTCTACAGTCGCAGGGGTGGTGGTGGAGGTTTGGGGGGGGGGGGATCCACTTGCAGTTCACTAAGAATACATGAAATCGGAAGGGTTTCTTGGGCAGTTGATCCTAAATGATTTACCAAAACGTTATGTCAGAGTAATAATACCATCACCACGGCCTCATCTGCAAATTTGGTAAGAAGCTTCTACACCATCCCCGACACCGGCCCCTACTACCACCTGAGATCCCCTGTCCGAGAATTGCTGTTCGACACCACAACCGCATCCAGCCCATACGTGCACGAACTGATCGCTATAAGAACAGCCCAGTCCCAACCATTGTAAAAATTATCAATAACATGTAATAAATCAGTGTATTCACTCCCAGTAAACACTGCTCCCTACACTGTCACTATGTTGAAATGAACTGTAGTTTGAGCTGATCCCCATCTAAGTTACTATATGTCTTATTTGTGTCACTTATGTCACTTGTATATTATTTGTAATTCGTAACCCATTCCCCAAATATGTAACTGTATATTTTCAGCCTTCTGGCTGCCAAGCTCTTTCAATAAACCGTTAATTATTATTATTATTATTATTATTATTAGTATATAAAAGCCTGCATCAGTTACCACGACATAATATTACTCTGCCATTTCAGATATGCCTGCAGGACGAGCAAATTCGTCGGCAGTGATTGCTGAGCGAGGCCAAATCATCGGGATGTGGAGAGCCGGGGCAACTGTGCCGAACATTGCTCTCGAAGTGCGGAGGAGCACCAAGACGATTAGGAGGTGAATCTGCTGGTGGGAGGAAGAGGGCTCAGTGGAGACGAAACCTCGAAGCGGGAGGCCACGAGTAACGTCGGCAAGGATGGACACCATGATCGTGGCAGCTGCAACGGCATATCCAATGCGAACATCAGTGAAGCATACAAGAAATCTGAGCCTCAACTGCCATCACATGACGACGAGACGCCGACTTCATGAAGCCGGAATCGACTGCCATATTCCAGCTCACAAAGGGTGGCTAACACCTATTCACAAGGAGTGTCGACTTGGCTTTGCATTGGAACACCTTCAACATAGAGAAGAATACTGGAGAACCATTATATTTACTGATGAAACGGTGTTCAGGTCAGTGGGAGCCGAAGCAAGGCAGTGCTGGCGGCCCCCCAACACACGCTACCATGAGAAACACATTCAACATCGCACAGTGAGTGGTAGGGCATCAGTGTCATTCTGGGGGTGGATGTGGGCACATGGGCCAGGTGAACTGGTCAAGATCAATGGCTGTTTCACTGGTGAGCAGTATGTAGACATCCTGGAGCAAGTGCTAATTCCTACAGTCCAGGCTATGGCAGTACCAGCCCCCCACACTATCAGGCTGGTTCATGACAACAGCCCCATTCATACCAGCAACATAGTGAAGGACTACCTCCAGGATCACCCTGAAATTGAGATCATCGACTGGCCAACACTAGGATGTGATATTAATCCGATTGAACATAATTGGGTCATGATGAAACGTGATTGGGATATTGGGGGAGCAGCGAACCTGTGCAGCAATAGAAGCCAAAGCTTTCGACGTGTGGGAGAGTATATGTCGACGAACCAAGGGTGTGCCTGAAGCTGGTCGACTCCATCCCTAATCGCCTTGATGAAGTCCTGAATGCAATGGGTGGCTGGACCAAATACTAAGATGTGTGTATTGGTGTATTGTTTGGATTTTAGTATTGTTTGTAAATACAATTTATATATATTAACTCACCTATAGTGTTATCTTAAATCCATGTCCTTAATGATGTCTTAAGCTATATCGCATGAAAATTCATAACATAGTAACTTAACAGCCACAAATTATGTATTGTGTGGAAAACAATGGTCTGTATGACACGTCGTGGAATGTGTTGTTTTATAACACAATATATTTATATAGTTACAATTGCTACCATCATTGAAATGCTCATGATGTTCAGCACACAATATTAACGTTAACTGAGCACACTCCAAAATATATGAAGCTTGCATATTGTGGTGGGGTGCTTAAACACTGGAACTTGGAAGAATTGGGACAGTCACCTAGATTAAGTCTGAATACTATTTTACAATACTGATAACTTTTCACTCCACTCTTTTTAACATAAGTATATAATTATATAATATTGCATATTATCACAAATATTATTAAGCAAAGGATGGGTGGAATATAAATAAATATTAGGCCTACCATAATCTCTTTGTCGGAATAACAACAAAATTGTGACGTGGTCGCTGAGTAAAACTAGCTGACCAAGGCCCTTCACCCTGATCCTTGTATATTTCACTTTTATCCTTAATATATTCCATTCTTTAAAGTATCATTGTGACCTGAGCGGCAAAAAGAACCCAGGCCACTGCACCTGTTCCATGAATTCGTAACCATAAAGAAACAACCGTAAGACAAAACGTAGTTAAAAAGGCAGCTTGAAATTATGGTGGTATAAATAATAAATAAACCTGCCTCTCATCCAGCTCCCACCTCCTCTATCCCCCACTCCCCCCACATACACACTACAGTGTGTGTTATTCGAAACCTCACTGTGGCTGGGTAGTGGACACGACTTTTGTGCACGATAGTACCTGTGCAACCCTAGACAAAAGAAGAACTACACCATAAGAATCATACACTAACTACTGTCTACACTGCTAGGAAGAAATGTTACTTCTGTGGCGGTGCATTTCACATTAGAAACAAGTGCCCGGCACGTGATGCTACCTGCCATACTTGCAGCAAGAAAGGGCATTTTGCTAAAGTCTGTCTGTCAAAGACATCCGTGAGTACAACTGCTACATTGTACAATCCTACTGTTCTTGCTATTACAACTGCATTTCCTCAGAGCCTCTCACATGCAGCCACTGAAGCCGCAGTAAATGGTCACAAGCTGAAGACACTAATTGATTCATGTAGTTCTGACAGTTTCATGAGTGAAAGCACCGCGAAAAAAATAAATCTGACAGTGTATCCATCAGTTAAGGAGTTCTCTTTGGCATCAACGTCATTAAGTACCAATTCTTCTGGGTTTTCTAATGTAACTTTGGAGCTCAATGGCCAAATGTATCCATCTACCAGCCTTGGGGTATTAAAAGACCTGTCTTGTGACCTGCTTTTGGGCCAAGACTTTCAGAAACAACACAAAAGTCTGACATTCGAGTATGGAGGACATAAACCAGAGCTCACAGTTGCAGGTACCAATTCAGTCTGTGCACTCTCAGCAGCTTTGATGGGTGAGCCATCGCTTTTTCCAAACCTGCCACCAGGATGTAAACCCATTGCAACCAAATCGCAGAGCTTCAGTAAGGATGACCGCTTGTTCATTAAGCAACAAACATCTCACTTACTGTCAGAAGGTATGTATCATTGAAGCAAGCTCATCTCCATGGCGTGCCCAGGTTGTTGTGGTGAGAGATCCTCTTAACAGACACAAGAAGAGACTCTGCATTGACTTCTGTTAGACCATTGATCAATATACGGAACTAGATGCTTATCCACTGCCGAGGATAGACGACATGGTCAATAATCTTACCAATTACAAAGTGTTTTCTACATTCGACTTGAAAAGTGTCTATCACCAAGTTCCAATCAAGGAATCTGACAAGAAGTACACAGCTTATGAAGCTGATGTGAGACTGTATCAATTCTGTAGAATATCATTTGGTGTCACAAATGGAGTTGCAGTTTTTCAACGTTTGATGGACAAGCTTGTGAAAAAAGAAAATCTCAAGAATACTTTCCCATACTTGGACAACATTACAATTGCCGGACATCACCAGGCTGAACATGACGAACATCTTCGGAAATTTCTAGAAGTCGCTGAGCACAGAAACTTGACACTCAATGAATCTAAATCAATAAAATCGGTATTCTCCATCAATATTCTTGGCTATTGTGTAGGGAGTGGTACCATAATGCCAGACCCTGAGAGGATGCGTCCCCTCCAAGAATTGCCGCCACCCATAAACGTAGGATCTCTGTGGAGGGCACTGAGAATGTTCGCCTATTATGCCAAATGGATCCCCAATTTCTCAGACATGATTCAACCTTTGGTAAAAAGTAAGACGTTCCCACTGGGCGAAGCAGCCTTGACAGCATTTGAACTCTTAAAAACGCGACTTGTGGATGCAACGCTACGATATGTCGATGAGGACCTGCCATTTGTAGTGGAGTGCGATACTTCAGAAGTAGCTATTTCAGCAGTCTTGAACCAAGGTGGCCGTCCTATTGCATTCATGTCCAGGACTTTGCAGGGCAGTGAGCTACATTATCCAGCTGTAGAGGAAGGGACTACTGCCATTATAGAGGCAGTGTGTACATGGGGCAATTTCCTAGGCAGGCGTCATTTTGTGCTGATCACTGACCAACGCTCTGTAGCATTTATGCTGGACAGCAGAAGGCGAACTAAAATAAAGAATAATAAGATACAAGAATGGAAAGGAAAATGTGGCTCTTGATACGCTCACCAGAACATTTTCCTGTTCAACATTCCCTGCATCTACTCTCACTGAAATCCATAATGGACTCTGCCATCCTGGAGTGACTCTGCTCCTACACTTTGTGAGATAAAAAAAAACCCATACTCAACAGAAGATGTAAGAAGAACATGTGCATCTTGCAAAGTCTGCGCAGAATTGAAGCCCCAGTTCTACCGTCCATCGGAAGGGACACTCATCAAAGCTACTCAGCCTATGGAGCGGCTCAGCATTGATTTCAAGGGGCCTCTACCATCAGCGACCCGAAATCCTTATATGTTTACAGCCGTTGATGAATACTCACGCTTCCCTTTTGCATTCCCATGCCCTAACATGCACATCACGACTGTGATCAAATGCCTTGAAACAATATTTAGCCTTTGTGGAATGCCCAACTTCATACATTCAGACAGAGGTACCTCCTTTATGTCCCGGGAGCTCAAGGCATACCTTTCTCAAAAGGGTGTCGCAACAAGCAGGACAACACCCTACCATCCCACAGGGAATGCACAGGTCGAACGATACAATGGTATCATATGGGAGGCTATTCGTCTAACACTGAAGTCACACGATCTAGCAGATCAACAGTGGGAATTGGTGCTTCCAGGTGCACTACACTCAATTAGATCCCTTTTGTCTATGTTATCGCCACACACAAATTGTGTGCGCCAGCCACATGTTAAGTGAAGAAACTGTTTACAACTCAGAATAGCTTACGAAGTGAGATGGAGCTGGTAGCAGCTGTGTGACTGCCTGAAGGACAGTCTATCGCCTTCTACTGTAAAGGCAACATTTTGATTCTCGCCCACAACATTTTCCCGCAGGACATAATATTTGTTCTCGTTGGTCTAACCCTAAACCCCAAAACGTGAGTGTGATTGTGAACTGTTGAATCCTCTGAGAACTCTAAATAACTTTAATAAGTGTAATTATGTACTGTATATTGAACTTATTATTCAAACTGTGTCCTGATGTACCAGCAGTTTTTATATGTGTACTCAGCAGGTTTTGACCGAATTATACTCATCGCGTCAACGACAAGTATCTTATTGTCCTGCACAAACCAAAATCGCTCATATGAGCGATTACAGTCTACTTCAACTAATACAACCCCACATGAGCGGTTTTTTGGATTTCAACGACGCTCAACTCACGGTAGTTCACTACCATCATGTCATATGTCCCCTGGACCAGTGCTGTTTCGACGTTTTGTCCGGTCTACCAAGAATGAACCTCTAGTAAACAAAGTTGAGCTCGTTGATGTAAACCCAACATATGCTACCATTAGGTATCCAGATGGACACCAATCTACAGTATCTATCAGTGATTTGGCCCCGTGTCCAACGAGTCTGACAACTCCTGTGAAGCAGCATGATGTCGAATCTGATCACAAAAATCAGCCCTCTCGAGTCAATGATAATGGAACGAGAACGATGGATTCCCCTACTACACCTAGTATTCAAGGTCGTGACTTACCGTGTGAAATACCCAGTGAAGATGTTCCCCCTTCCCCGGTGAGACCCAGAAGGTCTACTCGCGTACCAAAGCCTCCCATCATTATGGCTGGTATTAAGATCATATATTGAAGTAAATTAGTATCTTGATGAGAAGTGTGTATTTGAGTTATCTGCTGTGTTTACGTACTATTGATGTACATTTCTAGGAGGGAAGAATGTGATATTTTTAAAATATCATTATGGAAAATACTGTACTATTATTTTGTTCTTGTTTGTAAGTATCTTTTTTTTTTCTTTTTTTATCCTCTTCGCCACTGATCGGCTTGTCAGCCGCTTGGGCGATCGGTCACGTCTCTGATTACTTTTCCTTTTCATTTATCTTCTTCACCAAAAGATCGGCTCGCTAGCCGCCCGGGCGATCGGTCACGTCTCTGTCACGCACTGTTGGCAAATACTGGGCATGCACCGGCTCCTGATTGTATCTGAACCCGCTCCAGTGTTGGTCAAGTCTTGTCTTGAAAGAGCTCACACTCGGTGATGTCACAACATTCTCTGGTAGATTGTTCCAAGAGTTTACAACCCACACTCCGAAAAGGTTTGCCCTCACGGTTTTCTGGACTTGCGGCTTCTTCAATCTTGAGCTGCGTCTGCCAGCTCCAAGTAAGGACACTCAACTGAGTAGTGCCCCTTGAGATGTTTATACACCTCAACTAGGTCCCCCCTTGCCCGTCTGTAGTATAAGCTAGGCAAGTTCAGGCGCTCCAATCTCTCAGGGTAGCTGAGGTGCCGAAGTGCAGGCACCAGTCTGGTGGCCCTCCTTTGAACATTTTCAACCAACTGACAGTCCCTAGCATATCTCGGGGACCAGATGGGGTGACAGTACTCCAGATGGGGAAGCACTTCACTCCTGAAGATCGTTACGAGGGACGGACCGTCTAGATATCTGAACGACTTTCTTATAAGACCTAATAATTTATTTGCCTGGTTTACCTTCTTCTCGCAATGGCCCGAGAACTTCAGCTCATTGTCAACATACACACCTAGGTCCTTCTCACACACAGTCTCAACTAGTGCAGTTTCTTCATCCCGTTAGGACATATGATACGCCTCCTTACCGTTGGTACGCCCCAGGTGCATCCTCTTACACTTCGTGACATTGAATCTCAGCAGCCATTTCTTCGACCATTCCTGGAGCCCACAGAGGTCCTTCTGCAGATCTTCACAGTCCGCTTGGTTCTTAATTTCCCGAAATAACTTGGCGTCATCGGTAAACATTTGTATGGAGAAGTGTACAACGTCAGGCATGTCATTTATGAAACTAACAAACAATAGCGGGCCCAATACACTGCCCTGTGGTACCCCACTTGTGACAGGTACAGATGACGATTTCGTGCCATTAATCACCACACACTGCTAGGACATTTCCCCGAATTCCGTACCCTTCCAGTTTGATTTTCAGCCTTTCGTGGGGTACACTGTCGAAAGCCTTGGCAAAATCTAGGTAAATATTGTCGATATTACCACCCCGTTCCAGAATATGGGTCCAAATATCCAATACCTTGAGCAATTGTGTTAAGCAGGAGCGCCCAGGCATAAAACCGTGTTGGCAATCTTTTACAAGGTTGTTTCGTATTAGATGTTCCATTGCGGCATCTCTGATAATACTCTCAAGTACTTTACATATTATGCTGGTCAGGCTCACCGGTCTATAGTTGTTCGTGGAGTGACGATCGCCCTTCTTGAAGATAGGACTCACATAAGCCACTTTCCATTCACTGGGGACCATTTGTTTATCCAGGCATTTACAAAACAGGATATTCAGGGGCTCTGCAAGCTCGTTGCACAACTCTCTTAGCACTCTAGGATGTACCATGTCAGGTCCGGGACTCTTATGGACCTTTAGCCTGGACAGTTTATTTCTAATACCCTCTTCTGTGAACACAATGTGGGTCAGTGCTGTGTCGAACCGTCTGTCCTCAAACGCAGAAAGGTTAGTTGCATCCTCTCTTGTGAACACCGAGGAAAAGAAGCTGTTCAATGCCTCAGCTTTATCCTGGTCAGAATCTGTGTAACTACCATCTACCAGCCTCAGGTCTGATACTCCTACTCGCGTTTTCAATTTCGACTTTGCATAGCGGTAAAACGCCTTTGTGTTTGACTTGACCTTGCTTGCAACCAGCCTCTGGAACTCCTTTTCAGCCCTCCTACACTCTATCTTTGCTTGGTTTCTGGCTCTTGCATACATCCTCCTGTCTTGCTCATCGTTTGACCCAACCCACGTCTTGAATTTCTGGGTTTTCTTCTTTATTTTGTCGACCGCCGCATGGTTCATGTGTAGGGATCCCCTCGTATTCCTAGAAGCACTGGGTTTGGTCTTGGGTATATATTTATCGATCAAATGGTTCACTTTACTAGTTATGATATTCAGCGTAGTATCTGCGTTCTTGTACCTTAATAATTCAGGCCAGTTGATACCCCTCATCTCTTCCCTCATCCCATTGCAATTTCCCTTGTAATATTTGCACCTTGGCCTGGCCTTATCCTGAACTAGGTAACAGTTAAATCTGAATGACAACACTATATGGTGATTGGTCCAACTGGGGCAAGGAGTCCAGTTTAGCCACCATACCCTCCTCGTTTGTTATGATGAGGTCAAGTGGCTTGGGTGTTTGCTCCCCTCTGTAATGTGTCGGGTCTCTGACATGTTGGAACAGAAAATTATCTCTGAGAGTTTCTACAAAAAGAGTAGCAGGGTTATTCATGTCATTCGGGGTGGACTCGTTTCTCCAGTCGGTGTCGCCATAGTTAAAGTTCCCCATGATAAGGAGGTGGCTAGGGTTGAGCATTGCCGCTTTGTTTATTAAGGTTCTTAAGTTCCTTTGATTTAGTGGGCCACAGTTTGGGGATCTGTAGATAAACCCTACGATAAGTAAGTCCCCTCCCTTTAATTTAATTTTACACCACTTGGACTCTTCAAAAACATCCTTTCCCTGAACCCTCGCCTGGCTGGCTCTAAGGTCTTGCCTAGCATAGATAACCACACCCCTGTTGCAAGTTTCTTGAGAAAAGTTCGTAAATGAGTCATATCCAGCAATACTGAACTCACATTCCTCTGGGTCGATTCTCCTGTTCTTGTACAACAGTTCTACAACACCTACAATATCTGGTTGGTTTACTCTTAGTAGTGTTTCAAACTCCTCTCTCTTATCAAGGAACGTGTCAGTATTAGTGTACATGACATTCAAGCCAGAATTTGTTCTCAGTAACGTCTCTGCTCTTAGTAATAAACCCGCTCCCCCCCCCCCTACCCCTCCTCAGAAGCTGCAGCATTTGCCAAGTACACTGTATTTTGCAGAGTGTGGTTAGAAATGTCATTTTTTACACGGCGCTCGCCTCCTCCTGTCAGGTAGGCTGAGCTGGTGCCGCCTCCCGGGTGGGGGGGTTGAGTGGGTGGAGGGTGCACTGCTGTCCCCTGGCCCTGTGTCTGCACACTTGTTTCCATTACCCTCCCCCTGAGTATAACCCATGTACACCTGTCCCCGTTCCTCCTCGACTCCTTCCTCTTCTGCTTCAAGTCCTGCAAGAGCTTCTTGTGTTGTTCCCTCTGCATTACCTCATTAGTCATGTCGAGGTAGGGAACGAACTTGCAAACAGCGATCACAAAGAAATTAGATTCCAGTTAGATTTTCAGGGCAGCCGTAAGGAAAATTCCAAAAAAATCCCAGATTTCAGAAGGGCAAACTTTGACAGTTCGAAGAGGCAGTTGAGAGAAGGGGTATCACACTTGGGGGTGAACTACTTGGACCTGACGATTGAAACCGACCTGATAACGAGATCTGAGGTTGCCGAGTTCCACG
The DNA here is from genome assembly GCF_018991925.1 of Homarus americanus. NCBI lineage: Eukaryota > Metazoa > Arthropoda > Malacostraca > Decapoda > Nephropidae > Homarus > Homarus americanus. Next base: position 16,929,578 of record NW_024735554.1, on the reverse strand, counting down.
ACAAATTAAATTATGAGTAACTTAATGCACAAAGGCAGAACATACCATACAAAAAACTCAGATCAAACAACATTGACCCTAAATGGATAATTACTTATTTAAAGAACATTATTGGTCAAAGGAAGGCTATAGGTAGGAGGATAAATCGTGGCAAAATTTACCTCCGGGATTATTATAAGGTATTGGCCGGTAGGGTTAAGACCGAGATAAGGAAAGCAAAGAGGAATAATGAGCTGAGGATAGCAAGGGAGGCGAAGACAAACCCCAAGGGATTCTATCAAATGTATCAAACTAAAACATGAGAAAAAATTGGGCCAATACACTTAGATACCGGTGAGCTAACTGATAACGACGGAGAAATGAGCAATAATGTGAATAAATATTTTTCAACAGTTTTCACCACCGAAAATTTAAACATGATACCCGAGGCACCGACTCTATTCAGAGATAGTGAAGAAAACAAATTAAGCGAGATAGTAGTGACTAGTAACGATGTTAGTAAGCAAATAGACAAACTAAAGCCTAATAAGTCACGTGGTCCCGATGAGATATTTACCAGAGTATTAAAGGAATGTAAGGAAGAGCTTAGTATGCCCTTAGCAAAGTTGTTTAACATCTCCTTAAAAACAGGTGTAGTACAAGAATCCTGGAGGATAGCGAATGTTATACCGATTTTCAAGAAGGGGGATAGATCACTATCCTCTAACTACTGTCCATTCAGTCTAACATCAATTGTAGGCAAAATACTGGACTCAATCATTTCAAACTCTACTCGAAACCACCTGGAGAAGCACAAATTGATCAATGATTCCCAGCATGGCTTCACAAGCGGGCGTTCATGTCTTACTAATCTATTAACATTCTTTTCATCAGTTTTCGAATCGGTGGACGAGGGGCACAATTATGATGTGATATATCTCGACTTTAGCAAAGCCTTCAACAGAGTCCCCCACGAAAGACTAATAAGAAAGGGAGAAGCACATGGCATTAAAGGTAATATTCTAAAATGGATTAGGGCGTGGTTACAGGACAGGAAACAATGAGTGAGCATTAACGGCACTAAATCCCATTGGAGCAACGTCACTAGTGGAGTTCCCCAAGGCTCAGTACTTGGACCATTATTATTTATTATATACATAAACGACATACACGTAGATATCGGCATAGACAGCAACATAAGTAAATTTGCTGATGAAACTAAAATAGGACATGTAATTAAATCTGACGAGGACTCTGCAAAACTACAGGAAGATCTAAACAAATTTTTCGATTGGTCTGAAAAATGGCATGTGAAATTCAATGTGGACAAATGTAAAGTACTCAGTATAGGAGACATAAACAGGGAAACCAGTTACCAGATGATCAACGATGCCATTGAGAAATCCGACTGCGAGAGAGATTTAGGAGTAATGATAAGTAGGAATCTTAAGCCAAGTAAACAATGTATTTTTGCTCGTAACAAGGCTAATAAGGTACTTGGGTTCATACAAAGGAGTGTTGGTTACAAGACTAGCGAGGTCATCTTAAGATTATATCTTGAGCTTGTGAGACCTCACCTGGATTACGCAGTGCAGTTCTGGTCACCGTATTACAGAATGGATATAGAATCCTTGGAAAGAATCCAGAGAAGAATGACAAGACTAATCCCGGGCATTAGGAACCTTGAGTACAGAGACAGGTTAAAGCGCCTTAATTTGCGCTCCCTCGAGACGTAAAGCGAGGGGCGACATGATAGAGGTGTATAAATGGAAGTCAGGGCTAAACAAAGGGGACATTACATAGGTACTCAAACTATTCAACTAGGAGCAAACTCCTAACAATGGTTTTAAATTAGACAAATTTAGATTTAGGCTCGAAATTGGTAAACACTAACTTGGAAACAGAGTAGTGGATGAATGGAACAAGTTACCAAATATCATCATTAACTCGAATACGCTGGATAGCTTCAAACATAGGTTGGATGCTTATATGAGCAATAGGGGTTGGGTGTAAATGGGATTGCCCAGTATGGGCCAATAGGCCTGCTGCAGTTTCTTCCATTCTAATGTTCTTATGTTGTTATCTGGGTGAATGAATACATCCCGAAATGCTTCTCTCCTTGCTAAGTTTTTTGCCTGCCGAATAACCTGCCATTTCTCCTCCTCACTCACTAGTGTGATCCTGAGGGGGCGAGACTTAGCCCCCTGCTTTTGTCCCAGCCTCCTCACATCCTGAGGGGTTGATGGAATCTTCAGAACCTCTGTACAAATATTTTGAAACAGCACCTTATCGTGTGTTTCCTTACTCACAGTTCCCTCCGCCTGGCTCTCTGGGACTCCAAAAACTATTACATTGTTCCTGCGCTGGAGACGTTCCTGATGTTCCTCCTTTCCCCTAACAGTAGGTCCGTTAATTTTCATTTCTTCGACACACTTCTTCAAAGTCCCAAGCTGTTGTAGAACCTGTACTGATCCTGCATTACTCTCCGCCCCCTCCCGTGGCCCTGCTAATACGTCAGCATAACTCCTCTTAGCAATCACCTCCATTCTATCTGCTACTTCCTCAGTCAGGCCTGTATCCTCCATATGTAACGTCTACCTGCAGTAATCACATATCAAACTCATGGTTGTTGGTGTTGTGGGGGGGGGGGGTTGCAGACTGTGTATAGATCTACACCTATTTAAAAAAAGTAAAGAAAGAAAAAAACAGTACTTAGCTACTCCCTGTTGCCTATAGAGTTGTCTTTTGCGACTGCGTACACTGTCTCTCCCTGTGAATGGCGTATTGTAGGCACAGCTTCAGTCCTTGAGAAAGCACACAAACAAAATAAAATTTAAAGTCTCTGTGGCCCCTATAACACGACTTGGTTTCAGCTGGCACGGTGCCTTTCCAGCTTGCTTGCTAGTTAGCGCTCACTTTAAGTTATTTACAACTTCCGCGGTCACTGATGACACTATGAACTATCACTGTGTACATGGATCTCCCTGTGAGTGGTGTATTATAAACACAGTTTCAGTCCTTGAGAAAGCACACAAACAAAATAAAATTTAAAGCCTCTGTGACACCTGTGACACGAATAGGCTGGCAGTTGTCCTTACCAGCTTATTGCCAATATGTATTCACTTTAAGTTATTTACAGTCTCTTCTGCAGTCACTGATGACACTATGAACTGGTTTACCTAAAATCACAGTACTACACTCCCTGGTTGGCTTTTATCACAGCCGTGACCACAACTCCTTAAAAAAAACACAAAAGCTTTGTCATGTGGCAGTGATTTTGTGGTTGTAGGCCCTGTGACCATGGCTGTACCTCCAACTCTGTGGAAATTTTAGTTTATTTCATTTTTAGGATAAAACCACCATGTTATATTATGTTCATTGTTGTTTCCGCTCTGAATTGTTACAACGTTTGCTTCTGTGTTATTTCAGATATGTAGTGAAATGAGTCAAGCTTGTAGCAACCAAGTGTTTTATTTACCACACGCTGAAATCCAGAAATCTACCGACTACTCAATGGGAAGATGTCCTGATGGATGCTCTCCACTGCATTCGATTACTGCTGTCAACTGCCACTAATACCACTCCGCAGGAACGGATGTTGGGCTACCAACGGAGATCGGCCAGTGGGAAGGCAATACCTACCTGGTTAACAACTCAAAAGACTGTGTATCTCAAGCGCTAAGTACGTTACAGTAGACATGATCCGTTGGTGGACGAAGTGGAATTACTTGATATTAATACACAATATGCGAGCGTCAGATTTCCAGATGGAGGGGAAACCACAGTGTCTTTTGCCATCCGCGCCAAAGGTGTTGAATGAGGCACAGAGACACTTCAAGGCAAGGCCAACAGTGAACGTGTTCCTATACAAAGTATAAATGTCTCAATGAACACCTGGTAGCTGAGAGGGGCGAGCAGCTGGAAATGGTGGACCACGAGGGAAATCGGCAGCCAGATGCGTCGCCAACTCAGTTCCCTCCCCGTTGCTCGTTGCATTCCAGACTTATGCCGCCTATTCTGGGCGATTATACACTGCAATTGTATGCTGATGGGTTGTTTGAAAGGCAGGGGTGAATGAAGTATTCTGCTTAGTTGGTTATGTGCTCTAAATTATATTGTTTGAAGTTCTCTTATATTTCTTATGTTATGTTATGTTATGTTTATTTGAAGCTTAGTCATTCTTAATTTGTAATTCCTGTTTATTCTGTTTATTACAGATCTATGGATACTGATGTTGCTTTAAGTTGAATAAAGCCTCCCAGTGCTTACCTTCGTTTTCATAACAAAAGGGATGAAAAAGAGTTCCAGAGGCTGGTTGCAAGCGAGGTCAAGTAACCACAGCGTTTTACCGGTATGCAAAGCCGAAACTAAAAACGCGAGTAGGAGTATCGAACCTGAGGCTTGAAGATGGTAGTTATGCAGATTGTGACCAGGACAAAGCTGAGGCACAATATTTCCTGCCCATGGAGGATGCGATTAATCTTCCTGCGTCTGAGGACAGACGGTTCGACATTACTTGACCCACATTGTGTTCACAGAAGTGGTGATAAGAAATATACTGTCAAAGCGAAAGGTTCATAAGAGTCCCAGCCCTGACACGGTGCATCCAAGAGTGCTAAGTTAAAAATGAGCTGACCCCTGAAGATCCTGTTCTGTAAATGCCTGGATGAGCAAAAGGTCCCCAGTGATTGGAAAATGGCTTATGTGAGTCCTATCAAGGAGGGAGATGGTCACTCCACGAATAACTATAGACCTGTGAGCCTAACCAGCACAGTATGTAAAGTACCTGAGAGCATTAAAAGAGATGCCATGATGGAACATCTACTACGAAACAACTTTGTAAAGGATTGCCAACATGGTTTTATGCCGGGGCGCTCCTGCTTAACACTATTACTCAAGGTACTGGATTATTTGGACCCAAATTCTGGAACAGGGTGGTAATATAAAAAAATGTATACATAGATTGTGCCAAGGTTTTCAACAGTACCCCATGAAAGGCTGAAAATTAAACTGGAAGGGTACGGGATTCGGAGATATGTCCTTTGCACACTTTGCTGGTCAGGCTCACTGGTCTATAATTATTCACGGAGTGACACCATTCCTTCTTGAATATTGGACTCACATAAGCCATCTTCCGGTCGTCGTGGACCTTTTGTTCCTCCAGGCATTTGCAGAACAGGATCTTAGGTCCGTAAGCTCGTTACACAGTTCTCTTAAGACTCTGGGCTGTACCATATCTGCGCCGGGACTCTTGTGAATCTTTTTGTTTTTGATAGTGGGTCAGCTGTGTCAAACCGTCTTTCCACAAATGCAGGAAGACTGTTCGCATCGCCTTGTGAACACTGATGAAAAAAAATCAACGCCTCAGCCTTATCCTGGTCAGAATTTGCATAACTACACATCTTAAAGCCTCAGGTCTGATAGGCCTACTCGCGTTTTCAGTTTCGTATTTGCCCAGTTGCAAAAAGCCTTTGGGTTTGACTTAACCTCACTGGAAATCTTATTTTTTTTCACGGGATTAGTCCACCCGGGAACAGGTCACTGACCCACATCAGGGCCTAGGGGCGAAATGTAATAATAATAATAATAATAATAATAATAATAATAATAATAATAATAATAATAATAATAATAATAATAATAATAATAACAATAATAATAATAATAATAATAATTATAATAAATAAAATTTATAATAAAAGTATATATATATAAATAATGAAATAATAATAATAATATAATAATAATAATAATAATAATAATAATAATAATAATAATAATAATAATAATAATTGTAACAATAATAATAATAATAATAATAATAATAATAATAATAATAATAGTAATAATAATAATAATAATAATAATAATAATAATAAAATAATAATAATAATAATAATAATAATAATAATAATAATAATAATAATAATAACTTACAAATGAAAAAAAAGATGAGACTTGCAATTGTGTGTAAATGAGGTAGAAAGTCATAATCTGGGAGTTGGTCACAATTTTGTGTGATGCCATATGGCAGCAGTGTCTACCATTAGACAACACATTATGCTTCCAATATCTTCCCAGGTGGTAGTACCTCCCTGTTTGGTAGCTGCCTACTACCTACTGCCTGAGAACTCTTGGTTCCATGGATCTGGCATACATCCTCCTGTCCTGCTCATCATCTGTCCTAACCCACGTCTCAAAATCCCGAGTTTTCTTCTTAACTTTGCCAACCGCCGCATGGTTCATGTGTAGCGGTCTTCTTTGTTTTCCGTAGGCACTGGGATTGGTCTTGAGTATACATTTATCAATCGAATGGTTTACTTTACTGAGATATTCAGCGTAACATCTGCTTTATTCCCTTAGTCAGGCCAGTGTATATTCCTCATCTCTTCCCTCATCCCATCGTAATTTCCTTTACTTTTATCCTCTTCACCATTGATCGGCTCGTTAGCAGCTTGAGATATGTTGTAGTGGAAATTTCCCCTACAACTACAACTGCCATTTGTCGCTGACTAGCAAATCCCTTTTCGGGTTACCCAGCCAATGCCTCGTGGTCTAAGGTCAGCTACTAGCGACGTCTGACAAAGCGCAGGTCAGCCATCAAGCCACGCCTACCTTCATATAAGCTCTCAACCGAATGGACACTTCAAGAGAGCAAGAAGAGGAGGAGAGTTAGAAGAAAATCTACATCAAGCTAAGAAGAATACCAAGACATTTCCTCCACACAGGAAAACAACACACACAATCTAGCCGACACAAGAATCTATAATCAATCCCAACCAACACGCACCTGACGCTGACTCCACCTACTGACTTCTGTCCTGTCGCCTCCTGGGCGTCAGGTCTGGCTGCTGCCTCCAACTTATACTCCTCACGTGTGGTGTCACTGCACTGTTCTCTCCTTCATCACTTTATCCTCCCTTTATCCTTCCCCGAACCTCTTTCCCCGTCACTAGCTTATGTCATGACCTCCTCTTCTATCGTAATATCATTGAACCATCGACGCCTGGTTGATTCTGGTAACAAAACCCAACGGTTCAAAGCGTTTGTGCTTAGATTTTCGAGCGGTCAATAAGCATTTGAAGGTCGACATACAACCCTTGCCACGAATTGATGAATTAGTAGAGAAAGCTGCGGGAAATAAATATTATGCCACATTAGATTTGAAGGATGCGTATTATCAGGTCATTCTTAACGACAGTAGCCGAGATCTAACTACTTTTAGCGATGGGTACAATCTATGGAGGTTCACGCGCCTTCCGTTTGGGCTCTCAGCTAGTCCTGCCGTTTTCACTCGAGAAGTAAACAGAGTATTAGCTCCCTTAGCAGTTGAAGACGGGGTATGAAACTATCTTGATGATGTAATAGTATGGGCTCCTGACTTCCCCACCTTGTTGCAAAGACTCACCAGAGTATTTGAGAGATTTGAAGAGATGGGCATTAAACTAAATTTGTCTAAGTGTCAATTTGGCCATAAGCAAGTTAAATTCTTAGGACATGTAGTTTCAGAGAGAGGCATTGAGCCTGACCCAGAAAATGTCCAAGCTCTGACTGAGTGTAAACCCCCAACTAATGTTAAACAAGTCCGCCAATTTTTGGGTACCTATGTGTGGATTTTACCGTAAACATGTTCCCGAGTTTGCCAAAGTAGCTTACCCCCTCACTGAGTTAACGAAACAGACTGTTGATTTTGTATGGTCCAATGAGTGTCAAGAAGCATTTGAGAAGTTAAAGCAAGCACTAGCTTCATACCCAGTTCTTGTCAAGGCAGATATTTATAAACCGTTCGAACTGCATAGTGATGCCAGCAATTTCTGTGTAGGCGCTTCCCTTAATCAGGTACAAGAAGATGGCTCTTTGCGACCAGTGGGTTATTTTTCTAGAAAGTTAAAGCCGGCAGAAACTCGTTATTCCACCACCGATAAAGAAACGTTAGGCATTGTATTAGCGTGCAGGTTCTTCCATCATTTTCTTTGGGGTACGCAGTTTACAATTAAGACAGATCACCAACCTCTAACCTCCGTCTTTAGAAAGAAAACCAAAAGTCAGCGAATGAACCGTTGGATCTTAGAAATGAGAGAGTACGCCTATGACATTGAATACAAACCCGGTAGAGCTAATGTAGTAGCTGATGCATTAAGTCGACCAGTCAGAACCTTGAGAAAAGTCATGCAAGACCATGTTGCTGCTCAATTCCCCACACTAGAAGGTTTCACACAGGCAGAATTTGGTAAGGAACAACAAAAAGAACCAAGATGGCAAGAGTTAAAACAGTATTTAGCAGGAGGTAAAGTTCCACAACATAAATACCCAAAGGCCACCGTTGATAGTTTTGAAGTAATAAATGGAGTATTGTATCTAGTAAAAGAACAACTTGATAAAGCATTGAAGTATTGTCTAGTAATCCCTCAACATTTACGTAAAGCCGCATTAGAGTTGGAGCATGACAATGCCACCTCAGGTCATTTAGGACTGTGGAAGACCATCACCCGAGTAGCAAATTTGTTTTATTGGCCTAACTACCGTAAAGATTGTGTTGATTATGTAGCATCATGCGAGATGTGTCAAAGGTTCAAGGGAACTAAGGGACTTACGCAACTTTGGCAAGAATTACCCGTAGTAACCATGTAACGGGCCGAGTTTTCTCTTTTCAATAATTTACCATCCAGCTATTCTTATATGTTCTTTATCTCTATATACCTTATATTCTTATATAAGTAACTCTTATGCTTCTCTGCTTATGTTTTCCAAGTCAATGTTCTTTCTTTTCATTTCCTTTCATATATATATATATTCTCAGTTTCAATGTTCTTACCTTTCTGAAGTTTACTTTGTTATATGTCTATTCTTATACATGGGTTAGTCTGGGGAACCATGTTATTCTTTGTACAACACTTTTTATACTTACAAAGGGTAGCTGCCACCACCCAGACTTTTCATTATATAACCTAACTCATGGAAAGTTGTTGGGTAGTGTGGTAGATGTCTAGGCACGTGATTAAGTATTATTTTCTGGGAACCAATGTTTAGAAGGAGCAGAGTGGTGATACTCAGATTACTAATTCAATATTTATTAACACAGTGAGTGGAGAAGATGCATCTTAGATTCACTCAGGCTAAACAGAACAGCAATTAACTTATTAAATCATCAAACACTTCAAGAGCTTATTACCTCATTCAACACCTCCAAATACTCATTACTTTATTAGACAATTGGGATATCATTACCTTGATACATGAGATTCCGTATTATTATTCACAAGCCATCACTGGACCCTCAGGTCTTACTTTAACAATTAACAAATTACCTCTCCACTTCTTAATTAGAGCCTGATACTCTAAGGTTATTCTTTCATGGGTACGACAGATGAATACATAGCACACTGGGCAATTCTACAATTAGTAACATACAATATTTCTTATCACTTCACAAGGAACCCCCTGGTACCTTGAACTCTCATTCAGGGGTTCAATACTTAACCCGGGATACTATATTTCTGCTAGTTATCCCTCCAAACATGGGCTGACACTGCTACATGCAATAGGTGAAGTACAAACTCCAGGTGGAGTCAGCGGGCACAGTTGTTTACAGCGACCGCCAAGCTGAAGGCTCGCTTGCTAGGTGGACTCAGGGAGGTTGACTCGTTACACACTGGCAGAGTGGTGAGGGCGCTTCCCGGGGGAATCGTGTCCTGGGATTCTAAATGCGCCCCCTTAGAGACAGTCTTCAAGAACCATCTTGCCCATAGGTAGCTATCGACCCTCAGGAGAGTGGCTAACACATCCGCGTCTGCAGACGTGGAGAAGAAATCACAGGAGTGAATATTTAACTTCACTATACAAAACATACGTCTGGCACCGGTTCAGACGATAGCTAGAGCTCTACTTTACTTGACTCAATTGGCACTGAAGGTACTATATTAAAACATGAACACTGATATTCGCAAAAATGACTAAGTTAAACTGCGTTAACATGGCGGCGTGGAACACACGTGAACATACCTGCAGACGTGGAGAAGAAATCACAGAAGGAGTGATTTCCCCTCGCGCGCCTGCATATATACGGGCCTGAGGGCATATTCCTACTAGAAAGATAAATTTCACTAACAATAGACCCTCTATTCACAGTAGTCGTTGGACACCTAGCTGTGACCGTCAGTGTCACAGATCAGGCTAATTTTCTACATCTATATTTATGATTTAATCAGAGATTGAGTTTGTCAGTAAAGAGGTGAATTGAAGTTATATATGCGTTCGCAACTCTATTGACCTGACCGCAAACCACATCCCCGGTCAAACGGCTGTTAAATCTGGGAGAATTTTGAGTTTGACAGGAACTGTTCAGAAGATGAATGACTTTCTTAAATAGACAACTGACACTAACTAAACTATGAACATCAGATTCTCTGATGTCGGGGCGACAAAACAATATAACTTCAGTAGCGATCAGAAACCCATGGATATCCCCACGGACGACCTAAAATACGCCACTCTAACTGGCAAACTCAACACTCGCCTACTTGACACGTCTTACTAACAATAAGGACAGTTGAAGCGTTCAACACCACTCACAATGGATCTTGAATGTTCCAACTGTAAACAGACATATCTAAGTTGACTCAAAACAAAGGTGTTCTCTCTCACATTCAAATACATTATATAGAGAGGTTGGTTTCAGTAAGTCAGAGAAAATGGGATAACGGAGGACTGAGGCGTCTTGAAGTGACGAGAAAACGGACTCCTCAGATGGAGGACTCAAAATAAAAGCAGAGGTACATGTTTTGTGGGCTATTGAGCGTAATATGAATCATTTGATTTTGGCGTTAACTGACGTGTACGACCGTGGTCGTTACAACCAGACCACTAGAACGAGTTTCGGTAGATTTGACTGACATGCATTCAGGGATCAGTGATTACCGATATGTGTTAACGATTATAGATAATTATTCAAGGTTTGTTAACTTCTATCCATTGCGCACGAAGACCATGCAAGAAGTTACCCGTGAATTTGAGAAATTTGTTAATGTCTTAGGTAGTCCTAAAGTAGTGATTGCGGATAATGGAAGAGAATTTACTGCCGCACAGTTCAGGGAGCTCTGTCGATTAACTAACCGTGAGGGCAAACTTTTTCGGAGTGAGGGTTGTAAACTCTTGGAACAATCTACCAGAGAGTGTTGTGACGGCACCGAGTGTGAGCTCTTTCAAGGGAAGACTTGACCAACACTGGAGCGGGTTCAGGTACATTCAGGAGCCGGTGCATGCCCAGTATTTTTTTTACTTTTACTTTTATCCTCTTCGCCACTGATCGGCTTGTTAGCCGCTTGGGCGATCGGTCACGACTCTTTTCCTTTATATTCTTCACCAAAAGGTCGGCTCGCTAGCCGCCCGGGCGATCGGTCACGTCTCTGTCACGCACTGTTGGCAAATACTGGGCATGCACCGGCTCCTGAATGTACCTGAACCCGCTCCAGTGTTGGTCAAGTCTTCTCTTGAAAGAGCTCACACTCGTGCCAACAACCGCAATAACCATACTTGTGAACACTGAGGAAAAGAAGCTGTTCAATGCCTCAGCTTTATCCTGGTCAGAATCTGCGTAACTACCATCTTCAAGCCTCAGGTCTGATACTCCTACTCGCGTTTTCAATTTCGACTTTGCATAGCGGTAAAACGCCTTTGGGTTTGACTTGACCTCGCGTGCAACCAGCCTCTGGAACTCCTTTTCAGCCCTCCTACACTCTATCTTTGCTTGGTTTCTGGCTCTTGCATACATCCTCCTGTCTTGCTCATCGTTTGACCCAACCCACGTCTTGAATTTTTGGGTTTTCTTCTTAATTTTGTCGACCGCCGCATGGTTCATGTGTAGGAATCCCCTCGTATTCTTAGAAGCACTGGGTTTGGTCTTTGGTATATATTTATCGATCAAATGGGTCATTTTACTAGTTATGATATTCAGCGTAGTGTCTGCGTTCTTGTACCTTAATAAGTCAGGCCAGTTGATACCCCTCATCTCTTCCCTCATCCCATTGTAATTTCCCTTGTAATATTTGCACCTTGGCCTGGCCTTATCTTGAACTAGGTAACAGTTAAATCTGAATGACAACACTGTATGGTGACTGGTGCCAACTGGGGCAAGGTGTTCCAGTTTGGCCACCATACCCTCCTCGTTTGTTATGATGAGGTCAAGTGGTTTGGGTGTTTGCTCCCCTCTGTAATGTGTCGGGTCTCTCACATGTTGGAACAGAAAATTATCTCTCAGAGTTTCTACAAAAAGAGTAGCAGGATTATTCAAGTCATTCGGGGTTGACTCGTTTCTCCAGTCGATGTCGCCATAGTTAAAGTCCCCCATGATAAGGAGGTGGCTGGGGTTGAGCATCGCCGCATTGTTTATTAAGGTTCTTAAGTTCCTTTGATTTAGTGGGCCACAGTTTGGGGATCTGTAGATACACCCGACGATAAGTAAGTCCCCTCCCTTTAATTTAATTTTACACCACTTGGACTCTTCAAAAACATCCTCTCCCTGTACCCTCGCCTGGCTGGCTCTAAGGTCTTGCCTAGCGTAGATAACCACACCCCTCCTGCAGGATTCTTGAGTTAGGTTTGTAAATGAGTCATATCCAGCAATACTGAACTCACATTCCTCTGGGTCGATTCTCCTGTTCTTGTACAACAGTTCTACAACTCCTACAATATCTGGTTGGTGTACTCTTAGTAGTGTTTCAAACTCCTCTCTCTTATCAAGGAACGTGTCAGTATTAGTGTACATGACATTCAAGCCAGAATTTGTTCTCGGTAACGTCTCTGCTCTTAGTAATAAACCCGCTCCACCCACATTCTCAGAAGCTGCAGCATTTGCTAAGTACACTGTATTTTGCAGGGTGTGGTTAGAAATGTCATTGTTTACACGGCGCTCGTTCCCTCCTGTCCGGTAGGCTGAGCTGGTGCCGCCTCCCGGGTGGGGGGTTGAGTGGGTGGAGGGTGCACTGCTGCCCCCTGGCCCTGTGTCGGCACACTTGTTTCCACTACCCTCCCCCTGAGTATAACCCATGTGCACCTGTCCCCGTTCCTTCTCGACTCCTCCCTCCTCTGCTTCAAGTCCAGCAGGAGCTTCTTGTGCTGTTCCCTCTGCATTACCGTGCGGTCTGGGTGAATAAATACATCTCGAAATGCCTCGCTCCTTGCTAAGTTTTTTGCCTGCCGGATAACTTGCCATTTTTCCTCCTCACTCCCTAGTGTGATCCTGAGGGGGCGAGGCTTAGCCCCCTGCTTTTGTCCCAGTCTCCTCACATCCTGAGGGGTTGCTGGAATCTTCAGAACCTCTGTGCAAATATTTTGAAACAGCACCTTGTCGTGTGTTTCCTTACTCACAGTTCCCTCTGCCTGGCTCTCTGGGACTCCAAAAACTATTACATTGTTCCTGCGCTGGAGCCGTTCCTGGTGTTCCTCCTCTCCCCTAACAGTAGGTCCGTTAATTTTCATTTCTTCGACACACTTTTTCAGAGTCCCAATCTGCTGTAGAACCTGTACTGATTCTGCATTACTCTCCGCCCCCCCCACCCGTGGCCCTCCTAATACGTCCGCATAGCTCCTCTTAGCAACCACCTCCATTCTATTAGCTACTTCCTCAGTCTTAGCAAGGATCTCTTTCTCAACTTGCTCCAGTTTGTCAACCAGCATGGCTCCTGCTTCATCTATTTTCGTCCCTAGAGAACTCGTTCCCTTATGGATTGCAATCGCTTCATTCACCTTGACTATGCAGCCAGGGCAATACCAGCAACAGCCATCAAGCTTTACGGCAGTTAGTAACTTCCTAGACGTTGCATTAGTTAGGCCTGCATCCTCCATATCCGACGTCTCCCTGCAGTAATCACATACCAAACTCATGGTTGTTGTTGTTGTGGGGGGGGTGTAGACTGTGTATAGATCTACACCTATTTCAAAGAAAATAAAGAGAGAAAAAAGTACTTAGCTACTCTCTGTTGCCTATGGAGTTGTCGTCTGCGACTGCGTACCCTGTATCTCCCTGTGAATGGTGTATTGTAGGCACAGTTTCAGTCCTTGAGCAAGCACACAATCAACATAAAATAAAATTTAAAGTCTCTGTGGCACCTATGACACGACTTGGTTTCAGCTGGCACGGTGCCTTTCCAGCTTGCTTGCTAGTGAGCGCTCACTTTAAGTTATTTACAACTTCAGCGGTCACTGATGACACTATGAACTATCACTGTGTACACTGTATCTCCCTGTGAGTGGTGTATTATAAACACAGATTCAGTCCTTGAGCAAGCACACAAACAAAATAAAATTTAAAGTCTCTGTGGCACCTATGACACGAATAGGCTGGCAGTTGTCCTTACCAGCTCGATTGCCAATATGTATTCACTTTAAGTTATTATAGTCTCTTCTGCATTCACTGATGACAACTATGAACTGATTTAACTGAAGGCACAGTACTACACTCCCTGGTTGGCCTTTATCACAGCCGTGACCACAACACCCTAAAAAATAAAATAAAATAAAAGCTTTGTCATGTGGCAGTGATTGTGTGGTTATAGGCCTGTGACCCTGGCTGTACCTCCAACTCGGTGGAAATTGAGTTTTCAAAAATACAATCGTGTCTAGCATGAAAAGTCCGACATCGATTTACACTTTCACCTCACTAAGACGATCTTGACGAACTTATGTAATCACTGTCCAATTTCTGCCGCTCTACATCGAAGGCCCGGATGCCGAACACGCTTTGTTACAGAGACGCAACACGACCCGCCCGCACGTTAGGTGCGCGTGATCCAAGTATTTGCCAACAGTGCGTGACAGAGACGTGACCGATCGCCCGGGCGGCTAGCGAGCCGACCTTTTGGTGAAGAATATAAAGGAAAAGAGACGTGACCGATCGCCCAAGCGGCTAACAAGCCGATCAGTGGCGAAGAGGATAAAAGTAAAAGTAACATTAAGGTGTATTTTACCTTGCCTTACCACCCCCGAGGTAACAGTATCACTGAGAGAATGCACAGAACTTTTAAGAACATTTTGTCAATCATGTGCGAAGATAATCCGCGTCGCTGGCCACGATTCTTGGGTCCGACCCAATATGCGTTGAACACTTCTGTTCACACAACGACTGGATTGCAGCCACACTTCGCATTCTTCTCCCGGCATGCACAGAGACAAGTGGGCATTGAGTTACCAATAATTAGAAAACGAGAGTACTGAAGGGTTGAGAGAAGCTCACAGAGTAATTAAAGAAACTTCTGAACGAATGTCTAGAGAATTCCGGAACGTAGCAAACCGAGATAGAGTCAATCAGACAGTACAGCTAGGGGAAACTGTTTGGGTGAGAGATGAAGCTCCTATCCCAGGTACCAGTAGGAAATTAAATGCTAAGTGGAAGGGCCCATATACAGTAACTGAGGTCATACGCAATGGTGCAGCGTATGAGTTAACCCACCTTTCAGATGAGACAGAAGTAATTCGACGAGCAGCAGAAAAGGTGAAAAGATGTATCAACAGAGGTATGTTTGTCCATGTAAATAACATCCAGGTTCCCCCTAATGATTCTTCCTCAGAATCAGAGCCTGATGAGAGAGATGCTATACGGGATGAGGAGAGAACAGTAGTTGCTCCTGCTCCCCGATTTCCCGTAAGGACGAGAAAACCAGTGGCGAGACTGGATCTTTAAAAAGCAGTGGGCTTTTTAAGTGACCCTCATTGGTTGATAATGAAGTGTGCAATCAGTTATAAGCAACTTGTGGTAAAGGGAGAGGTAAAGAATTGATGATTTTTTTTCATTGGAAAATTGTGCCGAGGAATGGTCAATTTGCAGTAAAAGACAGAGATTGGAAGATGTATTGGCAGTTATGCAATCATCTGAAGGGTATCTGTTACTAGTTTGAGTAAAGATACCAGTGGTGAATTCTCAAGTTCTGGTTGGTAAGTCCTACGTAGTAGGGCGTGTCATATGGAGGCGAATTTTTTTTTTTGAGTTTGAAAAACCGGCCCATGGTATTAATGATGTAGTTCTATGTGCAGAATCATGTGATATCTTCAGATTTGAAAAGTTTTCATTTTTTGCTAGGTAAATTTTAACTTGAAATCTTATGAAAATTCAGTATTCCCACCCTTTTACCAACACCACTAAATAGCTTATTTAAAGTAAAGTAAATGTATCAGGTTAATTTATTAGGATGAAAATGATCCAGAATAGTGAAACGAATGATCTTGACACATTTATTAAATTTAATATTCCTTTAGAAAACAAAATCATCAAATACAAAACCGGTTTTACTACTACGACCCGGTGTTGCTGCACACCATAGAGAATATGTCTTTCTTGCTTCTGTTTCTACTCATCACCTCCCTGCTGACCACCTGAGCTGGATGTAGCCTCTCCTCCTTCCACGTGACCTCGCCTCGCTGCTGTACACAACGCCCATACGCTGGGTGTGCGAGGCCAGGAGGGCCAGCAGGGGGTTGTCCAGGAAAGCTCTGACTTGGAACATGTGAGGCTGGCAGGTAGTCACTGCCAGCCTTGATGTTATCCAGATCTATGAGATCAGTGAGGGTCTTGGCACCTAGATTGACTTCAGGAGTCTTCCTGACCGTGAAGGAATCGTCACCAACTGATTCGTCATGCCCAGATCCTCTCATAAGTCTCATATCCAAGATCTTTTTGACTGTCACTCTTCTCTCCTCCTCATCCTTACTGCAGAGCATTGTCTGCAGAACTGGTTTTAGATGTATATACCAGGAAGATTCCTCAAATAGTCTGCTCCACAATCTGAATAACCTTCCTTGGCTGACTTTCAGGAGCCAAATAAACATGCCTCGACCTTCGGAGAACGATGACTTGGACCTTGGTGTTGGAACCAATTTGGCAAGTAGACACTCACGACGGAAATGGACAATAAGTCTCAGGTTGTGGTTGGTTCCCTTCAGTTTATGATGAGCGACCCAAATTCTGCAGAACCTGAGAGCGTTGTGAGCCACCTAGAATGTGAGACTGGACCTATCTGCAGGTAAGCAAGTCTATCAGGCATGACCCCAGTTTTGATGGCACTGCAAATCATGTAACCATAGTACTGGTCAGTACTCAGGTCGTCAATGACAGTATGTGCAAGCTCAACGAGTGGAGGGCCAACTGTGATTTTTTCAAAGCTTGGATTTATTTCTAACTCAGTGGCAGAGTCCAGCATCTTGCCAAGAGGACCAGACCATCTGTTGTTTGAAAGAGTCTTGCCATCCAGCTCCTGGATCAGATGTCTGAGTGGCAACTCGTTGGTGTGGAGGTCACAAACAATCCAGACCAGCTTCCTCCCAATCTTCCGCTCTATCCACTATATGAACCCCCCTTGCCACCCTGTGTTCGTGTTGGTGCTGTCCCCTCCAATGGCCTGCAGGGTCTGGTCTACGTTCCTCTCTCTGAGCCAGTTCACAATGTTATCTGCCACTATCTCAGCTGGTTTCCTGATGTCATCTTTCTCTGGAGTGAAATGCTACAAATACTTCCCTCCTGGTTCAATGCAGCAGGAGTAGTGTTCCTCCTTCACCATGGCAGGGAACAACTTGTCAGAATTTCCAACTTTCATGAACACTTTAGTGTCATCCCTTCTCCCATCAAAGAACAAACAATTGATTCCATTTTCTCTTATCCCCTTATCAAACTCCTCTTCTAGGTTACTGACAAGTTTCTCCTGAGCTCTCTTTACTTTGTTATGATCTATCACCAGGTGAACATCATCAGTGTTATCAAACCACCGCCAATCCAGGCAGCTGTTGCTATCTCTGCAGTTTCTTCTGAGGCAGTGTGTGGTGTCGTGATGGCTGGCCAGAGCTATGCTCGATATCTTTCCTATTTTGAATCTTATGCCTGGAAGGTTTGGGATCATTATTTTCTGGGTTAGGGACAAAGTCACCATTCTCCTGGTCAACACTCGGATCAGCCATGGGGAAGTCATTAAACTCTGAATCAGCTTGACTCCAATCATCGGCCTTTTTTACCTCACCCTGGGCCTTCTCAAGTCTCTTTTCCTCGGCAACTCTTCTCCTCTTCTGTCTCTCTGTGGCAGCCTCCTGTCTCTTGGACTCCGGAATATCTTGGCTAGAAATCATGAGAACCCCTATACTGCCAGTCTTCTCTCTCTGTGCTTTGACAAATGCCAGTTCGATCACAGGAATCTTCAGTTCACGCTTGCAAATACAGGAGATGTGGGCCTCGGATTTACAGTCACAATCGCATCCAAACTCAGGACAGAGAACAATTGGGCACTTGCAAGTAATTATGTCAAATAACTGGTCCAGTTGCTTGGCAAAGCTGTCCTTAACTGCAAGTTTTCCCCTCCCAAGAGAGATATCTCTTGCCTTTTCCCAACTGGCTAGCAGTCTCTCACTAATCTTCTTCTGACTTGTTATGACTGGAGGCTTGAACTGAGCGTCAGCCAGAGTGTACTGTGCCAAGACAGCTTTGGTCATATCACTGGCAATGTCTTTGTTTGTGTAAGTTCTTTGGTTCTTTTCACCATTTGCCTGATTAAAACACCGATCTCAAAGCATCTCTCAATGTAGGCAACTCCGACTTCAGGAGCCTCTCCAGACCCAAGATAGTGACTGAGATGGCTGGATTTTTTGGTTCCTCGTCCTGACACAGCCAGCAAATATTATCAACTTATAAATGCATCAGAATCTGAAACAGAAAAATATTGTTAGTTGGGTTGTTAAAGAATGAAGTCAGAAAGCAATGTTCACTATTTAATTGTAATGCACTAATGCAGCTGTACGTTAGATTTTTTGATAAATTTCACGCTAAAATTTACCTAGCAAAAGGTTGCAAAATATTGAAACTGAAATTATTTTCTGTTTATATACACTAAAATCTACCAAAAAAGTGATGGGCCATTAGTTTTAGCTGATCTTCCCTCCTATGACACACCCTACTACGTAGGCTGGGTGTTGTTGGTATATAGGTGTAGAGTTCGTGACTTTCAGGGAGTATTCGGGCATAAAAATTTGGTGCTATTACTTCTACATGGCAAATGCCATAAGTACAGACAGTTTTTGGTTTGGTGGTGTTCTCATGAGGACCGTTTCGTTAGCATTGAATTCTTGGGAATACCCGCTCGTTCGGAGTCCCTTGAATGGTGCTGCCTCTCGCGAGTGCGACATGACTCTTTAGATTAAGGGCAAACAAATCATTCCTTCGACTTGATGGGGTCCGTTCGTCTATGTCCTAGCTTGAGAAATCTATGTTAAATCTCAGTGTGTCCTGTAAGCATTTGACCAATCACGTAAAAGAAACTTTCATGGCTTATGAACATTGAAATTTGAGTTCTGTAAGGAAATTTTGAGTGTGCACTTTATCTACCGATGTGAGGGTGTATTTTGTGACATGTAACACCATTTATTATTATTATATGATATGAGGTATCTAACTCAATTCATTATTATTCTATGATGATGTACATAACCCCATTTATTATTATATGATATGATGTATGCAACACCATTTATTATTATGATATGATAAGATGTATCTACCCCCACTCAGTATTATTATATGATGATGTATCTAACCCCATTCAGTATTATTATGACATGATGTACCTAACCCCATGTGCTATTATGTTATTTGTATCCCAAATATTTTTTTATGAAGGTGTCACATTCTAGTTGTATGTTAACAGATTTCCATTTCTTTTGCCCAATCCTGACCACCGGTAGGGAATTATTTTTCTATTTTTATTGATATAATATGTGCAATGTTTTGTATGAGGATTTATACTTTATATTAATAATTTAATGTGTATGTCACTACTTACGTGTTTTCTGAACGTTACCGCATAATATAAATCTTGGGGAAGGGGGAAGCTTTGTCATGATCGTGATAATGGCTAACCTGAAAACCTTAAGGATTCATATTACGCTCAAACGTCCACAAAACCTTCCGAGTCCCCCAGTGGAAACGTCCCCCGTTTTCTCTGTTTCCCCGTCTTTGTCTAAAGGGAACTTTGAATATAATCCGCGGATTTCGTAGCAGACGCTGTGTGTTGGTCCTGTTGTCATCCAACCCTTTGTAATCAATTTAATTTTGCTTTTGATAGCTGAGTCAGAGCATTGTTAGTGAAGATAATAGTAGGGAATGAAACTGAGTTCATAGTCTCAGTTTCAACGTCAGAGTGTACAGTAAATTATTTTGAGTGAAGGTGCCGCGGGCATTTCTACCGTTAGTAAGTGCCCGTCCCTTCACCCATACAGGTATGCCATTCCACTGTGTTGTAATTCGCCCTTCTTTAAGTGATTTGACCCAATTGATAGTTGATTGGGCAAGTGTTACAGTAACGTAGTTGATATGCTCTGAGTGAAGTCATATTTACGTCTTTAACGTCCCCTGAAATGTGATGTCGTTGTCACTGTTAGTAAGTGCCCGTCCCTTCACCCATACAGGTCCCTAACGCAGCCTAGGCTGTATCTGTAGGGTGGATGTTGTATCCACTATGTCTGGGGAGATGTCCGAGGTCCAGTAGGATCAGTTACCTTCGTGAAACCCGGCCGTCAGACACTTCAGACTACCTATGGCCCCCATAGCTGGCTCGTCTGGCCCTAACGCTCGGCCTGCGAGGTGACCCCGGATCACCAAGCCACACACCACTACCAGCCCCCATCATTGGTGGATGAGTGTCTAACTCAGTAGGGCTGTTTGTGTGGTGGAGTTAATCCACTGGGATCTTCAGAGTTCGTCGGAAAGTACTCCATGGTGGCTGGACCCCATGGCTGTTGCTTGAGTATCACTCCTGACGACTGAGTGTTGTAGTGGCAGTTGCCCTGGTCTTTATGGTGCTAAGTGACTATAAGAGTCATGTGTTATTGAGTATGTCCACCCAGTAGGGTTGGAAGTGTTATTGAGTATGTCCACCCAGTAATGGTGTGAGTATGTTGAGCCCGAGGGCCTAGTACTAGATTTCGTCTGTTGGTACATATAAATTCTTTCTCCTAATTTCATATTAATGTTTAAATAAATTTTGTATTTGTATATTGTGTCTATTATTTACCTACAGTATTTACCGTTATTTCTTCCCCATTACTTGTTACTATCATTACATCTACCCACGAGCCTCCTCTCGTCACGCTACCAATGGTAATAAGTATGAGAGTAAAAGGAATTGTTACTGACACACAGGCCCTCATAAATGGTGGCAGCTCAGGCCCTCATACTGTGACCTCCCTTCTTCTACCTGAGCCCAGCAGCACGCAACACCTCCGAGCAAGCTCCTCACCAAACAGCTCTCTCTACTCCACGCTCCCGAACCAGCAAGCTCCTAACCACGCAGCAGCTTCCCAGCACCAAGCTGCACTGTACATCCAATACAATATATATACAGAGAGCGCATTGTGAGTTTCCTTTCTCCAACCCATCCTGAGTGTGAACCAACATCACGAAACCTCACAACGTCTCTGTTACTTTTCCTTTTCTTTTATTTGATATAATATTGAACCTGGACCTGCTTTTGTCATGAGCCAAGTAACAGTTAAATCTGAAGGACAACATTACATGGTGACTGGTGGCAACTGGAACTAGGTGTTCCAGATTGGCCACCATTCCCTCCTCGTTAGTTATGATGAGGTCCAGCGGTTTGGGTGTTTGCTCCGCTCTGTACTAAGTCGGATCGTTAACATGTTGGAATAGAAAACTAACTTAGAGTTTCAACGAAAAGAGTGCCTGGATTATTATTATTATTTTTTTGGCGTGGATTAATTTCTCCAGTCGATAATTAAAGTCCCCCATGACAAGGAGGTGGCTAGGGTGCCACTAGCATTACCACCACTCGTATTACTGCCACTGATGCCACTAGTATCGTCATAAACAACACACAGAGACCACCCGACCAATTGACAAGTGAAAAGTTTAAAGTTAAAATTCCGACAAATTTAATTTTTTTAAGATGTTACGCCAGATTGTATATTATTTCATACTCAAGCTGTCAACAATTGAACATTAAGAGAACAATGGGTGGAGAAAAATTTTTAACTCCTAAGAAAATGCCATTATATTGGGGTCATGACATGATTTTCATCAGAGTGCTTTTTTATGGATTACACAACCACCAGTAGGTAGTAGAAATTTGAAAAAAAAATAGCTATAGCGCAGGAGGTGGGCGCCTCGAACTGGTTTACTACGTTACCGATAAGGGCAAATGGTTTCAGTCAAAATAAACAAGAATTTACAGATGCCAATGCTCTAAGGTACGGTTGGCCAGTAGAAGGTTTGCCCTCCCAATGCATGTGTGGCTCTTCCTATGACGTCGATCACGCCATGGTGTGCAAGAAAGGGGGCTTCATATGCATGAGGCATGACGAAGTAAGGGATCTCACAGCAAATATGTTGAAGGAAATCTGCCGTGATGTCAGGGTAGAACCAACCCTCCTTCCATTGGACGGTGAGGTTTTCCAACATAGGACTTCAAACACATCCAACGAAGCCCGTGTTGACGTCAGTGCTCGAGGATTCTGGACGCAGGGACAGCGAGCCTTCTTCGACATCAGGATCTTTGATCCCATGTCACCGTAGCTTAGCTCTCGATGCTGCACACAGGAGGGAGAACAACAAGATAAGGGCATACGGGGAGAGAATCCAGAGCGTTGATCAAGGCAGCTTCACTCCTCTAGTGTTCACAACTGCTGGTGGGATGGGACCAAGTGCAAGATGCTTCTACGCCAGATTCGCGGAGGTGATATCCGAACAGAAGCAGCAGCCCAGAAGTTATGTTACAGCCTCGATGAGATGTCGACTGTCCTTCTCTCTCCTTTGGTCGGCTTTGCTCTGCCTCAGAGGAACGAGAGCATCGGCCCCAAAGCCGACAACAGTTGCAGATATTGACTATGAGGCTACAGTCACTGGATGCCGCATAGATCTGCGGCTCAACTAACTCAACACAGCTAGGATAGCTACTTATGTATTAGGATATTTAATATTAAGGTAATAAAATGGTGGCGAAGGTATGGCTTTTGGGGGAGGCTGGAGGCCATTAAAAAAAATGTAGCAGGCAGCTACCAAACAGGGAAGTACTACCGCCTGGGAAGATATTGGAAGCATTATGTATTGTCTAATGGGAGACCCTGATGCCACATGGCATCACAAAATTGTGACCAAGTCCCAGGTTGCTGATCTGACTTTATGCCTCATTTACACACAATTGCAGGGTCTCACTTGTTTCTCTTAGCATTGACAACACAACATACATACATTGTTTCTCACTCTTGATCTTTTTTCTTCTTTATATTTGTTTATTATTATTATTATTATTATTATTATTATTATTATTATTATTATTATTATTATTATTATTATTATTATTATTATTAGGCCTATTATTATTATTATTATTATTATTTTATTGTTATTTTTGTATTTTTTACTATAAATTATACTTATCTGAATTATTTTTATTATTATTAAATTTTCGTTCCCCCAGGCCCCGATATGCCCTAACCTAGCCCGTAAAAAAAAAAAAAAGTGCCAGACAACGGTGCTCACCATCAGCCTCAGTTACTAGTACAGTATAGTACAGTGGGTATTACATAAGTACGGGTTAGGCCTTATACCGAATTTACTGTCTCTGTTAAAATGCATTTTTAATACGAAATATATAACTTTTTATAATAAAATTTTATAAATATGTATTTAATAATATTTTATTATAAAAGGTGAGATTTTACTACGT
Source organism: Homarus americanus (assembly GCF_018991925.1). Taxonomy (NCBI): domain Eukaryota; kingdom Metazoa; phylum Arthropoda; class Malacostraca; order Decapoda; family Nephropidae; genus Homarus; species Homarus americanus. The sequence goes on along the minus strand of NW_024735554.1, from coordinate 16,905,891 downwards.
ATATAGCAGTTTCTATCAAACCGAGTATGTGTAATATTGAAGGAAACAAAAAATGGGCTTCTTTAGAAAATTTGGGTGTTTGTTTACATAGGCGCTTTAAAGAGGGAAAACCAGACAGGTGTTGTTGTGTCTCTTACAATGTGTTTCTGAAACACATGTTTGCGTGTATTTGAATAATAAGATAACTTGATGAACTAAGTTTTTATCGTCCACATACGTAATCGTTGATAGGAGGACAGGAGGTGACATACAGCTGCTGTGGTCACATCTGGGGAAAAAGTATTGTCGCCAGCTCTACCATTATATACAGTGTTTCTTAACATCCTAACATTTGGTAAGTACTGTTTTATGTGTCATAGAGTATGGCAGGAATACATTACCCGTTAATTGTAACGCACTTGCATCATTTACGGTATATGGTAACTTGCTGAACCAGTGTTAACTTGCCTGATGATTGTACGGAATATTTAAGGTTAGGGTAAGATTATTCAGGGGAAACCTAAACAATATTGGTATTTGTTAAATTTATTCCAGTAAAGGTGTAGTTTAGCGCTAACACCAGAAGTTGTTTGTTGATTTTCTTTATTTTTGCTATACTTATTGTTTTGATGATTTTAAGTGTATTAACAAAACGACTGTCAATTTATAGTATCACACCGGTCTTTATTTTTATAATAAAAATAGGTTTTTCCTATGGTTTATGATGAGTTTCGAAATAATTTTATATCCATTTCCTCCGGAAATATTTTTTTTTTAGAAAACCACCCCCTCCCCCTCGCCTCCCACCCAACAATCATAATGGAAAAAAAAGTTGTATTTTCTTTATTTTTCGAATAAATCAAATAAATCAAATACTAACCAACCAACAAAACCTTACCTTACCCAACCCCCCCTCCCCCTCCCCCCCGTTCTTCATGCCCCCACATCTTACCTTTATCTGTAAAACTGTTGTGACACCACCAAGTATGTTGTTGTTCACGCAGTGTACACTGGTTATTACACTTTGGATAAAGAACTATATTCGGTAATACACGGTGTTCCCTAAAAAAAAAGATATTGCCTCACTATTTTTCTGGTGTAACTCTGCAATTGGCACAAAATAATCATTCTCACAATGTGGGCACAGATCTTCCAACTCAAATCTCTGCTCCTGTCCCACCCACTCATAGTTCATTGGCTAAAACAAAAAAAAATCTTGCCCAATAAAAATATTCCTATCGCTATAGCCAATAAGAAACTCCCACTTAAACCCCGGCACATGCGCTGTAGACGCTTAAGAAGCGAACATGGAGGGCTGGAGCAATGTGAGAGGGGTGTCAGACCTGTGCCAGATGTAAACAAGACATGGCGACACTTGTGAATAAGCGAAAGTAATAATATTGAAAAATTAATATCTTGGTTATCCTTAATTTCCAGTGGAAATATCATAGAAGAAAAAGTCTTAGAATTGTCAAAACATTATGAAATACACATTAATTACAGCGAAAGAAAGACCAGTGTAAAATTATAAATTCACCGAGACGACAACTTTCTAGTATAATTTTAAGTATTTTATTTTTGTATTTACTCTATCCCGCTTCACAATTCTCCTCCTGGTGCCATTTTTTTATTTATCTCACTGAATCCCTCTTCAAGAGACGTTTCCTAAATGATGGTGAACACTTCCACGAATTACTCCTCGCCATTGCTGATGTATATCAACCTCAATATTAAGGTAAGTAGTTTAACACATAAATTAACACGATAGTGCATATAACCTAATATAACCTGACCTAACAAACCCAACCTATTGGGTTTGTTAGGTCAGGTTCTATTAGGTTCTATGTATTGTCGTTTCCATTTCTGTGTTTATTAGCATGGTATTAGTGTGTAGAAAAAAAATTCAACCAACTCAACAAACAACTTCTGGTGTTAGCGCTACTACACCTTTACCTTTATTACTTTGGGGTCTGCCCATTTCGTAACCAACCTGTTTTGTCACCACTGTTTTCAACCCATTTCGTCACCACTGCTTTACCCGTTTCGTCACTGTGTTCATTCCCATCATTATACACATATACACAAAATAACTGTTGCTTTGGATAAAAAATAATAAAAAACACTGAAGCAATTTATTAAAGACTAAAATAAAAAATAATAACATTGTTAAACGCCTGATGCGTCTGCAAGCATCTCACTTAAACAGTATGTGAAAGACTAAAAATAAATAAAATGAAAACATTCTTATTACTCATGCAAGCTTGGAAGAAGACACTGACAAATTTTTAGGAAATTAGAAGTGGTGAAATTTTTTCTGCTTTTACTTATACTTACCTTTATCCTCTTCACCACTGCACGGCTCGTTAGCCGCTTGGGCGATCGGTTACGTCTCTGTTACGCACTGTTGGCAAGTACTTGGCATGCACTGGTTCTTGAATGTATCTGAACCTGCTCCAGTGCTTATCCACTCTGGTCTTGAAAGAGCTCACACTCGGTGCTGTCACACTCTCTGCCATATTGTTCCATGAGTTCACAACTCTCACTCCAAAAAAGTTACCCCCTCACAGTTTTCTGGACTTGTGGCTTCTTTAACCTTGAGCTGTGTCCCCTTGTGGGGCGAGCGTCCGCCAACTCCAGGTAGGGGCACTCGACTGAGTAGTGCCCTTTGAGATGCTTGTACACCTCAATTAGATCTCCCCTTGCCCGTCTGTAGTATAAGCTAGGCAAGTTCAGGCGCTCCAACCTCTCAGGGTAGCTGAGGTGCTGCAGTGCAGGCACCATTCTGGTGGCCCTTCTTTGGATATTTTCAATCAAGTGACAGTCCCTGGCATATCTTGGGGACCAGACGGAGTGACAGTACTCCAGGCAGGGAAGTACTTCACTCTTGAAGATCGTTACGAAGGACGGTCAGTCTAGATATCTGAACGACCTTCTTTTAAGACCTAACAATTTTCTCACCTGATTTACCTTCTTCTCGCAATGGCCCGGGAACTTCAGTTCATTGTCATCATACACACCTACTTGTAGGTCCTTTTCACATTCCGTCACATTTAATGCAGTCACCTCATTCCGTTGGGACATATGATACTCCTCCTTACCCTTGGTGCGTCCCAGTTGCATCCTCTTACACTTCGTGACATTGAATCTTAGCAGCCATTTCTTCGACCATTCTTGAAGCTCACAGAGATCCTTCTGCAGCTCTTCATAGTCTGCTTGGTTCTTAATTTCCCAAAATTACTTGGCATCTTCCGCAAACATCTGGATGGAGGAATGTACAGCTTCAGGCACATAATTTATGAAGCAAACAAACAGCAGTGGGCCCAATACCCTACCCAGTGGTACCCTGCTTGTGATGGGTACAGGTGATGATTTCATGCCATTAACCACCACACACTGCTTGCGGTCATGTAGAAAGTCTTCTATCCACACTAGGACATTTCCCCGAATCCCCTACCCTTCCAGTTTAATTTTCATCTTTTTAGAGATGGAATTGTTTGTCATGAATTGCTTTTCTTGTGCACGATTTTAGCTTGTGCTCAGCAACTAGTTGTAATTGCAAATCAACCATTAAGGCTTCTCTGTGAAGAAGAGGGACAAGGAAGTATAGAGCGATATTGTTCTTAGCTGCTTGGTGGTTTATGCGCTGGTGCCAAATCACCTTCATTTGTTCTGTATTTTGTTTATTTACCAGTATTAAATCATATTCTTTTTTACACAATTAATATTCATGTATAGTAATAACACAATAATTCTTCATTTGTTCTGTCCAAAAGAACATAAGAATGGAGGAAACCACAGTGGGCTATTGGCCCATACTAGGCAGTCCCATTTACATCCAACCCTTATCGCACATAATGTATATCCATCCAACCTATGTTTGAAGCTGCTCTTCACGGCACATATCTTCACTTACCAAATGTCCATGACTTAGACCATAAAAAAAAAAAAACACCCTTAAAACTTACCTGAACGTGACATTTGGGGTCTGAAGAGTTCTACTACCATTGACTTCAGCGGTGACTTTGTTGGAGAGCATCGTCTGCAGGGAAGGTGGTGACGTCATTGCAAATGGCATCCCTGTTTCTAGAGAAATAAACTTATCTCGACCATTATAGCAGGACTTTAAACTTTTATTACAAATTATATAGACCGTATCACTCTACGAATGTGGCGGGGTGTATTTTTTGTGTTTACCCAGAACCGTCAACTCGTCCATTTATTGCTATTTTCTCGGAAAGTAATCATTTACGGAAGAAATGAGTTCCAGAATTGTCTGAACTACTGATTTCAAAACTTAAAATCTTAATATTTGTTGGATGACAAACAATAATAATACTGAAAATAATTTATTATTCTCGTTTACATCGGATATTTTTATTTTTCAAGTGCAGTGGTCCCTCGGTTAACGAACGCCTTGGTTAACGAATTACCTTCCATAAGAATCTTCATTTCGGTTAACGAATAAAAATTCGGTTAACGAAATTCTTACGAAAATGTTTCGACATGCTTTGGCATGCTCACCAGCTGGAAGATTAGTCCACAAATACAGAAATCGGTTCTAGGGCTTACATTCATTAAAATTGGAGTAAATATCAAGAAGGTTGTACTATTCAATAATTTTTCAAGTTTTATATTAAAATTTTTAGTACCGTATATCGCGGCCTATAAGGCGTCGGGGTGCATAAGACGGCCCCCGAAATTTCCATTTAAAAAGTAGCTTTTGAGCTCTATTCGCTGTATAAGACCAGTACCCCAAATGTGACACTTACCCACTGACTCAGTAGTCCTTTACCAACCATCCTTGGTTTTTTAAAATAAGGCCAATTCACTTCAAGTAATGTCATCAAATGTTACCCGCTGGTGTAGTGTAAACACTAGCGTCACTGAGGCGTCTCTATATTACGGTAACTGGAACTAATATGGGGTGTCGAGTAAAATTTTCCATTTACTTGAAATGGATTTACGATTTATTTGTTTATTTATTTATTTATAATATACTGTATATTAAACACACTGCAAGTATTTTCTTTAATTTATCGCTTATTTCTTGCAGAGCGATCTGTGGTGAGTGTTCCCAGTCTCGGTGGTGGACTGTGTTCGACTGTTTATACAACAGCAACCACCGTATTCTAATTGTGGTGTTTCATTAGGATTTGAGTGAAAAGTTACGTGTACTTACTACATACATTTATTACACAAATATATATATATATATATATATATATATATATATATATATATATATATATATATATATATATATATATATATATATATATATATATATATATATATATATATATATATATATATATATATATATATATATATATATATATATATATATATATATATATATATATATATATATAGTTATGCCCATAGACGGGGTCGCGTTAAGTGAAATCATGATTAAGTGAACAACAGAACATATGGGATTAATTCCAATAGAACCAGCCGACTCCAAACTCCACTTTTGACGACACATAACTATGTTGTAGTAAAATTCTATCTTAACTTTATGATGGTATGAAAAACAAGTAATATAGAAAGGTTAGGTTAGGAAAGATATGGGTTAACAGGAAAAATGAAGGTTAAGTTAGAGACTAAAAGTTAGATGTAACACTTACGGTTGTAGAAGATGGTGCGGCATATCGGGGATGGAGGCTGGTTCGAGGCAGAGGGCAGATTACTGGCCCTCGGTGAATCACCATTACTAGGTGAATCACCATATATCACTTCTGTTGTCAGGGCTTCTGACAAATCCCTCAAAGTCAACTTCACTTTCACTATCACTGGCTTGGGCTGGCTGTGGTGGGTTGGAGCGAAACTTCGGTTATGCTTTGCTGTTGGCTGGCGTTGATGTTGTCATGATACACGTGATATGCGGCTCCATAGCCTGCAATCGGTATGGAAGACCATAGCGTTATCGTCATTGTCGCGGGAAAGGGCGGACTTAATTTTCTGCAAACTCTGTGGCACACTTAATATCACTATGACTTAAACTAGGTTCTTCGGAGAATGGCCTTTTTCTTCCTCCTCTTCACTGGTGTTCTTCTTCCAACATCTCGTCAAGTCACTTCAGGATCTTGATCACCTGATGTCTTTGTTGGTGGTCTGAGAAGCCTTCAGCTGATATGAGCAGCTTCTGGCAAGGTCCACTGCTACTGCAACAGTCTGAACCTGACCAGTCACAGGTTCCCTCTCCTCTCCTGATGCCATGCAACACATGTCTCCATGCGGATTTAATCGTAGCAATAGTCAGCAGATCCCATGCCTCCACCAAGAAGTCTAGCATTGTTTAACGTTAAACTTCTTCCAAAATTGTTGTTTGAAGTTCTTGAGTCACCGCCTCTGTTCCTTGTCCTCGCCGCTTTTGCTCTCGGCTGTTTGGTGTCATGCTACACAACTCATCCTTGGTGTTGGTAGAGTCGTCAGAGTTTAACTCTTTGCAGAGTATGCGAGCCACATTGCAGATCAACTCCTGGTCCATGGGCTGATTAATGACGAGTGTTGGGAGGAACGAAGACCATCTTTTACGTTGGGTGACATCATAAGTAGGGGCAGAGTGTCCAGGTGCGTTGTCAAGGAGCAACAAAATATTGAATGGAACATTCTGTTGCTCGCAAAATTTCTTCACGTGAACAAAACAGTTGTCAAACCAGAAGAGGGACAGAGAGACATCCACGCCTTCGTTGGGGTTGAGCCAGTGGACGTATAGCTTTTGTCATGTCGCCATATTTTGTAGGCGGCGTCTTGCGGGCTTGTGTGAATCACCGAGTAACTTTGGTTTACAGCCGGAGGCATTGTGTGTAGAGGGTTTGTGTTCGTTCTGTAATCTTTGAAGTCTTTACCTTGTGGGCTGACTGGACAACGAAGGTCTTTGAGTAATCTTCAGAATAGATTAGTCTTCATGTTAAACACCTGGTAGACACTGTGCTGTCTCCTCCATAATCTCTTGTAGAACGGAGGAAATCTCTAGTCGCCATTATCAGGACTTAGGCCTCACCACCAATGTTGATGTTGGTGATCTGTGTTCCTTTCTTAAACTGGCTTGCAGATAGTAGAGGATGGGTGAGGGTTTTGCCTGCAACCCAGCTTCGCTTGACACTGCTGCATAGTTCGCGATGCGTTCTGCACTGGGCTGCGGTCCACCGCTTGTGTTTGGGCGCCTGGACGAGTATGCTCGCGTTAGCATATTTTTCTTTGCGAAGCATCCTTGTTCTGGCAGTCCTGATAGATGAAGCACCTGCAGACTTTGTGATTTTATGTGCTCTTTGATCTTGGATGCTTCTGATAAGAATCATAGGTTGTTGGACGCCATGCTGTGCGATGATCAGCTTGTCGATCTCCTTTCTCCAATCTTGAACAATTTGGTACTTCACCGTAGCGTCGCGTCTGTTCTTTGGCTTAGTGCCTGGGTCCAGGGGGCGGAGTTGGCCTCTGGGGGCGCGGTGGTGGATCCCATGGAAGCCACATGGCCATTTGAAATAGCTGCCACACTGTGCGGTGCCTTGAGGGATGAAACTGCCGCAGCTGGTTTGGCATCGCCCTCCTCCTCCTCCCTCCCGGGGTAGCTCGCCATAAGCCACTTTAAGCCACCACAGCTAGCAGCAGAGTGGGGTAGGGATGGTTAATCACACGCAAAGACACACACTGCCTATATATATATATATATATATATATATATATATATATATATATATATATATATATATATATATATATATATATATATATATATATATATATATATATATATATATATATATATATATATATATATATATATATATATATATATAATATTATATTACTCTCGCATTTAACTATGTAAGGTTTCATACTTTAACACGTTTTATCATATAATGCTGGAAGTTTCTCACAGAGTTGAACTTATTTTGTTACTAGATTTTTCCATATACGCGGGTGAGTGTCCTGCTCGAGATTTATTTTAGATTTTGTTCCAATTCACACCCTGCCTGACTGTGCTCTGTTTTAGCTCTTATAAATTCATAATAAATTACTCGCCAGAGATTCTTCTATATATTGCTGGAATTTATATCAGGATTATTTTGAATACAAACATCATATATTTTATTAAACATACAATTTTAGATAAAAATTTTTTCAGGTAACTATGTTATCTTTTGTGGCAAAAATATATGACATTTGAGATTCAAATATTCTGGTCTTACAAGGAATCCAGCAATGTCAATTATATTATCCTAACTTTTTAGTTTGAGGTATTATTTTATTGTGTGAGTGGTTATCCCACACATCTCCTGGGATTGCTGGTAGGACTAATCATCTGTTACCCGGGTGAAGAATTATTTTTTTTTTTTAACTGAGGTTATTTGTTTTAGCTCATAAAATTCGGGCCAAATTACTGTCAGAATATAATTCATTTGCTGAATTCTTATAATTTGGTGATTATTTTAATACTCATCATATATTTTATTAAACATATGCAATTTTTTAGATATGTATTTTTCTCTAGGTAACTATGTTATCTTTGTGCAAAATATATGACATTTATATTCAAATATTCCTGGTTTTAGAATGAATAGATGTCAATTATATTATCCTAACTTTTAATCTTGAGGTATTATTTAATACTAAATGTTAAAAACTCTGGAAGGAGGATTGGTGGGGGTGGGGGGGGGTTGACTGACCGCGGTTGGGAGGGGGGTGCAAGGGGTAATTTGGATTGACAGATAGTGTGTGAAGTTATTTTTTTTTTATTAACTGAAGATATTTTGTTTTAGCTCATGGTATTCATACAAATTACCCGGTCAGAATATAATTTACATTGTGAATTCTTATACTTGGTGATCATTTTGAATATAAACATCATATGTTTTAAACTTACAATTGATAAAATTTTTCTCTAGGTAACTGATGTGTGTTATCTTTTTGTGCAAAATATAGACATTTATATTCAAATATTCTGTCTTAGCAAGGAATCAGCAATGTCAATTATATTTTTCTTTTAGTTTGAGTGTATTATTTATTGAAGTGTTGGTGGTTTGTGGGGGGGGGGGCCTCCAAAATTTGTTAGGGGGGCTGTGTAGTGTGAGAGGGGGGAGTTGGGTCCATTATTTGAATGGACATTAATTACGACTGTATTTCTCTATTTCTTGGTCTGTGTGTATATTAATTGACATCATAAAATTAAGATGGGGTTATTTTTGGTCACAACATAGGTATGCCTCAAAAGTGGGGAGTTTGGGGTTCTGGCAGTGTTTCTGTTGGAATTAATCCCATATGTTCTGTTGTTCCTTAGCGATTTCACTTTGCTGACTCCTTCTGTCTAATTGACCATGTTAAGGGGTACAATTGTAGTTTTTTATATATATATATATATATATATATATATATATATATATATATATATATATATATATATATATATATATATATATATATATATATATATATATATATATATATATATATATATATATATATACATGTTGTCCTCATATTAGGTGTTCGCAGATTCAGCGTTTTTCTCGTTACGAGTGATTTGCCAGAACCTAGGCATTACATTTGCTGTCGCGATGCCATTACTTGGGGAGTGTCCGCGGCGCTTTTTTTAGATTTCATACCCGCCTCCACTGCCTGCTCTCCCTCCTCCTCCTCCGCTTGGGCAAGCGGCGCTGTAGCGTTGCGAGTGTGTCTTGTTGTTGTCACTGGCGTCTATATGGCGTGTCAGACATGTGATTGTACATCCCACCTCCTGCTGCTAGCTGTGGTGGCTTAAAGTATTATGGCGTGTCCACCGGGGTGGGGAGGGGAGGGAGAGACTACGTTGACCTAGCAGCGATAGTTTCATCCTCAAGGCTCCCGTGTTATCGTGCATCTATTGTTCCGTGTATTTCCGCCAGTTTTCACCACCCAGAGAAAAACCTTTCCTTACCTGGACCCAGCTGCACTAAGCCAAAGAAGGACTTATCGTCCTTGCTTACTAGGTGAAGTATCCATTATTCAAGATGTTGGAGAAAGGAACAAGGCAGGTTGATTTCATGGCGCCAGCATGGTGGAACGAATTTGATCCGGACTAGTAAAGAAGGATTAGATAAGATAAAGGGCACATGAAGATCACAAAGTCTACAGGTGCTTCTATGATCAAGTATTTCACAACGGTGCTTTCAAGACAGAAAATTACTAGAGGTGCGCAGTGCCGGGCGCGGAACATGGGTGGACCATACGCTTCTGTGAAGGACTACGACGTGAACTGTATGGCAGTGGCGGAAGATGGGAATTGAGCCCAAACCTTTAATGCTTCCTTCTGGGTGGTTGAGGTTTAAGATCGGAATAAGATCACTAATATAAAGATTGGGTGGTGTAGCCAGTGCTGATCGTGCTGCGCTCGAATTTCTCCGTTTTTCCGTTGAGATTATGGAGAAGGACAGTAGCAGTGCGATCAGGTGTTTAACATGGACGTCTGGTCTTTTTCTGGAGAACTACTTTCCAAGTCCTACATTGTGAAGAATGCCAGCAGGATTCGGGGCGAAATGGTGGGAAGGCGATCCTGCCCTGGTTTTGCCACCAATGCCCGTACCTGTAAGCCTGGTTATGGTGATCCACAGCACGCAAGCCGAGCCTACAAAACCATGGAGATGCCAGCTAATGTCCACTGGCTGACAGCTCGTATGGATGTTCTACACTGTCCCTCTTGGTTTGATGACTGTTTTGTTCTGATGTAAAGAAATTCTGTGAGCAACAGAATGTGTCCATTTAATATTTTTGTTGTTGTGTGTCAATCGCTGGTGACCTCGCCTCTTTTAGAGATATCAACACAACGTAAAAGTGGTTCTTCCTTCTTTCCTGTAATCTCGCTTTATTACAGCCCATACTAGAGTGATTTTGCAATGTGAAGCTGCATTTCAACAAAAATTCCATCTCCTGAGCGACTGTTAATTAACACTAGGGAAGGTTATGTGACCTGATGACACCACCACCGATAGCAAGTGAGAGTGAAGATGAGGAACAGCGGTTAGGAATACAAAAAATACTCTTCAAACAACTGGAGAATATTTAACATCAAGAAATGTGGACATCTTGGGTGGAGTCATGGGATTGCTGTCTATTGCTACAGTGCGTCACGCATGGAACATGTGTTGCATGGAATACCAGGTGAGAGGAGAGTCAATCTGTGACTGGTGAGTTCAGACTGTTGCAGTGGCAGTGGACGCAGAGAAACTGCGCCAGACTGTTACAGTTCAGGCTTCTCCGAGACCACCAACGGCGACATCCTGGAGGTGATCAGAAATCCTGGAAGTGACTGCCGACGAGATGTTGGAAGAAAGAACACGTCAGTGAAGAGGAAAGAAGGTCGTCAGTCTCCGAAGAAACACAGTTTAAATCATAGTGATATTAAGTGTGCCATGGGTTTGCAGAAATTAGTCCGTCCTTTCGCGACAATAGCGATAACCCGCTATAAAGTCTTCCATAACGGCTGGTGCAGGCTATGGGCGGTACATCACGGTGTATCCACTTATCAGCGGCAACCGTCAGCAAAGCATAACGGAATTTCTTCACCATAACCCACCACAGCTAGCCCAAGCCAGCGAAGTGATAGTGACAGTGAAGTTGACTTTGAGGATTTGTCAGGGAAGCCCTGACAACTGTAAGTGACAGTGATGATGATTCACCTAATGGTGATGATTCACCTGAGGGCAATAATCTGCCCTCTGCCTCGAACCAGCCTCCATCCCGTATGCCATTATCTCTTCTACTACGTAAGTGTTCACAAAATTTTCGTTTTTAACCTATTCTTTATTTTTCCTATGTTAACTATCTTTCTAACCCTAACCTCTTCTATATTAATTGTTTTTTCATACCATCATAAGTTAAGATAAAATTTTTACTGGATATTTCCGTTAGTATATATATATATATATATATGTGTATATATATATATATATATATATATATATATATATATATATATATATATATATATATATATATATATATATATATATATATATATATATATATATATATACACACACACACACACATATATACACAGTCGGCCCTTCACATACGCGGGTTTAGCATTCACGGACTCGCAAATATGCGGATTGCCCCGCCAGAGGAATATTCTGTACATTAAAGTAATTGAAGTACATTCAAATCGCGCGCCATTCAACTCGCGCGCGGCACCGAACACGGGACACCGCCCGCTCCCGCAACCTCACACACACACACACACACACGCATAGCTCTCCCTCACTCAGTCAGTCTCGCTGTAACCACGCTTGTGTTGACATCAGCATTGTAGTTGCAAAAATATTACATTTCCGTGAATGTATTATATCAAGCACAGTATGAATAGAATATCACTAATATAAGAGTATTTTAACCGAAAACTACTAAAAAAACGAGTAACATCTCTTGAACATCGGAAGGTTAGGTAAAGTCTCTTGTTTTCGTCATGTATTTTATCCTAATTTACATTGAAATACATCACGTTTCAGCAAAAGTACTATTTATTTCTGAGAATATGGAAATGTAATATTTTGCTGAAATGACGTACGTATTACAGTGGAAAGTGACGAAAGCAATGACTCGCTTTCTTTCGCTCAAAAGATGTTACCGTAATCGCTTTTTGAATGGTTTTCAGTTAAAAAACTGTTTTATTACAATAATATTCTATCCTAATTCACTTGTGATGCAACAGTTTTTAACTGAAAACCATTCGAAAAGCGATTACGGTAACATCTTTTGAACGAAAGAAAGCGAAAGTCATTGTTTTCGTCACGATTTTGTCCCACATTCCACTGTAATACTTACGTCATTTCAGCAAAAATATTTCATTTCTGTGAATGTAGTATATCAAGCACAGTATGAATATAATATCATTGTAATATAACAGTATTTTAACCGAAAACTATTAAAAAAACGAGTAACATCTCTTGAACATTGGAAGGTTAGGTGAAGTCTTTTGTTTTCGTCATGTATTTTATCCTATTTTACATTGAAATACATCACGTTTCAGCAAAATTACTATTTATTTACAAGAATATATTCATTTAGGCGCAGTTTAGGTAAAATATATGTGTGATGTAACATTTTTTTAATTGAAAACGATTCGAAAAACACGTATCCTCTAGCCCTGTTCAAGGAGAGGACTGGGAGAAGCTGTTTGGTGCTGCCGATGGCAAGGAAAATGATTTGGATGGATTTTAATGAAAATATTCAGAAAGACCTTATTTTATGAAAGTATTGGTGCTGAAGGCTTCGGTGGGGATGAGATTAGGGGTAATTGAAGAGCTGGACACTGAGATGACGTGGAGGATCTACAGGGGTTAGTAAGACTCAGGGAGAAGGGAAGGGGGGGGGAAGGATGAGCTCAAGTGCTATGGAGGATTTGGGAGATTGCAGGAATGTTGAGGCGCTGAAGACCTGGCATATAGTATGGACCCTCCTGTGGTGCCTTGAAATTCATGTGAGGATGGATGGGTCTTCTCATACAAAACATCTATTGAAGAAAGAGGCGACAACTCCCAGGAGGGATTTATCAATCACTTGGCGTGGGAAGCAGTCGCGCTACTTCGCCACCGTTATGGAGTTGGTGGCAGATGGTCCCGATGACCCCCGTCCTGTGGCGAGATAGGTGTGTAGTAAGGTGGTTTTTATCTCTTTTTTTTTTTTAATACTTTTTCTTGCCATGTTTATTGTTTTTTTTAAAATGACTGTACAGTCTGTTCAGTACTGTACATAGGAAGTGGAGTGCAGTTATTCTGGCTGTTGTGTTGGATTGTGCGACGTGATAGTGAGGGTGTGGAGGAGGAGGCGGAGGAGGCGAGTTGGGAGTGACCTTGGGCAGGGAGCAGGGGCAGTGGAGATGCCAGCCAGTATTCTGGTGTATTAATTGTTTTATAGCTATTTTTGCATTTAATATTAAATATTGTACATTATGTTTCAACAAAACTACCATTTATTTCTGAGAACATGGAAATGTAATATTTTTGCTGAAATGATGTGCGTATTACAGTGGAAAGTGGGATAAAATTGTGGCGAAAGCAATGGTTCTCTTTCTTTTAGTTCAAAAGATGTTACCGTAATCGCTTTTGAATGGTTTTTCAGTTGTGGGATTATAAGGCTAATGATAGGATAGAATATTATTGTAATACAGTGCAGTACAGGTAAGTTCTGCTATAGCGATAGTGTGTTCTTGTAAAATATCGTGTTATAGAAAATCGCGTAATAAATAACAGGGCTTATGGAGAAAATAGGGTTGGAGGTGCAGATTACTCGGTAAAGAAAAAATTTAGTAGTTAGCCTAACACAAAGGATAGCACAGTCTAAATAAATGTTACATTCATATCTAATAATGAAATCATACAGTAAATTTAACACTTTACCAGCAATACGTAACTTCTAG